>NC_082710.1:6374998-6974998 GCF_030144855.1 Hypanus sabinus
GTCTGATGCTACAAGACTTTAGTAAGGTACAAGACGTTAAGATATTAAAGGAAGTGACACTGTAATCGTTAACTGTTTAGATGCTGAATTGAATGTATAACTGTATTATTCTGTAGAAAAAAACAACTTTTGTATTGTGTTAGATTCTAAAATCCCGTAAGACTCTGTACTACTTCGCTTTCACCGCTGGTGAAAACGCTTTGAAGAAAGGGGGTGTTATGAATGTACCACAGCTCTGAGGGGCCGAAGGGTGTGGGGTAGCCCCCTCCTTTGTGAGAATCGCAAGATCACTATTGAGTCAGTTCAGGAGACCCAGGAAATGAGAGAAAGACATGCAGAATCCACAAAGAGTTGGAATGTGTCCTGGCCTCCCAACGACTCTCGAAGGATTGACATCATAAAAGGAATGGGCAAGTTTGAACCCGTCTTTCTCTCCAACCAAAGAACTGCAGCTTGAATGAACTAAAGTGACTTTTATATTTCCATCGGACAATACATTATCCCCTAGACAACGATAGAGCTATTTCTTATTGATTATTATTATACCCGTGCTTTTAGATTTAGTATTGATGATGTATATTATCTGTGTGTTTGCATTGATATTATTTTTGTGTATTTTTATCAATAAATACTGTTAAAAATAGTACCATCAGACTTCAATGGATCTCTCTATCTTTGCTGGTAAGTGACCCAGTTACAGGGTACGTAACACCTGTGTGACATCGCAGTCCTCCAGTACTGTCCAACATTCCACTCAGACCTCTCTGCACAGCCACACCGATCTCAGAGATGGTCCTTTACTCATATCTCAATCCTCGTTCTGTTCCTCTGGCCAGCAATGTATCACCCAATTAACATACCATTACATGCGCTATAGAATTTCTCAGGACACTTCATCGTCACATTATCAATAGTCCATCAAGAGTCCTTACCTTCAGTACTGAGAAATTGTGGCTGAAATTCTATAACGCCTTGTGCATTGTCATTTACTTGTATCACAATCCGAATTGATGAGATGTTACCCAAAATGGGAGGCTGATCTGGTTGAAGGCCATTATCTCTCACCGTGAAGTCATGCAAGCTGTTGAGATACAGAAGGGTGATCTGTCATAATGGGATTAAGGGAAAAAACATGAATGATGTTCATTCTTGCATTGAGATCTGCTGTCCAAAATGCAGCAGATTTTGAAAAGAAACTGTACTTAATGTTTACAGGGCTTGGAGAATGGATTGTTGGAGTGGGAACTAGCTTGATATGTCTTTCAGACAGCATGCTGGTATTTAGACAGGGACATGAGTGGACATTGACATGGACAAGGTGTGGATATACTGTGGACATGGATGCCATTATGGTGCAGACACAGGCATTGATGTGCTGTGGACATAGAAACAGATACGCTGGATAGACATGGAAAGAATTCGTCTGTTTCCTTTGTGCAATCCTTTACCCCGTAGTTCCCATGTTCTGGATATTATTCCTTCACAGCATCACCCCACTAACCTCTGATCTTTAATTTTTAAAATAATCTTGTACAGCCACTCGATTTCCTACCTGTCTGACTGAAGCTCCACTTCAAGAATTTCCACAAAGAAGTCCTCATGGCCTTCGGGAATAACATCATCGAAAATATCAACTGGTATTTGTCGAACCTGTTCTCCTGGTTCAAATAACAGCTGCCCAAAGCTGGATGCAAAGTCTATGTCACCTAGTGCAGTCCCATTAGTTGTTTGATACCACAGGTGAATATAGCCAGAGGTGCCATGCGATCGGACAATAGTAACATTAACCTGGCAAGATAAACAGCATTTAAATTAAAATTCCATTTATGTGTCTGTATTCCTGCTAATGAAAAAATGTTGCTTAGTTATTATGGGTTAGGGGTGAAAGGTGAAAAGTTTAAGCAGAACATGAGGGAGAGCTTCTTCAGAGGGTGGTGAGAGTGTGGAACAAGCTGACAGTGGAAGTGCTGGACGTGGGTTCAATGTCAACAATTTGGATTTTGGATGGTTACGTGAATGGGAGGTTATGGTCCCATTGCAGTTTGATGGGACTAGCCAGATTAAGAGTTTGGCATGGACTCAATGGGCCAAAGGGCCTGTTTCTGTGCTGTAGTGTCCTATGACTTTATGACACTATTTCATCAAAAAATACTTCTGTTGTTTATTAATTCCTAAAGCATTGTAAAATTATTGGTGTTAATAATGTTGAATTCATGAATGCCGAAATACAGAAGCAGCAATTATATCTAATTGTGTATGCTAATTTTCAAGAAACTAATACACTAAATTTAGCTCAACATCTGAATTTGTTGCTGGCATGGTACTGCAATGGTTAGCATAGTGCTTTACAGCACCAATGATCGGGGTTCAATTCCCACCACTGCCTGTAAAGAGTTTGTACGTTCTCCCCGTGACCACATGGATTTCCTCCCGCACGTCAAAGACGTACATGATAGGGTTAGTGCATTGTGGGGCAGGATTAGGCCATTCATCCCATCGAGTCTGCTCTGCCATTCCATCATCAAGGCTTATTTATTATTCCTCTCAATCCCATTTTTCTGCCTTCTCCTCAATAAGAATCTAAGGAGCTAAGATGTTCCCAGAAGACAGCTTCTTCAAGCTCATCAATGAAATAGCTTAATTTCTTCCCTTTACTGGCTCTTACTTTTGCTTTACAAGGTGGACGGGGTTCTGTCGGAGTCCATGATCAACAGCAACACTCAAACTGTAGTTTTTTGCAGTGGTGGTTCCCACTGCTGAAGTTTACTGACTGACCATTTTTCAATTTCCCCAGGATGCGGCCTGGAAGACACATGCCTTCAGGATAAGGCTCTGTGGGACTGTGGATGAACCGATTCCATGAAGTGTCACAGGAGAAAGGGACCATTGTCAACAGCGGATGGGATGTCAGAGGCCTCTGTACTGAAGCGACCTCTCCCTCTCTCAATGGAGGGAGAGAGCTTGCAGCCAATTTTCAAGTCAGAGAACCCAGAATAAAAGCAACATGACAGACTGTAACCTTGCAATCAGCATGTTGTTTTGTTGTGTTGGTCTCCCCCCTCACTGTGGAAAAGGAGTGCCACCTCTCTGTCCCTTGTTAGAGAATGAGAGAGCCTGTAGTATGTCAAATTGTTGGGTGAACAATTAGATTTTGATGGACTGCAGATCATTGTCTCTCTTTAGGGGCTTAATTTTAGAAATCTGATAAGAACAGGTTTTCACTGAGATTTACATTCAGGAACACAAGAGGCAGAAAATATAATTTATCCCATTTTTGCATCAATTTTTATTAACTACTGCAAATAGTTTTAACTCAGCCAAATTTGAAAGGATTCCTGTTACCAATGCTATTTAAAAGATTTCCAGTATAACATGGATTTCCAAGTACAGCACACACCCACAGGTAATAAAGCATTCTACCTCCTTATTTCTGTTCTTAAATTATCACTTTAATTTAAGATGCTTGCGCAATTTTCTCCCTCAAAATTAATTTTTGTAAATGACTAAATTAGCCAAAAGAACATAGAACATTGCAGCATCCTCCCCCAATACTTTCCTCCAATCACTTCAACATTATGCCCTCTTGTATTAGCCATTTCCACCCTAAGGATACAGTCCCTGGCTATCCACTTGATTTGCGCCACTTATCATCTTTAAACACCAGGCTGGATAGAGTGAAAAGGCTGGGCTTCGGGTCTGGAGGTGAGGGTCAAGCCAGTTCTACTCGCTACTCAGCAACGTGTGGCTGAGGCTGTGGCCTGCTCTGGGAATCGTGTCCGCGAGCTCGGTTTTGCTCCGCTGTGTGGTGGACTGAGATTATGGCTGTGGCCTGCTCCAGGCATCATGTCCGTGAGCTCGGTTTTGCTCCGCCGTGTGATGAACTGAGGCTGTGGCTGTGGCCTTCTCTGGCTGCTCCAGGCTTCACATCACCGAGCTCCGTTTTGCTCCGCTGTGTGATGAACTGAGGCTGAGGCTGTGGCCTGCTCCGGCTGCTCTGGGCTTCATAATGGACTCACCTTCATTCTGAATGCTGTTGCTTGCTTTTACTGTTTGCACAATTTGTGCTTTTTCCCTCTCTACTCATTGGCTGTCTGCTGGGCTTTTTTAATGGGTTCTTTTGAGTTTCTTGTTTTGAGGCTGCCTATAAGGAGAAGGATCTCAAAGACGCATAATTTATACATACTGTACTTTTATAATAAATGTACTTTGAACCTCTATCATATAGATAGATAGATACTTTATTCATCCCCAAGGGGAAATTCAACATTTTTCCAGTGTCCCATACACTTATTGTAGCAAAACTAATTACATACAGTATTTAACAGTATAAATATGATATGCATCTAAAATCACCCTCCCAAAAAGCATTAATAAATAGCTTTTAAAAAGTTTTTAAATAGTTTACTAAAGTGCATTGAGTGGTAACTTAAGCTCAGTCCTAACCCCGGCACTTTAACATGTCTTGCCCCTGGTGGTTGAATTGTAGAGCTGAATGGCGTTGGGGAGTAATGATCTCTTCATCCTGTCTGAGGAGCATTGCATTGACAGCAACCTGCCGCTGAAGCTGCTTCTCTGTCTCTGGATGGTGCTGTGCAGAGGATGTTCAGGGTTTTCCATGATTGACCGTAGCCTACTCAGCGCCCTCTGCTCTGCCACCGATGTCATACTCTCCAGTTCTGTGCCCACGATAGAGCCCGCCTTCCTTACCAGCTTATTAAGACATGAAGCGTCCCTCTTCTTAATGCTGCCTCCCCAGCACCTCTCATTCTCCTTTGCTTCAAAGAGAAAAGGCCTAGCTCACTCAACCTATCCTCATAAAACATGAAATAGCTTTAAAGCTAACACTGTAGTCAAGAACCCCAAGATTGGATAGTGAACTGACCTCTTACACTCAGTGGCCACTTTATTAGGTACACCTGTACACCTTCTCATTAATGCACATCTCCAGTCAGCCAATCATGTGGCAGCACCTCAGTGCATAAAAGACGGTAGACATGGTCAGGAGGCACAAAAGGCAAATGTTCAGAATGCTCTAGCTTCCATGACCTTCTCCACGGTAAATGCAGATGAGAAGTATTCATTTACAATCTCACCCATTAGTTGTGGCTCCACACACAGGTAACCACACTAATCCTTAAGTGAACCTATTCTCTCCTAAGTGTCCTATTGCTCTTAATATACCTAGTGTTCTTTTATATATCCATTGCTATACACAGACACCTCATTTCCTATTTATTGATGCTCATAGCAGTTGGGTTTTTAATTTTTTTTTAAATCCCCTAACACCTTTGAGGATAGTGAAAAGAAACTTTCATGGTCTTCTGCAGTATGGGTGATGAACAAATTCCCAAAATTTTTTGGCATAGTTTCAAGACAAATAACGTGTGAATACACAGAAAAGGAAAGATACAGGGAACTTGCAGAATCAATATCTTATCCACCATATTGGAATCACCATCGAGACTGTTCTTAACCATACTGCCCTCACTTGAGAGTTTCCATTTTCTTAAGCCAGGCAGATAGGTAAAGTCTAGTCCTGTCATAGATGTAGCTTGAAGGTGATTTCGTGGCAGTATGCAAGGAGCTGATGTAAAAAGACGGTACTTCTTGGCATTCTCAAAATAGGGAAATTCAAATGTTGATTGAAATTACTTCAGTTTCAAACAAAATGCTTCTAACTAATAGCGACTAAATGAAATGTACAAACAATATAAAATGGCCAATCTGATAACAAAAGCTGATTGCTTAACAATGCGCTAACAAGTAATCACAGCAGCTGTGAACTTCCAAGTAAACAGTGAGATCTAGTAATTAGAAATAAAATAACAAACCAAATCAGGGAAGACATAACAACAGTACTGTGCAAAATTCTCAGGAAATGTTCCCACACCTAGGGATTCACTTTCAAGGACTCTTCACCTCTTGTTCTCAATATTTATTAAATATTTATTTACTACTATTATTTCCTTCATTGCATTTGCTCAGTTTGTGGTCTTTTGCACAATGGTTGAATGCCCAAGTTGGTGCAATATTTCATTGTCCTTTATCATTATTATTTTATGGAATCATTGAGTATGCCCACAAGACAATGAATACCAGGGTTGTATATGGTCTTGGGAGTCCTTGCAGATTGAGTCAGTGGTGAGGAAGGCAAATGCCATGTTGGCATTCATTTCAAAATGCCATGAATACAAGAGCAGGGGTGTAATGCTGAGGCCTTATAAGGCACTGATGAGGCCTCACCTTGAGTATAGTTCACAGTTTTGGGTTCCTCATCAAAGAAAAGATGTGCTGGTATTGGAGAGGGTCCAGAGGATGTTCACAAGGATGATTCCAGAAATGAAGGGTTATCATATGAGGAATGTTTGATGACTCTGGGTCTGTACTCACTGGAATTCAGAAGGATGAGGGGGGGGGATCTCATTGAAACCTTTTGAATGTTGAAAGGCCTAGACAGAGTAGATGTGGAAAGGAAGTTTCCCATGGTGGGAGAGTGTTGGACAAGAGGGTCTCAGGATAGTGGTGAATTTGTGGAATTTGTTGCTACATGCAGCTGTGGAGGCTAGGTTGTTGGGTGTATTTAAGGCAGAGACTGATAGATCCTTGATTGGACACGGCATCAAAGGTTACAGGAAGAAGGCCAGGAAATGGGGTTGAGGAGGAGATAGAAAAAAGGATTGGCAATGATTGAATGGTGGAGCAAACTTGATGGGCCAGATGGCCTAATTCTGCACCTATGACTTATGGTTTTATAGATGTACTTTGATAATAAATTTACTTTGAATATATATATTGTATAGCTAGGTTGCTTAAGACTTTTGCACAGTACTGTAATAATTTTATGTATTGCATTGTACTGTTGCCACAACAAAAATTTCATGACATATGCGAGTGATAAACCTGATTCTGATGAGGATCTCTATTGTGGACTGAGAGTGGGAAGGGGACAGGGAGAGGGAGGGAGCAGAAAGCACCAGAGACACATTCTGAATTCAGAATCAGAATTAATATCACTGATGTATGTATGTGTGTGTGTATGTGCATATGAAAACTAAAAAGGTAGTGAGGCAGTGTTGATGATTTCTAATGGCAGAAGGGAAGCACCTGTTTCTGAAATGCTGAGTGTGTGCCTTCAGGCTTTTTTATGAGAAGAAGGCATGTCCTGGGTGATGGGGATCCTTAATGATGGATGCCACCTTTTGAAGCATCACCTCTTGAGGATACCCTGGATACTATGGAGGCTTGTGTTCACGATGGAGCTGACTGTAGCTTACTTTGATCCTGTGCAGTAGCATCCCCTATACCAGATGGTGATGCAGCCAGTTTGACTGCTCTCCACTGTTAATCTTTAGAAACTTACAAGTGTCTTTGGTGACATACCAAATCTTCTGAAACTTCCAATGAAACTTAGCCATGTCATGCATTCTTTGTAACTGCATTGTTATGTTGGGCCCAGGATAGATCCTCAGATGTTGACACTCAGGGACTTAAAATTGTTCCCTCTTTCCACTTCTGATCCCCCTTATGAGGACTGGTATGTGTTCCCTTCTTACCCATTCTGAAGTTCACAATCAGTTCTTTGGTCTTTGGCACAAGGTTGTTGCCTATCCACTCACCACTCAACTAGCTGACATATCTTGATCCTGTACGCCCTCTTGACACCATCTAAAATTCTGCTAACAATAGTTGTGTCATCGGCAAATTTATAAATAGCATTTGAGCTGTGCCTAGTCATGGATGTAGAGAGAATAAAGCAGTGGACTAAGTACATATCCCTGAGGTGCACCAGTGTTGATTGTCAGCTAGGTAGAAATATCATACCATGGAGATGATACTTCCAATCCACACAGGCTGTAGTCTGCTGGTGTGGAAGTTAATGATCCAGATGCAGATGCAGGTACAGACACCCATGTTTTGGAGCTTTTGATCAAAGCTGTAGTAATGATTGTGTTAAATGACTGAACTGTTCTCAATAAACAGCAGCGTAATGTAAGTATTTGTATTGTCCAGAGGATCCAAAGCAATGAGACCACATCCACTGTAGAGCTATTGTGGTGATAGGTGAGCTGCAGTGGGTCCAGGTCCTTGCCGAGACAGGTGTTGTTTCTATCCAACACCAACCTCTCAAAGCACTTCATCACTGTAGATGTGAGTGTTACTGGATGATAGTCGTTAAGGCAGCTCACGCTGCTCTTCCTGGGCACTGGTATGATTGTTGCCCTTTTGAAGCAGATGGGAACTACCAACTGTAGCAATGAAAGATTGAAAATATCTTTGAACACACCTGCCAGTTGGTTGGCACAGTTTTACAGAGCCCTACCAAGTATTCCATCGGAGCCTGTGACCTTGCAAGGGTTCACCCCCTTTAAAGACATTCTGACCTTGGCCTCCAGGACAGAGGTCATGGGGTCACCGGGTACTACAGGATCCTCACTGATACAGTGTTATTCCCCCTTTCAAAGTGTTTGTAAAACGTGTTGAACTCATCTGGGAGTGAACCATCTCCACCATTCATGATGTTTTGCTTTGTAGGAAGTATCGGTCTGCAAACCCTGACAGAGCTGATGTGCATCCGATTCTGCCTCCAACCTTGTTCGGAGTTGTTCTTTGCTCATGAGATAGCCCTCTGTCAGTCATACCTGGTTTTCCTATGTAATCCTGGGCCACCGGACTTGAATGGAACAGATCTAGCCCTCAGTAGACTACGAACCTCCTAGTTTATTAATGGCTATTGATCTGGATATGTATGGCATGCTTTCATTGGCACATACTCATCCACATAGGTTTTAATGGAGTCACTGAAAACTGTGGCATACTCATTCAGACTCGAAGAAGAATCCCTGAATACCGTCCACCAACTCAAAGCAGTCTTGTAAGTGCTCTTGCACCTTCTTGGTCCTCACAGCTGGTGCTGCAGACTTCAGTCTCTGCCTATACTCAGGGAGTAGAAGTACAGCCAGGTAATTAGACTTTCCCAAGTGTAGGTGTGGAATAGCACGGTAGGCCTTCTTAATGGTGGTGTAACAGTGGTCCAGTGTGTCCGTTTCTCTGGTACAAGTGATTTGTCAGTAATAACTACTTAGAGACCTTTTCATGCTGGCCTGGTTAAAATTCCCAAAATGTTGGGGAAGGCATTGGGGTTGCTGCTTCATGCCAGTTTATAATGTCGCTCAGTTCATCCGGAGCTGGTTTGACACTGGCCCAAGTGGAATGTAAACCACCAACAAGGTGATGGTTCAAAACTCATGTGGCAGGTAAAATGGACGACACATGATCACAAGATGTTCCAGTTTGGGTGAGCAGCACTGGGACAGCACCACCATGTTTGTACACAAGGAGTTGATCATAAAGCATCCTCTCTTCCACTGTCTTAAAAGGAAACCACGCCAGTGACTAGAATCCATTTGAGTTCCGGTGATTTTCAGTTACAATAGATATTTTAAATTGCCTTAAAATGATGTTACTTACTGTATATTCCATAGGTGTAGCTGTGGTTCACAGCTGTAGCAATCTAAAATGGGAATATTTGATGATTTCCATCAGAATTACTTGCACAATCGCCTTCTTAACGGTGCTCCGGAAGCACAATATATCAATTGTATGGATTCAAATTATCATGTAGCTGATTAAAGATTAGTTTTAATTGTCTCATGTACTTTGAAACACAAACTATACAGTGAAATTTGTTGTTCATATCAATGTCCAATTCATTTCGAGGATGTGCTGGCAGCAGCCCCAAGTGTCCCTGCGCTTCCAGCTCCAATTGCACGCTTGCAACTTACTAACCCTACGTAACCCATACATTTTTGATGTGCTCAAGCAACAGTTGACATGGAAACACCAATGTCTGAAACAGAACATGCTACAGAAAGTTGTGGATACGGCGCTATCCACCACACCATTTAGCTCATCTAAAAAGAGTACAGTCGCAAGAAAGCAGCATCCATCATCAAGGACACCGACCAGCCAACCATGTTCTTTTCTCACTACACCACTGGGAGGACGTACAGGTTCCATACCACTAGGCTCAGGAACAGTTATTACCTCTCAAGCATCAGGCTCTTGAGCCAGCATAATAACATAACTCACTTCAACACTGAATTGATTCTACAACCTACAGGCTAATTTTGAAAGACTACAACTCATCTTCTCAATATTACTTATTTTTTATTTGAACAATTTGTCTTTTGCACATTTATTGTTAATCAATGTCTTTTATGTATAGTTGTTCATAAGTTCTATTGTATTAACTTATTTTCCTTTAAATGCCTGCAAGAAAATGAATCTCAAGGTAGCACATGGTAACATACACATATTTTGACATTAAGTTTACTTTGAAATTTGACTATTTTAGCTGGCTATTTTATAAATGGTAACAACTGAGTCCCTTGAAATATGGAATGTAAATTTTGATGCAATAGAAAACAATTTTAGGATAATGGGTTACTGAGACCATCAACTTTAACTCCATGCTGAAAGGTAAACTGTTTAAGGGGAACATGAGGAGTAACTTCACTCCAAGGGTGGTGAGAGTGTGGAACAAACTGCCAGCGCAAATAATAATAATAATAATAATAATAATAATGATAGTTGAAGGCCTCTTCCCAGAAGCAGATGGGTTTCTAGTGGCAATAGGACCAGCTGGTTAACACAAAAATAAAAGGTCAACAAATTCAAGATGATAAATGCAAAAAATGCCACGAGAAACCATTTTTAACCTACACTCTCCCGGTGTAGAGTGCCCTCCTGCTTCAAATTTTCCACCATTGTCCCTGTAACAAAAAAGACCAAGGTAACATGCCTAAAAAACTGGTGTCCTGTCGCATTCAACTCAATAGTAAGCAAATGATTTGAGAGACTGGTTAAGGGCTATATCTGCAGCATGCTACCTCTCAAACCCGACACCCTACAATTCGCCTACTGACACAACCGGTCGACTGATAATGCAATTGCCACTGCTCTACATACTGTCTTTATACATCTGGAGAAGAAAGATGCTTATGTGAGGATGCTGTTCTTGGACTACAGATCAGTATTCAACACCATGATTCCCTCCAGGCTCGACAGGGAGCTCCGAGACCTTGGCCCGAAATGCCCTTGTGCAACTGGATCCTGGACTTGCCGCCAGGTCACCAGCAGATGGTAAGAGTGGGCTCCCGCATCTCCACCTCTCAAACTCTCAACACAGGAGCCCCTCAGGGCTGCATACTAAGTACACCTCCTTTACGCTCTGTATACCCATGACTGTGTCGCCACCCACAGCTCCAATCTGCTAATTAAATTTGCTGATGACACTACATTGATTGGCCTGATCTCAAACAATAACAAGGTGGCCTACAGGGAAGAAATCATCTCCCTGACACAGTGGTATCACGAAAACAACCTCTCCCTCAATGTCACAAAAACAAAGGAGCTGGTTGTAGATTACAGGAGGAATGGAGACGGGCTAACCGCTATTGATATCAATGGATCTGGGGTTGAGAGGGTGAACAGCTTTAAGTTCTTCGGCATCCACATCTCCGAGGATCTCACGTGGTCTGTACACAACAGCTGTGTGGTGAAAAAGGCACAACAGCGCCTCTGTCACCTCAGACGGTTGTGGAAGTTTGGTATGGGTCCCCAAATCCTAAGAACTTCCTACAGGAGCACAATTGAGAGCATCCTGACTGGCTACATCACTGCCTGGTATGGGAATGGTACCTCCCTTAATCGCGGGTTTCTGCAGAGAGTGGTGCAGACAGCCCAGCGCATCTGTAGTTGTGAACTTCCCATGATTCAGGACATTTACAAAGATAAAAAGGATCACTGGGGTTTTGAGTCACCCCAACTATAATCTATTCCAACTGCTACCATCCGGGAAATGGTACCGCAGTATAAAAGCCAGGACCAACAGGATCTGGGACAGCTGCTTCCTCCAGGCCATCAGACTGATTAACTCACGCTGATTTGAGTGTTACATTGACTGATCTGTTTATTATAACTTCTTATAAATTACTCTGATTGCACATTGCACATTTAGACAGAGACTGCAACGTAAAGATTTTTACTCCTCATGTATGTGAAGGATGTAAGAAATAAAGTCAATTCAATTCAATACAGCCCATTGCAGGATTTTGTAGCAGCTTAACTCAATCTGATTACTTACACGGGCACAATCAAGTGGTATACATCGTTCGCTAATATCTTGCTTTAAAATACAAATTCGTAAAAGAAACCATACCGTTCTACAAATACAAGCCTGATCCAGTTTTAGAGTCAGAGCCCTGCGATTTATATTACCACTGATCGATATTACAGATAGGACAATCCATACTAACCATCCACATCTAATATTACAAGATAAACAAGCAAGATCAACTTACTTAATAAATATAGCCCATTCCAAACATACGTAACATACAGAAATCAATGTGATAAACACCAGAAACATGCTGAATTAAAAGAGGAAACTGAAAGACTTTGCAACATGAACAGGTTATACATTGTCCGAATAGCAATATCTATAACTGGTATCATCACAAAATCACTACACAATAGCATTAAACAATTAGGCTACACAGAAGCCACAATACTAAACACCACTGAAAGTTCCTAGCAATTGAGAAATGAATTCACTTGACTATACCCGTACCTCAGGTTTTACCAGATTGAGCTGAGAAAAATAAGTAAATAATAATAATAACAACTTTATTTAGAGAGCATTTTTCAGTCGATGTTCAAAATGCTTTACAATGGATTAAAGGTACAAATAGGAAGATACAATAAAAATAAAAGTAAGCATGAAAATAAAAGACAAAAAGATGTTAAGTAAAAGCAAGGTTATATAAATAGGTTTTGATCTGGCTTTTGAAAGTGTCAAATGAGTTTGGATCACTTATAGTTTTAGGTATTGAATTCCACAATTTAGGAGCATAGTCAGATAAGCTGATGTGTCATTTATCTTTTGAGGGAGATTGTTTAAATTTAAGAGACCAGTGGAAGAAGGCCTGATAGCTTGAACAGGATTATAAAACGAAAATGATTCTGTGACGTACTCTGATCCCAGACCATTGACAGCTTTAAAAACAGTAAGAGAACTTTAAAATCAATTCTAAAGGATTGGTGGATGCGGGATCAGTTTCAGCATTTAAGAGAAATTTGGATAGGTACATGGATTGGAGGGTATGGAGGGCTATGGTTCGGGTGCAGATCGTTAGGACTAGGCAGAGTGATAGTTCAGCACTGTCTAGATGGGCCAAATGGCCTGTTTCTGTGCTGTAGTTTTCTGTGACTCTATATTATCAAACGAAAAGATGTACTTTGCATTGTGGTACCTGTTCTGTATTCTCAGAGACTTGAAGGTCTTCATGGGAAAATGAAAATTGTCCATAAGGAAAATCGCTGGCTGCCATGGTGATATTGGCAGAGCTTGACGTATCATTAATTACAGCCTTGCCACTGACCCCTGTTAGCTGAAGTTGGTAATACTGTTTTTCTTCAGGAATATCATCATCCATTACCTAAACAACAAAATTAAATTTACAGTTAAAAGCTAAATATCTAAAAAGCTACAGGCTCTGCTAAAAAGATAAGGGAAAATCTGCAGAAGCTGGAAATCTGAGCAACACACAAAATGTTGGAGGAACTCAGCAGGCTCTGCTAAGATGGTGCTGGCAAGATGCAGTGACATTTTACAGGCAGAAAACAAAACTACCAAGCAATACACACACAACTGCTGGAGGAACTCAGCAGGTCAGGCAGCATCTATGTAAAAGAGTACACTGACGTTTCAGGCTGAAACCCCTCAGCAGGACAAACAAATCTACTAACAAATATACTAAATATAATTTTTTGGGCCAATGATCACTGCAATCCATAGCCTGTAATTTCCTGTTGGTGGGTGTGCCCGTGAACCATCCTTACATCCTGTCATTTTTGCAGTATCCTGAAGAATTCAGTGAACTAAATTCTCAAGAGTGCAAGTACAGCCACAGCAGCAATCGTTGGAGTGGACTGATGCAGCAGAGTCTAGGCCTGAGAGTGGATAATGAAATGATATTTAGCCGATTTAAGTGTAGTGCCAGATTAAAAAGATTAAGGCACTGAGGCCAAAAATGAAGGACAAACTGGTGTCCGGCTCACGATTCTGTGTGGTCTTACCCAGCCCTGAACTGATTCTGTAGATGTGGCCTGCACTCGCCTCTGCATTGGCTCCTGGACCAGCTGCGGCGCTGAACTCGCTATGTGGCTGTGGACTCACGTTTGGGGTTTGTGGACAGATTGTTTGTATTGTTTACATGATTTGTTCTTTTTCATACATTGGATGTGTGACTGTCTTTGCTGTGTGGGGTTTCTTCGTGGATTGCATTATGTTTTTGTCACTGCCTGCAAGGAGATGAACCTCAAGGTTGTTTAGTACATGGTATGCATAATCTGATAATAGATGTTCTTTCAACTTTTGAACAATGGAATGCACCAAGTGTAATTACATGCAAAACTCCTTTACAAAACTAGAGGTCAGCAGTGCATTATTGGTTAATCAGATTGCATAGAGAGAATGCAATAATTCAGTTCAGATTTGGGGAATAAGGAGGAGCTTTGGCAGCAAAAACACTGAGCTGGAAAACCAGCGGCTTCGTAAGTGCTCTATAGCTTTTAACAAAAGCTGTTTACCATTTACATTGATGATTTGGAAGAGGGGACCGAGTGTAGCGTAGCAAAATTTGCTGATGACACTAAACTGAGTGGAAAAGCAAATCGTACAGAGGATGTGGAGAGTCTGCAGAGGGATATAGAGAGGTTAAGTGAGTGGGCCAAGGTCTGGCAGATGGAATACAACGTTGGTAAATGTGAGATCATCCACTTTGAAAGGAATAATAGAAGAACAGACTATTATTTAAATGAGTGAACGATTGCAGCATGCTGTTGTGCAGAGGGACTTGGGAGTGCTTGTGAATGAATCACAAAAGGTTGGTTTGCAGGTGCAGCAGGCTATCAAGAAGGCAAATGGAATGTTGGCCTTTATTGCTAGAGGGATTGAATTCAAGAGCAGGGAGGTCATGCTGCAACTGTACAAGGTTCTGGTGAGGCCGCACCTGGTGTACTGTGTGCAGTTCTGGTCTCCGTACTTGAGGAAGGATTTACTGGCTTTGGAGACAGTGCAGAGGAGGTTCACCAATTTGATTCCAGAGATGAAGGGGTTAACCTATGAGGAGAGATTGAGTCATCTGGGACTATACTCTCTGGAGTTCAGAAGAATGAGAGGGGATCTTATAGAAAAATACAAAATTTTGAAAGGGATGGATAAGATAGAAGTAGGAAAGTTGTTTCCATTGGTAGGTGAGACTAGAACTAGGGGACATTGCCTCAAGATTCAGGGGAGAAGATTTAGGATGGAGATGAGGAGAAACTGTTTTTCCCATAGAGTGGTGAATCTGTGGAATTCTCTGTCCAGGGAAGCAGTTGAGGCTTCTTCAGTAAATATATTTAAGAAACAGTTAGATAGGTTTTTACATAGTAAAGGAATTAAGGGTTATGGGTAAAAAGCAGGTAGATGGAGCTCAGTTTATGGACAGATCAGCCATGATCTTATTGAATGGCGGGGCAGGCTCGATGGACTGGATGGCCCACTCCTGCTCCTATTTCTTATATTCTTATGTTCTTATTAAAAAAAGAGTTCCAAGGGGTTGGGGTGAAGTGAAAAGCTGGGAGGCAATAGGTGGAAAAGGTAAAGGGTTGAAGAAGAAGAAGAAATTTGTTTCAAGAAGAGATTGGAGAAAGGGAAAGAGGAGGGGTTTCAGAGGGAGGCAATAGGCAGGAAAAGAGAAGAGAGGGGTAACAGGGAAACCAGAATGGGACATGGAATGAGATGAAGGACTCTAAAACGTGTTCTCGATATTTATTGCTTATTTATTTATTATTATTACTATTCTTTTCTTTTTGTCTTTGCACAGTTTGTTGCTCTTTGCAGATTGGTTATTTGTCCATTTCTGTCGTGTGCAGTTTTTAGAAAACATAGAAACATAGAAAACCCAAGCACAGTACAGGCCCTTTGGCCCACAAAGTTGTGCTGAACATGTCCTTACCTTAGAAATTACTAGGCTTACCTATAGCCCTGTATTTTTCTAAGTTCCATGTACCTATCCAAAAGTCTCTTAAAAGACCCTATCGTATCCGCCTCCACCACCCTTGCCAGCAGCCCATTCCACAAACTCACCACTCTGAGTAAAAAAAACTTACCCTGACGTCTCCTCTGTACCTACTCCCCAGCACCTTAAACCTGTATCCTCTTGTGGCAACAATTTCAGCCCTGGGAAAAAGCCTCTGACTATCCACACGATCAATGCCTCTCATCACCTTATACATCTCTATCAGGTCACCTCTCATCCTCCGTCGTTCCAAGGAGAAAAGGCCAAGTTCACTCAACCTATTCTCATAAGGCATGCTCCCCAATCCAGGCAACATCCTTGTAAATCTCCTCTGCACCCCTTCTATGGCTTCCACATCCTTCCTGTAGTGAGGCGACCAGAACTTTTTTTCATTGATTCTGTTATATTTCTTTGTATTTACTGTGAATGCTTGTACAAAAATGAATCTCAGGATATGTACTTCGATAATAAATTTACCTTGAACTTTTAACTTTTTGAAGGGCGGGGAAGAGGAAGAAATTATCGGAAGTTAAAGAACCCATCCCACCTCCCCCACCCACCTACCTTCCCCTCACATGAATTTGCCTATCACCTTCCAGCTTGTACTCCTTCCACTCTCCCCACCTTCTTATTTTGGATTCTTCCCCCTTCTTTTTCCGCCCTGATGAACGGTCTCAGCATAAAATATCAACTGTTTATTCCTCTCCATCGTTACAGTCTGACCTGCTATGTTTCTTCAACGTTTTGTATGTGTCGCTCTGATGTCCAGCATCTGTAGAATCCTCTAATTATGTAGGTGAAACCGGGTGAGATGTAGTTTCCCCCTCACCTGTCACCTGCCAGCATGTGCTCCCTCACTTGCACACCCCCCCCCCTTCCAACTCTGGCTTCTTCGCCTTTCCTTTCCCATCCTGAAGAAGAGTCTTGGCACAAAATGTTGTTTACTTGTGTGCTGTCCTTCCTGTTATAGTTCTGCCAAATTTTGCAATTCCCTGTCCCAGCCTGATTAATATCCAAAGCCACATGCATACACATAACACAAAGCACTGAGGAGCAACACCCTGTATTCTGTCTAGGGAGGCTCTAACCTGATGGAATGACAACATGTCTTTTGTCAGTGAGGCCACTCTCAGGGTGAAGGAGAAACACCTCATTTTTCTCCTGGGTACCCTCCAACCTGATTGCATGAATGTCAATTTCTCCTTCCAGTAATTTTTTCCCCTTTTCTTCTATTCCCCATTTTGTCCTCTTATCTCTTCTCCTCACCTGCAATCCCTCTCCTTCCTCCCTTTCTCCTATGGTCCTATCAAAATCCTTCTTCTCCAACTATTTAGCTTTCCCACCCACCTGGATTTACCTATCATCCTCCAGTTTATCCTTCTTCCCCTCCCCCCCTTTTTATTCTGACATTTTCCTCCTTCCTTTCCAGTCCAGATGAAGGGTCTTGACCTGAAACATCGACTGTTCATTCCTCTCCATAGATGCTATGTCACCTGCTGAATTCCTCCACCATTTTGTGTGTTTCCAGCATCTGCAGAATCTTTTGTGAGAACAAATATTGCTACTTTTTCATCACAATGACTATGACCTAATTCATCAGAGATGAAATATTAAGCTTTCTGATCCAGCATGACCCACACAGTCTTCAATTTTGTTTTGTTTTCTGTACCTGAAGCAAAATGGTGGCTGATGACTGTCTGTCATGGAAGGAAACAGTGCCGCTCACTTCTTCAAACTCATTCAGAGATGCTGGAACTATAATCCAGTTAACGGTAACATCACCAAAAATCCCAGGACCACGCACTAATCTGAAGCAAAATTAAAGAATGATGGAATTCTGAATGAAGTTGGTAATAAACTTTATAAATCTACTTTAACATGCACATCTGTTTTTTGTCAATAATAACATTAAGTAAATTTACACTAATCATGCAATGGTGTGAGTTTCTGGGAAAAAACAGAAGGCACAGGACAGACATATTCTAAAACTAAGAAACACTTAAAGGCAAAATAATACAACCATGGCTGATAAGGGAAGTCAAAGCTGATATAAAAGAGAGGGCATACAACAAAGCAAAAATTAATGGGAAGACAGAGGATTGGAAAGCCAACCCTACAGAGAGCAACTAAAAGAGTCATTAAGAGGGAAAAGGTGAAATATGAAAGCAAGCTAGTAAACAAAGTGGATGGTAAAAGCTTTTTAAAGTATGTAAAAAACAAGAGATAGATGAGAGTGGATATAGGGCCACTAGAAAATGAGGTGGGAGAAATAATAATGGGGGACAAGGAGATGAACTAAATCTGTATTTTGCATCAGTCTTTATTATGGAAAACACTAGCTGATGTAGAAGGGTGTGAGGGAAGAAAAGTGAGTGCAGTTACTATTACAAGGGAGAAGGTTGAAACATCTAAGGGTACATAAGTCACCTAGACCAGATGAACTGCACCCTAGGGTTCTGGAAAGGGTAGAGTTAGAGATTGTAGAGGCATTCGAAATGATCTTCCAAAAATAATTGGACTCTGGCATGGTGCCAGAGGGCTGGAAAATTGGAAATGTCACTTCACTCTTTAAGAAAGGAGGAAGTCAGCAGAAAGGAAATTATAGACCAGTTGGCCTGACCTCAGTGGCTGAGAAGATATTAGAGTCGATTGTTAAGGATGAAGTGATGGAATACTTGGTGACAAGCTAGGACAAAGTCAGCATGGCTTCCTTAAGGGAAACTATTGCCTGTTGGAATCCTTAGAGGAGATTACAAGTAGGATAGATAAAGGGGATGCAGTGGATGTTGTATATTTGGACTTTTAGAAGGCCTTTGACAAGGTGCCACACTTGAGGCTGCTTACCAAGTTAAAAGCCCATGGTATTAAGGAAAGTTACTAGCATGGTTAGAGCATTGGCTGATTGGTAGGAGGCAGCAAGTGGCTGGCTGCCAGTGACTAGTGGTGTTCCACAGGGGTCGGTGTTGGGACCACTTCTTTTTATGCTGTATATAAATGATTTAGATGATGGAATAGATGGCTTTGTTGCCAAGTTTGCAGATGATATGAAGATTGGTGGAGGGGCAGGTAGTGTTGAGGAAACAGGTAGACTGCAGAAGGACTTAGACAGATTTAGAGAACGGGCAAGAAAGTGGCAGATGAAATACAAAGTTGGAAAATACGTGCACTTCGGTAGAAGAAATAAATGTGCAATCTATTTTCTAAATGGGGAGAAAATCCAAAAATATGAGATGCAAAGGGACTTGGCAGTCCTCGGGAAGAACAACCTCTAGGTTAGCTTGAAGGCAGAGTTGGTGGTGAGGAAGGCAAATGCATTCATTTCAAGAAGTCTAGAATACAAGAGCAAGGATGTGATACTGAGGCTTTATAAGGCACGGGTGAGGCCTCATTGGAATTTAGAAGGATGAAGGGGGATCTCATTGAAACCTTCCAAATGTTGAAAGGCCTAGATGTGGTAGATGTGGAAAGGATCTTTCCCATGGTGGGGGAGTCTAGGATAAGGGGGGAGCCTCAGGGTAGAGGCGTGTCCATTTAAAACAGAGAAAATTCTTTAGCCAGAGGGTGGTGAATGTGTGGAATTTATTACCACAAGCAACTGTGGAGGCCAATTTGTTGGGTGTACTTAAGGCTCTTGACTGGACACAGTATTCAAGGTTATGGGGAGAAGGCCAGGGAATGAGTCTGGAAGGGAAAAAAAATGAGACATAATCAAATAGCGGAGCAGAATGATGGGCCAAATGGCCTAATTCTGCTCCTACATTTTGAAAGTTGCATTTTCTCTTATTTTTGTTTGCAAAGCTGGTTGTATTGTGAAAGGGAAGTAACTAAGGAAATTGTTTGTTAATTGTATTATGTACATGCGTGCATGACCTTTATCAATGAATAGGAGAAATTATAGCATGCATGTTGTTGGGGAAAGAGTAGTGAGGGCTAGTAAGGAGTAAATAAGGATGTGGATTGTTCTGATGTGGTGACAGGGAAACAGAGACAAAGCCTGGAATTAGAGACAATGGATGTAACGGTGATGACGTCCAGGATTCAGGAGATTCAGTAATTATGTTCTGGCATGCACCCATTGTTGTAATCAAAAATTGGATTTACCACTAGCCCGGGCATAATCATGTTACTCTATAATCAAGCCTAGTCAGTGACTATTAAGTCTTCCTGTAGCCACCACTCTGTTATTGGAATGTAGTTTTACTGGAAATCTCATCAACTAAGAATGTAAAAGCTCTACTAAGTTTATGCTCAGAGAGATCGGCTCTGACTGGTCTCCTGGCGAGGACCAGTTTTAAATAAGTCTGTGTTACTTCGAACATCAACTCCGTGTGATTTTTCATTTTGCTTCTACAATGGCTTTTTGAATCTTGTGCCTCCAGCAATGCAGAGCTAACATCACTAAACAGTGTAAACTGAACCCCCATACAAATTGCCTTCATGTAATGAAAGAAGACACAACATGTTAATGAATACAATATCACACAGATTTAAAATACAAATTGATTCACGTATGTAAACCTTCATAAGCATTACCTTAATGTAATAAAAGGTAGAATTGACATGTTAATGAAAATAATTTCTGCTTTTAAGTTTTAACTTCTTTCATCAACGTTTGATAGCTCTGAGCCTGTACTCATTGGAGTTTAGAAGAACAAAGGAAATCTGTACATTGAAGGAACTAGACAGAATAGATTTGGAGAGATTATTTCCTTATAGTGGGAAGTCTAGGACCAGAGTGCGTTGATTCAGAATAGAGAGACATCCATTTATAACTGAGATGAGGAGGAATTGCTTTAGCCAGAGGGTGGTCAGTCTGTACAATTCATTCCCACAGACAGCCATGGAAGCCAAGTCATTGAGGTTGATAGGTTCTTAATTAGTCAGGGTCAAAGGTTATGGGGAGAAGGCAGGAGAATGGGATTGAGAAAGATACAAAAATCAGCCATGATGGAATGGTGGCCAACTGGCCGAATTCTGCACCTATGTCTCACGATCATTTAAAAACACACAATATCACACAAATTAATGCTTACATGTTAATGTTCAAAATTTGTGCAAATGGAGTTGAAATAAAGCCTACATACTTTACGAGGGTAGTCCCATTGTAATCACCGATTGGCTCTCCAATTAGAATGTGTCTGGTCGATTCAGCAATGGCAATTGTACCAGACGATGCATGATCGCCTAAAATAATGACTGTGGCACTTCCTGTGGAAGAGATATTCATTAGAACAAAAAAACAGAACAAACATAAATCCACATAAGCTTTTCTTCCTGCAGATAGATCGACTCTCTGGTGAGGTAGTGTTTAGGGCAGCAAGGTAGTGTAGTGGTTAGTACATCATTTTACTGCTCCATTAATCACCAATCGAGGTTCAACTCCCACTGCTCTCTCTGTTCTTCCCATGACCGTGAGGGTTTCCTCTGGGTGCTCCAGTTTCCTCCCACATTCCAAAGACATACAAGTTAAGGTTATAAACACAAGAGACTCTTCAAATACTGGAAATTCAGAGTAGCACACACACAAAATGCTGGAGGAACTCAGCTGGTTGGACTGCATCTATGAAGAGGAATCAACAGTCAAGGTTTTGGGCCAAGGCCTTCATCAGGACTGGAAAGGAAGGGGGAAGATGCCAGAATAAAAAGATGGGAAGGAGGACAAGCTAGAAGGTGATAGGTGAATCTAGGTGGGCTGGAAAGATGAAAGGCTGGAGAAGAAGAAATCTGATAGGGGAGGAGAGTGGACCATAGGAGAAAGGGAACAAGGAGCTATACCAGGGAGAGTTGATAGGCAAGTGAGGAGAAAATGTAGGAGAATAGAACAAGAGGGAAGGGGAAGGGAAAAGAAAAAAAGTTGTAGGAAGCAATGTTGCTACTGAAGGCATGGTGATACTTGTGGGCTGCCCAGCACTATCTTCACTGATTGATACCACTTCATCAGCTGTGACATGCTATGTTGCCGCTGGAGGCGTGGTGATATTTGCGGGCTGCCCAGCACTATCTTCACTGATTGATACAGGTTAGTAAGTCGTGACATGCTTTGTTGCCACCAGACACATGGTGATACTTGCCAGCTGCCACCAGCATATAATTGGACTGTGTTCATCACTGATGTAAACAGCATGGTTCACTATATTTTTCGATGTATATGTGACAAATAAAGTTAATTCCTCATTCTATTCTTTTACTTTTTGCAAAAAGTGTTGCATACATCAGTGAGTTGCTTGGGCTTACCATTTACAGGGGATATTTCTGCATTGTTTGATGCAGATATCAGCCGAATCACATATCGTTCATCTCCTTCCAAAAGATGATCTGGATAAATGCGTAAAACAAGTGTCTTTGTCGTCTCAGTCTAACATAACGAAAATAAAAGAGATTGCTAGTGTTCTGAGTCAAACAACATTTGAGTTCATATAATAATGCAACATCTAGGCATCTATTTTGATGAAACATGACAAATGTGTACAAAGTTTTAGATAATTACATGTTATGAACCTTGCCTTTGTCCTCAGGCAGAAAACACCAAGCAAAGACAAAGTGCATAACTAAGGCTAACCATGATCAAGGACACCCACCATCCCAGCCCATGCTCTCTTCTCACTGCTGCCACCACGAAGACTGTACAGGAGCCTCAGGACTCACACCACCAGGTTCAAGAACAGTAATTACCTCTCAACCATCATTGAACCAGAGAGGATAACTTCTCTCATCTACACTGTCCCATCACTGGACTATTCCCATAACCTATGGACTCACTTTCAAAGACTCTTCATCTCATGGTGTTGATAATTATTGAGCATTCATTCATTCATTCATTCATTCATTCATTTATTCTTTTTATATTTGCAAAGCTTGCTATGCATACAGTGGTTGGTTGTCCATCCTGTTGGAGGTGATCTTTCATTGATTCCATTGTGTTTCTTGTACTTACTGTGAATGCCCAAAAGAAAATGATCTCAGGTTTCTGAATGCTAACATATAAGTACTTTGATAATAAATTTATTTTGAACTTTGAACTTTTGAAGGCTCACAAAAAGGTGAATTGAATGAAGCATCTCTTGAATAGATATTACCCCGAAGAGGTTTGCAAATTATTTATAAACTCATTCATGCAAATAATAAATTATTTCTGCATTGCAGAGATCTTAAGAAGGGAAAAGACAATGGCTCAAAAATTGGCAACCATCATTAAAGACCCCCATCACACAGGACATGCCTTGTTCTCATTGCTTCCTTCAAGGAGACACAAGAGCCTAAAGACACATGCTCAATGTTTCAGGAACAGCTTCTTTCCCTCCGCCATCAGATTTCTGAATGGACAATGAATCCATGAACACTAACTTACTTCTTTTTTTGCTTTTTTCACTGCTTTTTCTAAACTTAATCTAATAGAATTTCTAGCTTTATTATTATGTATTTCAATATGCTGCCAGAAAACAACATATCTCATGACATATGCATTATATACATTCTGTGATACTAAATTGAACCATTGAAGCATATGCCAGGGATAGTAAACCTGGTTCTGATTCTGAAAGGAAGAACAACAAGGCGAAAAATGACTGCCAGTAGAGAAAAATATTAGAATGCAATTATTTCCCTCCGCACTATATACTTTGAACCAAGTGACAAAATATTAGGGACTTTTAAGAAGCTCTTAGATAGGCACGTAAACGCTAGAAAAATGGAGTGCTGTATAGGATGGAAAGGTTAGATTGATCTAAGAGTAGGTCCAAAGGTTGACACTTCATGACCATAAGGCATGTATTCTGCTGTAGTGTTCTATGTTCTAAACAAATTGATGAAGGTACAGCAATGGATGTTGTCTATGTGGATTATTAATAAGACATTTAACAAAGTTCCCTATCTTAGGTTCATCCAGTAGGTCATGAGTTATGGGATCCTTGGAAACTTTCTGTGTGGATTCAGAAAAGATTTACCCACAGAAGACAGAGGGCAGTTAAAGATGGAGAGTATTCTTCTGGAGGTCAGTGACCTGTGGTGTTCCATAGGGATCAGTTCTGGGACCCCTGCTCAGGGATTTTTATAAGGGACTTGGATGAGGAAGTGGAAGGGAGGGTTAGTAAGTTTGCAGATGACATGCAGATTGGTGGTTTCGTGGTTAGTGTAGAAGGTTGTAGAATACAATGGGATATAAACAGGGTGCAAAGCTGGGCTGAGAAGTGGCAGGTGGAGTTCAATCTGGAAACTATGAAGTGAAAGCTTTTTGAATTTGAAGCCAAAATGCAAGTTAATGGCAGGATTCTTAGCAACGTGGAGGAGCAGAGCAATCTTAGGAACAAGTCCATAAAGTGTCTCAAAGTAGCAAAGAAAATTGATAGGATGGTTAAGATGGTTAAGGTGGTATACAGTGTGCTCACCTTCATTAGTCAGTGGATTGAGTTCAAGAGCTGTGAAGAAACGTAATGGCTCTATAAAAACCTGTTTAGACCACACAGACAGAGTCATACAACTCCAGTCACCTCATTACAGGATAGGGAGGAGACTTAGCAAATGCTGTCAAGATTAGAGAACATGCTTTACAAGGAAAGGTTGAGTAAGCTAAGGCTTTTCTCTTTGGAGCAAAGGAGGATGACAGGCAACTTGATTCAGGTGTATACAATTATGGGAGGCAGAGATAGAGTAGACAACCAGCAACTTTTTCCTAGGGAGGCAATGTCCAATACAAGAGAACATCCATTTAAGGTGAGTGGAGGAAAGTTTAGGGGAAATATCAAAGGTACACTGTAGCATTTTTTTATACACAGAGAGTGGTGGTGTTTCGAACAAACTGCCAGCGTAATGGTGGAGGCCGGTACCACAGAGACATCAGAAGTCTCTTAGATAGGCACATGCATGTATTGAATTGAATTGACTTTATTTCTTACATCCTTCACATACATGAGGAGTAAAAAACTCTATGTGACGTCTCCGTCTAAATGTGCAATACACATCAGAGTAATTTATAATCATTTATAATAAATAGAACAGTCAATGCAACATAGAAATACACTCAAATCAGTGTGAGTGAATCAGTCTGATGGCCTGGTTGAAGAAGCTGTCCCAGAGCCTGTTGGTCCTGGCTTTTATGCTGCAGTACCATTTCCCGGATGGTAGCAGCTGGAATAGATTGTGGTTGGGGCGACTTGGGTTCCCAATGATCCTTCTGGCCCTTTTATCACACCTGTCTTTGTAAATGTACTGAATAGTGCGAAGTTCATAACTACAGATGCGCTGGGCTGTCCGCACCACTCCCACTCTCTGCAGAGTCAATAGACAATAGGTGCAGAAGTAGACCATTCGGCCCCTTGAGTCTGCACCGCCATTCTGAGATCATGGCTGATCATTCACTATCAATACCCAGTCCCTGCCTTGTCCCCATATCCCTTGTTTCCCCTATCCATCAGATATCTATCTAGCTCGTTCTTGAAAGCATCCAGAGAATTGGCTTCCACCATCTTCCGAGGCAGTGCATTCCACACCTCCACAACTCTCTGGGAGAAGAAGCTCTTCCTCAACTCTGTTTTAAATAACTGACCTCTTATTCTCAATCCATGCCCTCTGGTACTGGACTCTCCCAACATCTGGAACATATTTCCTGTCTCAATCCTATCAAATCCTTTAATTATCTTAAATGTTTCAATCAGATCCCCTCTCAATCTCCTCAATTCCAGCGTGTACAAGCCCAATCTCTCCAATCTCTCTGCATAAGACAGCCCTGCCATCCCAGGAATCAACCTAGTGAATCTACGCTGCACTTCCTCAATTGCCAGAATGTCCTTCCTTAAACCTGGAGACCAAAACTGTACACAATATTCCAGGTGTGGTCTCACCAGGGCTCTGTACAAATGCAAAAGGACATCCTTGCTCTTGTACTCAATTCCCCTTGTAACAAAGGCCAACATTCCACTTGCCCTCTTCACTGCCTGTTGCACTTGCTCATTCACCTTCATTGACTGGTGAACTAGGACTCCTAGGTCTCTTTGCATTTCCCCCTTACCTAACTCTACACCGTTCAGACAATACTCTGCCCTCTTGTTCCTGCTTCCAAAGTGGATAACTTCACATTTATTCACATTGAATGACATCTGCCAAGTATCTGCCCACTCACCCAGCCTATCTAAGTCTCCCTGTATTCTCCTAACGTCCTCTTCGCATGTCACACTGCCACCCAGTTTAGTATCGTCAGCAAACTTGCTGATATAGTTTTCAATGCCCTCATCTAAATCTTTGACATAAATCGTAAAGAGCTGTGGTCCCAATACAGAGCCCTGTGGTACCCCACTAGTCACCTCCAGCCAGTCCGAGAAACACCCATTCACTGCTACCCTTTGCTTTCTATCTGCCAGTTCCCATATCAGGCAGTGATGCAGCCAGTCAGGATGCTCTCAATTGTGCCCCTGTAGACAGTTCTTAGGATTTGGGGGCCCATACAAACTTAGCAAAAATGGAGGGAGAGAGGAAGAAACTATAGGCCAGTTAGTCTGACCTCTGTGGCTGGGAAGATGTTGGGAGTCACTTATGGTTTCAGGGTATTTGAAGGCACATGATAAAGTAGGTTGGTTTCCTCAAGGGAAAATCTTGCCCTGTCAAATCTGTTAGAATTCTTTGAAGAGATAACCAGCAGGATAGACAAAGGAAAATCCATTGATGTTGTGCACTTGGATTTTCAAAAGGCCTTTGACAAGGTGTCACACATGAGGCTGCTTAACTAGTTATGAGCCTATGGCACTGCAAGAAAGATACTAGCATTGATAAAGCAATGGCTGATTGACAGGAGGCAAAGAATTGGAATAAAGGGAGCCTTTTCCGGCTGGCTGATGGGGTCTGTGTTGGGACCGATACTTTTTTTGTTATATGTCAAAGATTTGGATGACGGAATTGATGGCGGTTTTGTTGCGAAATTTGCAGACAATACAAAGATAGGTGGGGGGCAGGTAGTTTTGAGGAAGTAGAGAGGCTACAGAGGATTTAGGAGAGATTAGGAGAAATTAGGAGAATGCGCAAAGAAATGCCAGATGGAGTACAATATCAAGAAATGTACAAACATACACTTTGGTAGAAGAAATGAAAGGGTTGACTGTTTTCTAAATGGAGTGAAAATACAAAAAAAACTGAACATTGAGGAGTGACCTAACTGAAATCTATCAAATGGTGGAAGGCCTTAATAGAGCGGATCTGGAGAGTATGTTTCCTGTGGCGGGAGAGACTATGACCAAACACTCAGCCTCAGAACAGAGGCTGTCTTTTAGAATGGATATGAGGAGGAATTTCTTTAGCCAGAGGGTGGTAAATTTGTGGAATCCGTCGCCACAGCAGCTATGTAAGTCTTCATGTATATTTAAGGCAGAGGTTGATGAATTATATGGTTATATGGTTAATTCTTGATTGGTCAGGGCATGAAGTAGGCAGGAGATTGGGGCTGAGAGGAAAAATGGATCAGCCATGATGAAATGGCAGAGCAAATTCAATGGGCCAAATGGCCTAATTCTGCTCCTATATCTTATGGTCTTATGGTCTAACAGTGCATTGAAGCAATGCAAGGTAAAATGATGACAGAATTACGCCACAGTAGCATAGCGGTTAGTGCGACACTATTATAACACAGGGTGTTGGAGTCAGAGTTCAATTCCAACATCATCCGTAAGGAGTCTGTACACTGTCCCCATGGAAAGTGTGGCGTTTCCTCTGGTTCCTTACCACAGTCCAAAAACGTACCAGTTGGTAGGTTAATTGGTAAGTTGTCCCATGATTAGGCTAGGGTTAAATCAGGGGTTGCTAGCGGCATGGCTCAAAGAGCCAGAAGGGATTATTCTATGCTTTATCTCAATAAAATAAATAAAATAAAGTGTTACAGTTAGAGAAGGTAGGCAATAAAGTCGAAGATCATAATGAGATAGAATGGTCAAGAGTCCATTCTAATCACAGTAGATATTCACATAATTATTTCAGTTTTTTCTTTTATAGGATTAGTTTTATAAGTTTTAAATTCTTGCCACTATATACTCTCATCATTTCCTTGTCAATTTGCTCCGTGTGCTCCTGTTTCCTCCCACAGTCCGAATACATACTCGTTAGTAGGTTAATTGATTACATGGGTGTAATTGGCCAGCATGGGCTTTTTACACTGGATGGCCGTTACTGTGCTTTGGCTCCAAATAAAATAAAATTAAAAATGCCCGCTGGGTCAATGGAGTTAGCACAGTAAGTAGTAAAATACTACAGTAATATGCAGATTTTACCCACTTGTTTCTATTACTATTCCTACCTGACTGAATGTCAAAGTTCCAGAAAGGGGTGTGAGATCATCGACGGCAGCATCGTCCACCTGCCAAACAATTTGAACTGAGCCGTGACCTTCCTTTCGACGGACAGTAAAGGACACCAAGCCAGCTGGATCATCCAATGTCGATGGTTCCTCAACTGCTACCTAAAAGAAAAAAGTTGTGTATCAGTAACCCTTAAGTTCTTAACACCTAAAACCTGACCAGTGTATGACCTGACAACAGACAGTCAATACAGATCTGATCTGAACTTGAATTCTTAAAACTTGTTCCCATATCTGATCTAATCATTGTCAGAAATATTACAATCTCAAATATGCTGCTGTGCTAGAGGAACTCAGCTATGGAAATGAACAACAGTTGACTGTTTGGGCCAAGACAATTCATCAGGATTGGAAAGGAAAGGGCAAGAAGAAAAATATAAGAAGATGTGGAGAGGGGATGGAGTGCAAGCTGGGAGGTGATAGGTGAGACCAGGTGAAGAGGAAGGTGGGTGAGTGGGAGCGTGCAATGCAGTTACGTCCTCCACATGAAATACGTGGGTTTCCTCCGGGTGCTCTTGTTTCCTCCCACAGTCCAAAGATCTACCGGTTGGTAGGTTAATTGGTCATTGTAAGTTGTCCTGTGATTAGGCTAGTGTTGAAATGAGGATTGCTGGGGCCATGTGGTTTGAAGGGCCAGAACAGCTATTTAAATGCTGTATCTCTAAATAAGTAAATGTACTGTACTGCTGTTACACCAACAGCACCCCCGTGAACACCACACAGGACAAAGGCTTAGGTGCAAAAGAATGCCATATTGCATAAAGTCACATGAGCATCTAAGTGTGTAAAATGATCAACATTCTTCAGTTACTAATGTATGTATTTCCTGGAACTTCTATCATCATGATATGAGGAACCGCTCTAGAAACACTATTGCAGCTCAAGGTGACTGCCTATTACATCTTCTCAAAGGCAATTTACCAGGAGCACTTAAGATGAAGGTCCCAACACATTGTTGAGGATCCCTACCACCCATCCCACAATCTCTTTGACCCACCACCATCAGGGAGGAGGTCCAGGAGCATCAGGACTAGGACTGCCAGACTAGGTAACAGGTTCTTCCCTCAGGCTGCGAGACTAATGAATATACAGCCACCACTGATGTCTTGTCACGAGGACAGCAAGCTGTTTACTGTTTACCTGTGTTGTGCATTACATACAATTTGAATGATATTTTATTAACATTTGTGGTAATATTTGGTTTTATGTACCTTGTACAATATATGTTTTGTGGGTGCACTGTGATTTGGTTTTATACCTGGAGGGGTGCATGGGGCACCCAGGGAGGGGTAACACCCCGATGAAGGGGCTGATTGTGTCCATTCCAAGGCAGCTCACTCATCATTGGACCCCACTGGACACTCAGCTCTCATCTGTGGCTCTAAATAGCTATTTGCATGTGACAGTGGCCATATCCCAGTACACTGCTTTGACAGATGGGCTAAACCAGTGGAGGGTTAACCAGTGGAGCCTCATACCCTGATGAACTATGGAAATGCCTGTCGCAGCAGGCAATGTCAGCTCCAGCAGACTGGGTGAATGAAATCCAACGGGCCATTAGGGCATGACGAGAGCATGGCAGAAGACATCATGGTGATCCACTGCAACTGAGGAAGATCCCAGTTTGTGATGCTTGTTCGACCCACTGGACCTGGACTTCTGAGGTCAAGTAGGTGGAACTGCCCCAGTGCAATGGCTTTTCCACATTGGACAAGACTGACAGCCACCATTTATGTAGAGTCAGATGCCAATAAACTTGAACTTGAAATTAAAAGGTATTAATGATGAGGCATAAATGCTGGCTGTAAGAGATATTGATATTCCATAAATTATAAGTAATTTGCATTAATGTTTCAGTCTCCATATCATTGACAAATCTTATAACTAAAATTAAACATGACTGAGAAGGAAGGAAAAGATTGCTTACGTAACGTTCCACAAACCCAAACACTCCCACAGGGGAGTCGTTGTTGGGAATGTTGACGGTAATAATGTTGTCATCTCCTATTGTGGCACCTCCCGTCACTTCCGTTAGTACAACACAGAATGTCTCCAGAAATTCGGTCAGATTATCATCCACTATGATGATTTCTAGAATTGCAGAATGCTTCAAACAAAATGTTAAAATTGTGTTAGAAAGTTTTTGGTTTGGTTATTTGCAAATACCGATGTTTGAGACCCCATGCTTCTTCATCAGTACTGTGCACCTCACTATGTTATGGAGTGATTGTTTCCAAGATCTTATTGAAACGTATAAAATTCTAAAGGGATTGGACAGGCTAAATGCAGGAAGATTGTTTCCAATGTTGGGGAAGTCCAGAACGAGGGGTCACAGTTTAAGGATAAAGGGGAAGCCTTTTAGGACTGAGATGAGGAAAAACTTCTTCACACAGAGAGTGGTGAATCTGTGGAATTCTCTGCCACAGGAAACAGTTGAAGCCGGTTTATTGGCTATATTTAAGAGGAAGTTAGATATGGCCCTTGTGGCTAAAGGGATCAGGGCGTATGGCGAGAAAGCAGGTACAGGGTTCTGAGCTGGATGATCAGCCATGATCATACTGAATGGTGGTGCAGGCTCGAAGGGCTGAATAGCCTACTCCTGCACCTATTTTCTATGTTTCTGTGTTTCTATTTTAAGATTACCATTCTCATTTGGAGATTTTGGTAAATTGAGGAGAACGAGAGGTGATTTGATAAATGTGAAAATATACTTTACTTGTAGTAACAAAATGGCTCATTAGCAGACCTGCTTTAGGCTCGATCTTCCCAACAACGTTCATGCACCATCAATCTATAGGACATGACACCCAGGGACTTGGGCTATATTATATTTTTTGTGTAATTATATGTTTTCTGCCATCTTATATGCTTTGTATCGGCCTCTTGCTGTGTATGACAGTTTGATACTCTGTTTTTGCACCTTGACCCTGGTGGAAAACTTGCTGTTTCATTTGACTGTGTTCATGGGTATTCATATATAGTTAAATAAGAATTAAACTTGAACTTGTTTAGTTCTAGAACACTGAATATAGAACATACACCCTTACAGCAAAATACAACCACTATGGTCCAAAATGCTGCACCAACCTTTTAACCTATTCTAACATCAATTGAACCATTTTACCAATCTAACTAATTTTACTTTCATCCATGTGCCTATCAAAGAGTCTCTTAAATGTCCCTAATGTATCTGTCTCACCACCACCCCAGCAGCTGGTCAGTACTCTCTGTGTAAAAACAAAGCCTACTTCTGACATCCCTCCATACCTTCCTGAAAGTTATGCCCCCTTGTATAAATTTTGTATTTATGTTTCTTTGCCAAATAAATTCCATGTCAGCAAATTTTTATTCTGATCTCTTTTTAAATAAAAAATTATGAACTGTTTACTTCTAGAACAGCTACTTCCTTTCAACCGTTCAGCTTCTGAACCATCTGACACAATCCTAATCACTGTAAATTAGTAACACCATGACCATTTTGACAACTTTACAATAAAGTTATAAAATGTTTGCCTTTTTTTGAGTAACAAGAGGAAACTGAAGCAATGCACAAAAGTTGCTGGAGAACTCAGCGGGTCAGGCAGCATCAATGGTGGGAAGAGTTACAACCCAAAACATCACTTGTCCATTTCCCTCCATAGATGCACTGAGTTCATCGGGCGTTTTGTGTATTACTTTGTTTCTTTCTGTTCTAATTGTGTTCTTTCTTGTAAAAATGTGTCTAATTTCTGTTTAATTCTGTTTTTATTGTGAATGCTGCTTGTATGATGCTATGTGTCTGTGATGCTGCCACAAGGGATTTCTTCATTGCAGCCGCGAATATATGAACTTGTCTATTTCTTTTCCTTAAGCCCCATCACCCCTGGCTGGGGCATTGGCTACCAGCAGTAGCTCACCAGAGACCTCTGTCCTTGTGTCCTTGGCCAGTCTTTCAACTTGTCTCCAGGTACAGTCTGTCTCCTTGGAGTCTCCTTCCTTTCTCAGTTATGAGGTCTTTGGAGCTTCTAGAGGCATTTCTGTAGCACTGGGGTTTTATGGGACTGGGTTGCTAGCCCCATACCCAACCCTCCTCCTTTCGCAGCTGGGCTTCGGACCATCCATGGTGAAGTATATGTACTTGCGCATCTGACGATAGATGCACAGCAGCACACTGCTATTACAGTACTAGTGATTGAGGTTCCACGGGGGTTTCCTCTGGGTGCTCTGGTTTCTTCCCACATTCCGAAGACATACAGTTGGTATTGTGGGCATGCTATATGGCAATGGATATGTGACGACACTTGCAGACTGGCCAGCATGATCCTCACCAATTTGATTTGACACAAATGACACATTTCACTGAATGTTTTGATGTACATGTGACAAATAAAGCTAATCTTTACCTTTAAACTGAACTTTGGCTTTGAATTTCGTAAAGGTGAATTTCCATTACCCGAAACAACATAAGCCTGGAGTACGTGGTACTGCAATTATCTCAATGAATATTAAATAAATACAGTGGATTCCGATTAATTGGGCCATCGGTTAATCAGAGTAGCAGTTTATTTGGGCCAACTCTTAAAGAACAAATGCCAATCAACATAGCCAGGATTCTCTTCATTTCTCTGGCATACAATGCTGCTTAATTGGGACAAGAGATGGTTTCTGAACAGTTTTTAACTAGCGTCAGCCGCGTGCACTTGTGTCGCCGATATGCCCGACACCATACTTAGAGTGAACAATTTTTAAGTAGCATCAGATACACGTGCTTCAACAAGCAGTGAGTTTTGTCACTGATGTTTGGTGAGTTATAAGCTGTCAGACAATTCAGAACTGCTTTGCTCACTGCAGGTGCCAGAAACAACCAGGAGTGAAAATAAAAGAATTTCACTGCTTCAACAAGTTGGGCTGACGAAGAATTTGAAGGTATCAACAATTATCTTGAACGCCGCAATGAAAGTGAAGAATTGGAGGATACAATTGTCAATAGCATTGTATGAAGGCAGTCCATTATCTGCACTAGGTGTCTGCACTGATTTTGTTCATTTACAGTCAATCAAAAGAGTTTGGCACTGTTTGCTGAATTCTACTGTTAGTAATGACTGGGAACCAATACACTGTTTTATAGAACTGTAGTAGCATTGATAGTGTCCTAATTTATTCTGTATTTACTCAGTTAAACAACAGTCTGTCTTTTTTAGACCTTTTTAGCTATTTCCATTAAACTTCAGCTAATTGGAGAAGCCAGATTGTACTGATCCCGATGTGTCCCAATGAACCGGAGTCTACAGTGTTTAACAAAAGTAGACATATGGGATTAGGATGAAAGAGTGAAAGGGAAATACAACACAGACCAATTGGGCCAAAGATCTTGCCACTTCCATTTCAGGCCACATGAAGTAAAGCTTACCATTCCTTCGGCAAAAGTGAGAGTCCCATTGGACGGTGTAAAATCTGACAAGCTGGCACTTCTGGGCAGAGCTTCCCAAAGCACAGTTACTTCTCCAAATCTGCCAGCACTACGGACTACTGGCAATTTCAGCAGGTTTCCTGGAGGGGCCATCTCATACGCGACAACTGCATCGGTTTCATTCTGCCAATATTTAACAGATATTGTATAGTATTATTAATCACTTTACCATAAACTGACCAAGTTAATTTATTTTAATTTTAGATAGAGATATAGTGTGAAATAGAACCTTCCGATCCTTCAAGCCACGCTGCTCAACAACCACTGATTTAACCCCAACCTGATCAGGGGACAATTTACAGCCAATTAACCTACTAACTGATATGCCTTCGGACTGTGGGAAGAAACTGGAGCACCCAGAGGAAACCCACAAGGTCACAGGGGAGATGTACAAGCTCCACATTGGAATTGAACTCTGAACTCCGATGTCCAGAGCTGTAACAGTGTCGCACTAACTGCTCCTGCGGGATCCATGAACTATTGTATGATGTTTGTACGAGCATGTTCTGCATCAATTTTCAAGCTGCAGTATTCACGACTCTATACTGTTGCCACTTAAGATTAAGCAGGTGCTGGAAATCCAAAGCAGCACACACAAAATGCTGGAGAAACTCTGCAGATCAGGCAGCATCTAAGGAAATGAATAAACAGTCAACGTTTCGAGCTGAGACCCTCCTTCAGGATAGACTTTGGAGATGTTGGAAATCTTCAGCAACATACACAAAATGCTGTAGGAACTTGTCAAGTCAGGCAGCATGTATGGAAGGAATAAACAGTCAGTGGTTTGAGATGAATAAAGGGTCCTGGCAATGGGATCTCAGCCCCAAACATCGGCTGTTTATTCCTCTCCACAGATGCTGCCTGACCTGCTGAGTTCTTCCAACATTTTGTGTGTGAATTTCATCTAAGAAACACGAGATTTAAGATTACTTAATGTACACAAGTTTAAAAGAGAACAAAATAATTTTTACTCTGGTTCTGATGCAACAAAAAATACCCCACAAAAGTTAAAGGACATAACAATAAAAAACACAATAATTCAGATTCAGATTCAGTTTATTGTCATTTAGAAACCACAAATGCAATGCAGTTAAAAAATGAGACAACGTTCCCCCAGAATGATATCACAAAAGCATATGACAAAACAGACTACGCTAAAAAATCCACATAACGTTTGGCAATCCCCAATCCAGAGTCCAGGGAGGCTGTTGCGTATTAATATCCCGCTACTGTCTAGTGTGTTCCCCGGAAAGGAGCTCCAAATCCACCAGACAAACAAGACCAAAAACTAAAGCTACAAGACCTGCACAAAACCACATAATTACAACATGTAGTTACAACAGTGCAAACAATAGCATAATTGATAAAAAAAAAACCAGACTGTGGGCACAGAAAAAATAGTCCAAGATGTTAAAGGACCATAAGTTCAAAAGAAATCACCACAGTTTCCACAAGACCCCAGGGTCCTGACAGACTCGCCATCCCACGCCGGCGGCAGAAGGGAATACCCCCACTATGGACTTCAAGGCGCCGCCCGACTCAGCCTCGCAGACGCAGCACACAATGGAAGCTCCGTCGAAACCAGCCTCGCAGACACAGCACACACCGAGAGCGACCTGAGTCCGTCGAAAGGACTCTGAGTCCGTCGAACCTCCGAGCCGATGACCATCCCCTCCGGCACAGCTTCTCCGAGCTCCGTCCTCTGCCGAGCATATTAAGACGGCCCCACCAGCGGCCATCGGTAAAGCGACCCCAAGGACTGGGGGCCTGTTCTTCCCAGCAGAGTCCCGGACCTCACAGCAGCAGCTGCAACGAAGAAAGTCTTCCTGGAGATTTCCTGATGTTCCTCCGCGCTCCCACATCCGTTTTCAATCGATTATGATTGCGCACGGCACCCCACTTCACAAATAACAGATAATCAGTTCCAGAGTGGCTGCTGCAAGCTGCGTCGCGCCGCCATCTTGGATCAATAAATATAAATATGTAAGATAGCACAGATTGTTTGTACGTCCATGAAGTGACACTAGGCACAGGAATGTCTGTACATAAGGTGAGTGACAGGAAATGGTTAATGTAGTAGTGGTTGGGGATGTGGAGTGGTGGAGGTGTTGATCAGCCTTACTGCTTGGGGAGAGTAACTGTTGAGCCTGCTGGCCCTGGGATGGATGCTATGTAGCCTCCTCCCTGATGGGAATGGAACAAACAGTCCATGAACAGGGTGGGTGGGATCCTTCATGATGTTCCTGTTTTTTTCTGGCACCTTTCTGTGTATATGTCCCTGATGGAGGATAGGGTGATGACAGTGGTGCGTTGGTCAATTTTGATCACTTATTGTAGAATAATAATCTAGCTCAATTACTAAAGCATTTGAGTACAGAAAACACGAGGAAATCTGCAGATGCTGGAAATTCAAACAACAACACACACAAAGGGTCCTGACGAAAGGTCTCGGCCCGAAACATTGACATCGCTTCTCCCTATAGATGCTGCCTAGCTGCTGAGTAGAGAAACATACTCAATAGCCTTTGGTTAGTTAGGTGCGGCATCTCAATGAGCAATCATGTATAAATTACAGAATAAATTATACCCTTGACGTGTTGAAATGAATGATTCCTCTGGGGTCATCGTTCTCTCTGATCGTTACTTCCGCAAGCTCCATTTGCAAACGCTTCACTCTGGGCTTCCCTCCAACATGCGTAGTATTGGTCAGTTTCACATCAGTAATGTTAACTAGAAAGCTTTCGTGTAATTCAGGAATGTTGTCCTTGAATAAAAAGAAAAGTAAATTTTAATAAGATACAAGTATTACATAGGTCAGCATGACACTATGGGTAAAAGGTCCATACTTTAGATATCAACACCACAAGTCATAGGAGCAGAATTGGCCATTTGGCTCAATAAGTCTGCTCTGCCATTCCATTATGGCTGATTTATTATCCCCCTCAGCTGGAGGGGAATCTATATCCAGCCAGGAGGTTTGCTGATGCTACTCAAGGGAGTTTAAACTAGTTTTGCAGAGGGCTGGTCAGTAAGGCAAAGATCAGACCAGAAGGTAGATGTCAGGAAAAGTATTGAAAGGCAAAATCGAAAAACAGGTATGATAGATCAGATAGTTTGAAGTGTGTATACTTTAATGCTAGGGTGATGAATTTAGAGCATGATCAATACATGGAACGATGATATTGTAGCCATGACTGAAATTTAGTTGAGAGAGGCAGGCAGGAATGGGTGATTATTGTACTAGGTTGTTGATGTTTTAGAAAAGATAGAGGAAGAAGTAACAGTGGAGGTGGAGTTGTGTTACTAATCAGGGACAATATCACAGCTGCACTCAGGGAGACATAATGGAGGGGTCAGACACCGAGTCCATTTGGATGGAACTCAGGAATAGGAAGGGAGCAATCACACTGCTGGGATTGAACTACAGAGCCAACCCCCACCCCCTTCCAATAGGCACCGGGACATTGAGAAACAGGTGACTGACCTTTCAGTGGGTGAGCAGATAGGGAAGAGTGACACAGCTCCTCAACTTTCAAGATAGCTATAGATAAGGACAGATATGGTCCTTGTGAAAATGTTTTAAAATGGAGTAGAGCACATTAAGAGAGCGTTAGACAGGAACTAAGAAGTGTTAACTGGGAACACGTTTTCTCTGGCAAGTCAGGTGTTTAAAGATCAATTGTAGAGTACAGGAAAGGTATATTCCTGTTAGAAGGAAGGATGGGGATAGAAAACTAAGAGAACCTTGAATGTACAGAGTGGTGATGGATTTAGTCAAGAAGGAGAAGGAAAAGTATGTAAGGATTCAGAAATTAGGATCAAACAAAGCACATGAGTATAAAGGTGCCAGAAAAGAACTAAAGAAGGGAATTAGGAAAGCCAGGATGGACCAAGAAGAGTCTTAGGCAGGTAGGATTGAGGTGAATCCCAAGGCATTCTATACATACATCAAGAGCAAGTGGATAACTAGGGAGAGGGTGAGACCACTCAAGAATAAAGGGGGGAACATTGGCTTGGATGCAGAGAATGTGAACCAGATTCTTATTGAGTATTTTGCTTCAATATTTACCAAGGAAAAGGATATGGAGGACCAGGAGATCAGTGCTGAGTCTATTAATATGTTAGGGCGATCAGAGATCAAGGAGGAGGAAGTGTTGGGCCTCCTAAGGACTATTAAGGTAGATAAGTCCCCAGGGTGTAATGAGATTTACCCTAGGTTATTGAAGGATGCAGGAGATGAGATTGCTGGGGTCTTGACCAGTACGTTTGTGTCCTCCTTAGCCACAGGTGAAGACCTGGAGGACATATTTGAACTTAGATGTCAGATATATTTTTCTTTCATCCCATGGATGATAGAATAATGGAGGGCTATGTGGAAAGGAAGGGTTAGGGTGATCTTGGAGTCAGGTTGGCATAACATTGTGGGTGAATGGCCTGTACAGTAGGCTTCTATAAAATAACTATAACAGAATCAATGGAAGACCTATGATACGTGAATCTATGATACATCTAAGAATCTCTTAAATGTCCCTAATGTATCTGCCTCTACCACTACTCTGGCAGGGTGTTGCATGCACCCACCACTTTCTGTAAAAACCTACCTCAGACATCCCCTCCCCCATACTTTCCTCCAATAACCTTAAAATTAGGCCTCTTTGTAATACCCATTTCTACCCTTGGAAAAAGTCTCTATCTGTCCACTCAATCTATGTCTCTTATAATAAGACCACCAAGATATAGGAGCAGAATTATCACCTTGTACACCTTTCATTCTCAGATATGTTACTTAATTAAATAAAGGCATGTCTTTGCTGTAATGATGCTGTTAGACCTTATTTAGAAATGAGAGCATAGAACATTACGGCGCAGTACGGATCCTTCAGCCATGATGTTGTGCCAATCTATATAAGCCTACCGTACTTCACAATCAATCCAGCCCTTCCGTACCCCTCCATTTTTCTTTTATCCATGTGCCTAACTAAAAGTCTCTTAAACATCCATCAGATAATAAGACATAGGAGCAGAATTAAGCTATTCGGCCCCTTGAGTCTGAACAGTATTGGCATTGGTACTTTGCAATACACACAAAATGCTGGAGAAACTCAGCAGGCCAGGCAGCATCTACAGAGAAGAGTACACAGTCGACATTTCATGCTGAGACCCTTCATCGGCGCTGTTCCCTCTAAGGTGTGTGTGCACACACATCTTTTGTTACTAGCGCACAAAGAAGCTTAAACTCCATACAAAAGGTTGTCACCCTCTACCTCGTTGCCATGTTAAGTATATTTCACGATTGTACACCGTCACATTTCCCTTCCAGGTTTCTGATGTGGATGGTGTTGACAACATGGAGATTGTGATAACTTGTTTGCAGATTTTAGTACTGGCTTCCTTATACTGATTTCATTGTAAGAAATAATTCAGTGCACACATGTTGCTGTCAATGGGCAAAAAATAACACAACACGAGATTTTTGCGCACACTGGCCATTAAAAATTAGAGGGAACATTGCTCATCAGGTCTGGAAAGAAAGAGGAGAAGTCAGAGTAAGAGGTGGGGGAGGGGAAGAAGCACAAGGTGGTAGGCGATAGGTGAAACAGGGAGATGGGGAAGGGGTGAAGATGAATTATGAAAGGGCTGGAGAAGGGGAAATTTGATAGGATAGCCTAGAAGGCCATGGATGAAAGGTAAGGGGAAGGAGCACCAGAGGGAGGTGATGGCCAGGTAAAGAGATAATGTGAGAGGGGGAAACAGGAATGGGGAATGGTAAATGGGGGGAGGGAGGGAGGGAGGCAATTACTGGAAGTTTGAAAAATCGATGTTCATGCCATCAGATTGGAGGCTCCAGACAGAATATAAGGTGCTGCTCCAACCTGAGTATGACCTCATTGCAGCAGTAGACGAGGTCATGGACTAACATGTCAGAATGGGAATGGGAGGTGGAATTGAAATGGGTGGCTACCAGGAGATCCCACCACTTTTTCTGGCGTACAGAGTGTAAGTGCTTGACGAAGTGGTCTTCCAGTCTACATTGGGTCTCTGTTAAGCATAAACTCAAGAGATTCTGCAGATGTTGGAAATCCAGAGTAACACACACACAAAATGCTGGAGAAACTCAGCAGGTTGGGCAGCATCTATGAAGAGGAAGAAACAGTCGATGTTTTGGTTTGAGACCCCTCTTCAGGACTGGAAAGGAAGGGGGAAGATGCCGGAGTAAGAAGGTGAGGGGAAGGGTAAGGTATAAATTAGAAAGTGAAAGATGAAGCCAGGTAGGTGAGGGAGTACGAAGCTCGAAGGTGATAGGTGTAAAGGGTAAAGGGCCTATTACCTCCCAGCTTCTTACTTCATCCTCCCCTCCCCAACCCAGCTGGCTTTACCTATCAGTTTCTAGTTAGTTCCAGGCTTGCACTCTCTTTAGCATTCAAAGTTTTTAATTTCCCATCTCAGGTTAGAATTGCTTCCTTGTTCTGCACAGTAGTGTGGCAGTTAATGTAAGGCTTCACCACACCAGCAACCGGCTTGAAATCCTACCGTGGTCTGTAAGGAAATGTAAGATCTCCCCATGATCGTGTGGGTTTCTTTCAGCTGTTCCGGTGTCCTCTCATATTCCAAATACGTACGGGCTAGGGTTAGTAATTTGCGGGTAGGTGACACTGCCGCTGGAAGGGGTAGTGCCATTGGTGGCCACCCACATTAAATTGTTAGACTTTGCTGGTTGTTGATACAGTTGAAGCATTTTGTGGTATGTATAGCACTGTGAAAGTCTTAGGCACATGTATATATAGCTAGGGTGCCTACTACTTTTGCACAGGACTGTGGTAATTTTATGTATCACACTGTATTGCTGCCACATAAAAAGAACAAATTTCATGACATATGTGAGTGATGATAAACCTGATTCTGATATGGTTCTGAGAGTGGGAAGGAGGCAGGGAGAGGGGAATCATGGTTGGGAAAAGTGGAAGGGAAAGGGGAGGCAGTGGGAAGCACCAGAGAGAAATTCTGTACTAGCCAGTAAACCAATTGTTTAGATTCAAATGACCTTGCCTGGTATCTCAGTGCTAGACATGTCTGCACCTACACTGTCCCCTCGTCCTGGCACTCCTTCTCTGCTATCTGTCTCACACCCCTCCCATGGCACTCTACTCTGACCCTTCCCAACATCCTTTGCTCCTGCCAGATTTACAAACTTGCTCTCCAATCTACATTGACAAATACAGCACTGTGCAAAAGTCCTAGGTACCCTAGCTACAGCATATATATGCGCCTAAGACTATTGCACAATACAGTATATGTGACAAATAAGTATAGCTAATCTTTATCCTACTGCCAGAAATAAGCATAAAATATAACCCAATGTGGTTAATAAATTGACGTAGAGTCACCAGAAGCATTTAGTATAACATCTCACCCACGTTTCTTATTGTAGGATTACCCACAGTAACAGTATTTAGCAGGAATAACAACTGGCAGTAAATGCTTTAGAACTAGAGGTGCGTTAGGAGCCACAGTAGCATAGCAGTTAGTATGACACTATTACAGCTTGGAGTTCGGAGTTCAATCCCAGCATCCTCTGTGGGCTTTCTCCGGGTGCTCCAGTTTCCTCCTACAGTCCAAAGACTGGTTAGTAGGTTAATTGGCCATTGTAAATGGTCCTGTGTTTAGTTTAGGGTTAATTCAGGGGATTACTGGGCTGCGCAGCATGAAGGGCCAGAGGGGCCTGTTCCGTGCTGTATTTCTAAGTAAACAATTCATGTGCTTTAAGAAACTTACAGGAAATATCGTAAGTCTAATCAAAGCCTGTGTGCTGTTTTCCTTTAAAATGACTGTGCCATGAATGCTGTTATAATCTTCATTTGCAGTTGCTTGGTTGACAAGTGGAAGGAAAAGATTTGGTTTTGTGCTGTACTGAACAATAACATCACCCACAAATCCTTCTTCACGAATTATTGTTAAAGTGACATCAGTTGACTCAACTGCAAAAAGACAAAAACAGTTTAAAGTTATCATTTTGCTTGCCTACTTATTAAGGTAAGTTTCTGAAAGAAGTATTTTGGTTTCATTTGACAGCACATTCAACAGAAATAACAAATTAGTTGTAAAACAGGCCAACAGCCACCTAGACAAAATAAGAAATCTAAATCACTCTGAGGCAGAAATATAATTTCTTTCAGTAGAATTCAAGATAATGCTTTCTGAAATCATCTAGAACAGGATTTACAACTGCCCTCTCATTATTCAGTAATGTCTAGTTTGTATGCAGGCAAATAAACTCATTTTACATTACCAGCATCTGTAAATGTGGCAGGACCAAGCAATGAAAACAGTTGTAATTAGTGTCAACAATGAAAGAATGAAGCAGGTAAACTGACAAAAAGGCCAGGCAGCATCTATGGAAAAAAGTGCAGTCGATGTCTCCAGCACTTTGTGTGTGTTGCTTGCATTTCCAGCATCTGAAGATTTTCTCTTTTTTATAAACTGACGAAAACATATGATAGCAATAAATAAGTAAATTATAAATATGCACTCAGTCGCCACTTTATTAGTTAGGTACTTGTTGTACCTAATAAAGTGGCCACTAAGTATATGTTTCAGTTTCAAGTTTAATTGTCATGTCATTCAACCATACATGAATACTCATGAATACAGCCCAACAAAAAGAGAGTTCATGGTCTCCTGCTGCTGAAACCCATCCACTGCAAGATGTGTTGTGCATTCAGAGATGCTTTTCAGCACACCACTGTTGCAACACGTGACTATTTGAGTTCCTGTCAACTTCCTGTCAGCTTGAACCAGGTAGGCCATTCTCCTCTGACCCCTCTCAAGGTCTTTTACTCCACAGAACTGTTGCTCACTGGACTATTTTTTGTTTGTCACGCCATACTTTGTAAATTCTAGAGAGTATTGTGTGTAAATATCCCAGGAGATCAGCAGTTTCTGAGATTTCCAAACCAGCCTGTCTGCCACGGTCAAAGTCACTTAGATCACATTTCTTCCCCGTTCTGATGTTTGGTCTGAACAACAATTGAACTTCTTGACCATGTCTGCATGTTTTTATGCATTGAGTTATGCTTTGCCACATGATTGGCTGCTTAGATATTTGCATTAACGAGTGGGTATACCTAATAAAGTGTATTAGTGATACTAACATATTAAAGTAATAAACATTGAACAGTAATGTTTATAACTTTAATATCTGTACCCAAGTGACCATTGAATATTATTTTTATTTTTAAAAGTGCACTTAAGTATTCACCCTGGTAATGGTAAAATAGCTGCCTGTGCCTTTAAGAGAAAATGGTGATGCTGTGAATAGAAACAAGAGTTACAACGTTCTAGAGAGATAAAGATCGTACCGGGAGCTGCTTTTTCCCAGGTATGCTGAGGAAAGATGAATAATATTTAATAATATGCAGTTAAATTCATTTATACTTGTTTGTAAATCTAGAATATCAGTAATTTGACATGTTTTTCATGAGAATGCTTTAGATTTTCGCGAATAAGGTAACAGCACTGGACAGTGTGACCATGTGAAGTTCCTTATTGGCCTAGCAGCTTAGTCTTTTAGTAGTTTAACTACAAGGCAATATATTGTAAAAGTTTATCTCTGTCTTACTTTATTGTTTCATTACTGAATGTGAGTGTAACAGAGTAAGGTGAATGTGTTAGTCTCTGTTCACGTAACATGAGCGAGGAGAACTTACTTCAGGGTCCAGACTATATGCGATTGGAAGTTAAGCACATGTATGCCAAAAATTGCCACTACCGTATTGGTTTTGTATACCTGGCTTTATTTATTTTCATATCGCATACGTAACCAGTTGATACATAATAGCGTGGACTAAAATTAAGCTGAGATTGTAACAGCAGAAACTGTTTTTTCAAATTCATTTTGTTCCTTTTATTTTGATACCCTCTTCCTGCATTAAAACATCTCAAACTGATAAAGGAATTAAAGACCTGAAAAAGTATTTGTTGTCCTGAGTGTATTTTTCCCAGGCTACAATATATACATTTATATTTCAAAATGAACATGCATTTGCTAACAAAATCCCATTAATTTTGTACCTTACCAAGATAGGACATAGAATGATACAGTACAGTACAGGCCCTTCAGCCCACATTGTTGTGCCTACCTCATAACCTATTCGAAAATCAATCTAAACCTTCCAACCAACATAACCCTTGACTTTTCTATCATCCATGTGCCTATCTAAGAATTTCTTACATTTTCCTTAAATGTATAGTTCAAAACATAAGATGTTGCCTGGCCTGCTGAGTTCCTCCAGCATTTTGTATGTGTTACTCTTAGAGTTCCTAATATACGTGCACCTACCAGCACCCTCGCAGGGCATTCCACACCCTCACCACTCTCTGTCATTCCCTCAATACTTCCCTCCAATCACCACAAATTACTCCCCCTCATATTAGCCACTTCTGCCCTGGGAAACCCTCCACAGGGAATATTTTAACCTACTTGGGACAAAGTGCTCAGAAGCACAGTTCCCCAAGGAATGTTTCAGTCATGGGTCTGAACACCTCCCCTCCTCTGTCCCCAGGGACAGACCACAGGGTTTCCCCAAGGAATGTTTCGGTCATGGGTCTGAACACCTCCCCACCTCTGTCCCCAGGGACAGACCACAGGGTTTCAAAAGGAATGTTTCGGTCATGGGTCTGAACACCTCCCCACCTCTGTCCCCAGGGACAGACCACAGGGTTCCCCCAAGGAATGTTTCGGTCATGGGTCTGAACACCTCCCCACCTCTGTCCCCAGGGACACTCCACAGGGTTCCCCCAAGGAATGTTTCGGTCATGGGTCTGAACACCTCCCCACCTCTGTCCCCAGGGACACTCCACAGGGTTCCCCCAAGGAATGTTTCGGTCATGGGTCTGAACACCTCCCCTCCTCTGTCCCCAGGGACAGACCACAGGGTTTCCCCAAGGAATGTTTCGGTCATGGGTCTGAACACCTCCCCTCCTCTGTCCCCAGGGACACTCCACAGGGTTTCCCCAAGGAATGTTTCAGTCATGGGTCTGAACACCTCCCCTCCTCTGTCCCCAGGGACACTCCACAGGGTTTCAAAAGGAATGTTTCGGTCATGGGTCTGAACACCTCCCCACCTCTGTCCCCAGGGACACTCCACAGGGTTTCCCCAAGGAATGTTTCGGTCATGGGTCTGAACACCTCCCCTCCTCTGTCCCCAGGGACAGACCACAGGGTTTCCCCAAGGAATGTTTCGGTCATGGGTCTGAACACCTCCCCACCTCTGTCCCCAGGGACAGACCACAGGGTTCCCCCAAGGAATGTTTCAGTCATGGGTCTGAACACCTCCCCTCCTCTGTCCCCAGGGACACTCCACAGGGTTTCCCCAAGGAATGTTTCGGTCATGGGTCTGAACACCTCCCCTCCTCTGTCCCCAGGGACACTCCACAGGGTTTCCCCAAGGAATGTTTCAGTCATGGGTCTGAACACCTCCCCACCTCTGTCCCCAGGGACACTCCACAGGGTTTCCCCAAGGAATGTTTCGGTCATGGGTCTGAACACCTCCCCTCCTCTGTCCCCAGGGACAGACCACAGGGTTCCCCCAAGGAATGTTTCAGTCATGGGTCTGAACACCTCCCCACCTCTGTCCCCAGGGACAGACCACAGGGTTTCCCCAAGGAATGTTTCGGTCATGGGTCTGAACACCTCCCCTCCTCTGTCCCCAGGGACACTCCACAGGGTTTCCCCAAGGAATGTTTCGGTCATGGGTCTGAACACCTCCCCTCCTCTGTCCCCAGGGACACTCCACAGGGTTTCCCCAAGGAATGTTTCGGTCATGGGTCTGAACACCTCCCCTCCTCTGTCCCCAGGGACAGACCACAGGGTTTCCCCAAGGAATGTTTCGGTCATGGGTCTGAACACCTCCCCTCCTCTGTCCCCAGGGACACTCCACAGGGTTTCCCCAAGGAATGTTTCAGTCATGGGTCTGAACACCTCCCCTCCTCTGTCCCCAGGGACACTCCACAGGGTTTCAAAAGGAATGTTTCGGTCATGGGTCTGAACACCTCCCCTCCTCTGTCCCCAGGGACACTCCACAGGGTTTCAAAAGGAATGTTTCGGTCATGGGTCTGAACACCTCCCCTCCTCTGTCCCCAGGGACACTCCACAGGGTTTCCCCAAGGAATGTTTCGGTCATGGGTCTGAACACCTCCCCTCCTCTGTCCCCAGGGACAGACCACAGGGTTTCCCCAAGGAATGTTTCGGTCATGGGTCTGAACACCTCCCCTCCTCTGTCCCCAGGGACAACTGTGAACAATCAAAGATCAGCATAATCCCGAGGTGATTGAAACTGCAAAATGATTAATCTGCAACAGGAACTACACAAAACTTACATTCAGGCTCCTGCAAAGAGATGTTGTGAGAGTTTCTGTGCCAGCTGATCACACCATAGGGTGAGTCATTAGGGAGCACTGTCAGGACGCCATTCCTTTTGCTGGAATCAATGGTCGCACCTTTAGCTTGGTCTCGCACATCCACAGTGGTGACATTTACAAGCATTATAGTCACAAACTCGGCTCCCTCTGGGATATCGTCAGCTAACACCACAAGTGAAATGGTTGCAAGAGATTGACCCTCTGAAAAAGTAAACTGTAAAATTGGACCAATAATTACAAAAAACTGGATACTAATATCAATTCATTAAGTTTGTAGAAAACAGAACACAGTATAGGCCCTTCGGCCTATGCTAATTTGAGATACAGCAAGGTAACAGGCTCGGCTGGCATATTGTGCCAACCTTTTATCTAACTCTTCCCACTCATGGTGGATATGCTCCAAAGGTACATTTATTAAAAAAAACATCGATTGAATTCTTTCATTACCTAGTAGTCAGTTTCTGAGCTAATACAGGAGACGGTCAATCAATGCCCTCCATGATCTCAATCTGAAGATTTCAATGGTCACAGATCTATAGAAACATAGAAAACCTACAGCACAATACAGGCCCTTTGGCCCACAAAGCTGTGCTGAACATGTCCTTACCTTAGAAATTACCTTGGGTTACCCATTGCCCTGTATTTTTCTAAGCTCCATCTACCTATGCAGGATCTCTTAAAACACCCTATCATATCTGCCTCCACCACCATCACTGGCAGCCCATTCCACATACTCATCACTCGCTGCATGAAAAACTTACCTCTGATATCTCCTCTGTGCCTGCTTCCAAGCTCCTTAAAACTGTGCCCTCTCTTTCTAGCTATTTCAGCTCTGGGAAAAAGCCTCTGACTATCCACACGATCAATGCCTCTAATCATCTTATACACCTCAATAAGGTCACCTCTCATCCTCTGTCGCTCCAAAGAGAAAAGGCCAAGTTCCCTCAACCTATTCTCATAAGGCATGCTCCCCAATCCAGGCAACATCCTTGTAAGTCTCCTCTGCACCCTTTCTATAGTTTCCACATCCTTCCTGTAGTGAGGTGACCAGAACTGAGCACAGAACTCCAAGTGGGGTCTGACCAGGGTCCTATATAGCTGTAACATTACCTCTCGGCTCTTGAACTCAATCCCATAATTGACGAAGGCCAATGCACCGTATGCCTTCTTAACCACAGACTCAACCTCCACAACAGCTTTGAGTGTCCTATAGACTCGGACGCCAAGTTTCCTCTGATCCTCCACACTGCCCAAGAGTTTAACCATTAATACCGTATTCTGCTATCATATTTGACCTACCAAAATGAACCACCTCACACTTATCTGGGTTGAACTCCATCTCCCACTTCTCAGCCCAGATTTGCATCCTATCAATGTCCCACTGTAACTTCTGACAGCCCTCCGCACTATCCACAACACCCCCAAACTTTGTGTCATCAGTAAATTTATGAACCCATCCCTCCACTTCATCATCCAGGTCATTTTAAAAAAATCACGAAGAGTAGGGGTCTGTTCCACCTCTCAATCAGAATCGGTGAATCCCACACTCAGTGATTAGTTTAACTAGGTGTCAGATTTGATGCCCAATAGCCTGCATTGAATCTGCTAACTACTGTCCAAGCTACCCAATGCAGATAGAAGAGTGTCACCCGTTAAACATTTCTGCCACTGTATGTCCCTAAAACAGAAGACTGGAATTATTACAGATGGAATTTCCTAACCCTCCTTCCCTACAAGGATGAACTATTGCAAATGGTTCAATTATTTTCAACAAAGGGCAAGTGTACTCAGCAGCATGGGAGCATAATGGATAGCATAACATTTTACAGCGCCAGCAACACAAGATTATTTCCTGCTGCTTCAGTAAGGAGTTTGCATGTCTTCCCTGTTAACCCAATAAATTCATGGGTTTCCTCTGGCTGCTCCAGTTTCCACATACCAAAGACACATGGATTTGTAAGTTGCGGGCATGTCATTCAGCCCCTGATGTTATAAACCTACTCCACAATCAATCTAACCCTTCCTTCCAACATATCCCTCCATTTTTATTTCATCCATTTTTATCTAAGAGTCTCTTAAAGGTTCCTACTGTATCTGCATAGGAGGTGGGGTAGAGATACAAAGGAGGTGTGTGGTGTTCCTTCCCTTTGCTAGCCTGCAGGTCAACCTTGGGCAAGGTGTAGCACCTGCTTAGGCCCCCCCCCCCAGTCCCCCGGATCAGGGTCATGTGAAACCATGAGAGCAGGTGGCGCACGGTCGTATGAAAAGCTCGTGTATGTCACAAGTCCTGATTATGCCAGGCAGACAATCCTATGCAACCACTGACACCAGGCGGAAGAATATTGATAATGCCTGGGGTCACCTGTCTTGTAATGACACAATCCAAAAGAAGACATATTTCTGTAGAAATATTTGCCAAGAGCAGTCATGGTCATGGAAAGACCATGATTGTCTACATCACACATTAAGTCTGTCTCTAAAAACAGTCCAAACAGTGGTTCAAGCACTCACCACTCTCTGTGTAAGAAACTTAACTCTGACTCTCCCTAAACTTTCCTCCACTTCCCTTTAAATGATGTCTTCTGATATTGACCATCTACTTCACCTAACCCTTTACATTTTGAAAACCTTTATCAGGGTGGCTCTCAGCCTTTTCACCTCCAAGGAAATGTAACCTTTGGTACATTACAGAAACATCCTTACTGCTCCAGAGTTTGGGAAGATATCATTCACATTTCCAGTGGCTACCCAATGTACAATTAGAGTTTTGTGAGTTCCCCGCAGCCGTTCAACCCTCAGAGTGATCTGATTGTCTTCTTCCAATTCTTCAACTTGCATGGACAAGAAGCTCTGCAGAATGGAAATACAGCTTCAGTTTTTAATAGAGTCATTTAACACCACAGCACAGAGACAAGACCTTTGGCCCATCTAGCCTGTGCCGAACGATCAATCTGCCTTGTCCTATCGACCTTGACCTATCACCCTCCATACCCCTCCCATCTATATACCTATCTAAATTTCTCTTAAATGTTGAACTTGAACCCAAATCCACCATTTTTGTGGGCAGCTCGTTCCACACTCTCACCATCCTCTGAGTAAAGAAGTTCCCCATCCTGTTCCCCTTAAACTGAACTCATGAGGTTAGTTTCACCCAACCTCGGTGGAAAAAGCCTGCTTGTATTTACCCTATCTATACCCTCATCATATTGTATACCTCTATTCAATCTCCCCCAATCTCCTATGTTCTAGGGAATAAAGTCCTGACCTATCCCCTACAACTCAGGTCCTCAAGAACTGACAACATCCTTGTAAATGTTCTCTGCACTGTTTCAATCATATTTCCATCTTTCCTGTAGGTAGGTGACCGAAACTGCACACAATACTCCAAATTAGGCCTCGGCAATGTCTTATACAACTTCAAAATAACATCACATCTCCTACACTCAGTATTTTGATTTGTGAAGGCTATTGTGCCAAAAGTTTTCTTTTCGACCCCATCTACTTGTGACCCTCTACTTAACTAACTTTTTGAGGTACCTTTGTTTAAAATGTACTATTTCGTATTTGATAAAGATTCCTTCTGTGACCTGTTAGTAGTTAAACCATTTATAAGGAGCTTTTGATGGGTCTGGGCATGTCCATTTTTAAGTTTAGAAGAATGACGAGGGATCTCATTGAAACCTATAGAATATTGAAAGGCGTAGGTAGAGTGGATGTGCAGAGGATGTTTCTGAAAGTGGGTGAGACTAAGATCAGAGGGCACAGCTTCAGAATAGAAAGATATTCCTTTAGAATAAGAATTTCTTCAGCCAGAGGGTGGTGAATCTGCAGAAATCATTGCCACAGATGGCTATGGAGGCCAAGTCATTGCTGTACATTTACAGAGAAGGTTGATAGGTTCTTGATTAGTAAGGGCTTCAAAGAGAGAGAGAAAATAAATCAGCCATGATGGAAAGGTGGAGCAGACTTGATGGGCCAAATGGTCTAATTCCATGTCTTATGCTCTTATAAGATAATCTACATTTTCTGAAGGAATACTACACAATGAACACTAATGTTGAAAATAGTACAGGCATAATTTTCAATTTATAATTTATTGATGTCAAGCTGTTCATGTTAACATTAGAAATATAGAAATCTGAACACATAGAATATTTTTACAAGTTCAAAATTCAGGTATAACTCCACCCTGGACAGACCCAAGCCCAACTGAGCACTAGATGAGCAACCCTATCCCGTAAAGACCCAGAGCTACAAAAACCCCAAAGTCCTTATCCCTGGGAGGGGAAGGTTCATCTAGAAGATGTATGAAGTCATTTGGTGAAAGCAGAGGCCAGAGGGCTAATTAACTTTCTATCAGCACAGGACAGAGGACCCTGGTAGGCTGCTGTGGACGACCTATGCCCCTGGAGTGGTGACAGGCGCAAGAAGAAGAAAACTCAGGTATATTTAAAGCAGACGAAGTTAAGTTCTTGATTAGTACGAGTGTCAAAGATTACGGGGAGAAGGCATGAGAACGGGATTGAGAGGGACAATAAATCAGGCATGATGGAGCAGACTCGATGGTCTAATTCTGCCCCTGCTGAATGCCTCATGGTCTTAAAGAGCCTTCAGTTTGTTTTCAAACCCAGATCAATATGAAAATGAAATCGTATTTACCTGCACAAAACCGATTATCCCATGGGCATTATCGTTTGACTGGATCACTAAATTGACGTGATCATTAAAACCAATTTCAGCTCCACCCCTCGCATTCACGAGTCTGACTGCAAAGAACTCGTCTTCCTCTGGTGTGTCATCATCAAGAATATTTACAGCTATCACTGTGTCTTTGTCACCAGGTTCAAAGATGAGCTCAGCAGATCTGTCAAGTTAAAGGTGGCAATGTTTAATTGTTATTCTATATATCAACAGCAGTGAGCTAACGTAGATTTTCACAAATAAAATGGCAGAGGCATTTTATGTTTCAGAAAAGCCATGGCAACTGATTTATTGAACCAGCAAAACTGAACACAAAGTGTGCTAAAAATCCTTTATGTAATTAGCTCATCATGTCAGACCCACCTCTTAACGTGAATTCCAACTCAATGTCAGTGGTTGTGAATGACACCAATGACTTATCCTACACAGGCACTTCCCCCCACCCAGAATTCACTAAAACCAGCATTGTCAGCCTGTCTGGAGCTCAGACAAGCCGCCAGGCTCGGGTCCTGTGTTCCATGGGTGGAGGAACAGCAGGCGCCTCTGGCTCGTTCTGAGGTATGATGGTCACGTTGTGACAGCAGAAACATGGTAATGGAATCCTCCAAATCTTGGTGGGCCGGTTTGAGGCGATCTACCGACACACATTCAGGTTTACTCCTCTTATCCGTGGCACTCCACACAGGCCGCAGTCCAATCACTCACCTCCTTTCTAACGGCGTGCCACACAAACTTTATTGCAAACAGTTTCTGTGGCCTTCCAGTCTGGATGTGACAGGCCAAGTATTGAATCAAAAACAGTTTACATCCAGTTTATAAATGTGGAATATCATGGGGCAAAGGTAACCACTTGAGACATCACACAGGAGAGAAACCCCAGTTTCCCTGATCTTAATGTCAGCCAGCCACAGGCCCGTGACTGCTGTTCGGTAAGCCTAGATCTCCGAGTTAGTAGCTTCGTCAGCTGCCACAGTCAACCCCATGGGTAGGTCCTCAGCGGCTGACCATAAGAACTATCAGCCACAGCGTTATTTTTCCTCTTGATATGGGCTATATCGGTCGTGAGCTCAGATATGTAGACCAGTTGGCATTGCTGCCATGCAAACCAAGGGTCTGATATTTCGGCCATCACATACACAAGGGCATTGTGGTCAATGAACGCTATGAAATGACGACCCTCTAGAGGAAAATGCAAATGGCAAACTGCCAGTTAGAGACTGAGAAGCTCACGGTCAAGCGTGCTGTACTTCCTTCAGGGGAGACGGAGCTGCCGGCTGAAGAAAGCGAGTGGCTGCTACACGCCTCCAACCAGCTGATTGTGCACAGGACCCACAGTGTCAGTAATAATGGCTATGGGGAGTGGGGGCAGAAAGAACTTATATGGTATAATCAAATGCCCTGTTCATGTCTGCTGACCAAACACTTGATTAAGGGCACCGCTTTTAAGTGCACTATACAGGGGGAGCATAAATTTAGCAGCTTGCAGAGTGAAGGGGTGATAAAAATTCACCATGCCTAAAAACTCCTGTCAACTTTTAATAGTGTAGAACCGTGGGAAATCCACAATATCGACTACTTTTGATGGGACAGATTTTGAACCTTTTGTGGAGATGCAGTGGCCGAGATAGTTAATGGGTGACAACCCAAACTGGCATTTAGGAGGGTTAGTAATCAACTCGTGTCAGCTAAAACACTCAAAAAGTGTGCAGAGATGAGATAACTGTTCAGATTTGGAAGCACTGGTGACAAGCACGTCATCCAGGTAAACAAAAAGAAAATCACAGTCTTTTAATATGGAGTTCGCTGGCCACTAAAAAGTCTGTGCTGCATTTTTCGGCTCAAACGACATGCACAGAGGCCAAACAGGGTTATCACAGCCATTTTGGGCAAGCCCTTTGAGCACACAGGCAACTGATGGTAGCCCCAACCTAAATCAACTTTGAAAAAATTAACTTACTGGCTAAACATGCTGAAAAGTCCAGGGACCATGTAGCAATGGGGGTGGGGGGGGGGGTGGGGGTGGCCTTGCTAAGGCGTAAGTAACCACCGTCAGACGTAGGGACGATGTGGAGGGGTAAAGTCCATGGCTATTCAACTGGCGTACAACGCCAAGTCTTTCCATGTTGGCAGACTCAGCCTTCTCAGCTTTTCTGAGTCCAGTCAATGGGTGCGGGCATGGACTGTTCAGCCAGTTGCAGAAATATGGTGTTCAACCGCATGCTTTGTGACTGTAGTGGAGAACGTGGGCTCAGTGAGGTTTGGGAATTCGCCCAGCAGCTGAGTAAACTCACATATGGTGGTGTTGTGGAGAACCTACTGCGGGAGCCAGGTAACAACCCAAAATCCCTGACATCCACAAGCCAGCAGTTCGTAAGATCAACTAATAGCTGTGCTCATAGGAAAGCTACGCCAAGCAGAGATCTGGCCTCTTTAGCCAGGACCAAGCTCCATGTGTAACGTTGCCCACTGAAGCAGAGAGTCACCCTTTGTGTCTTGATCCTGCTGCTGTTTTCAGCCTCCAGTGAGGTTCTGTCGCTGTTTGCCTTCTCATCAACAGATGATACTGGCAACACAGTCCACTTGAGCACCCATGCTACACAGGAAGCATTGCCCTGAAAGGGTGCCTGTAATAAATGGGAGACAAAGTTGGCAGCTGGAACCCAGGGTGTTCACAGACCTCTGACGTCCTGGTGCACTGGCACTGTTGAAGCTGCGAGGCGGTTGGCACTTCACAGCATTGGTACCAAAGCAAGTGTGGTAAAAAAAACAGAACCAGTGTGGTCTATTTCACAGCCACTGGGACATTCCTGACCGGGCTTATTGAGGTAGAGAAAGGAGGAGCAATGATGTACTGGGGCCTAGCTGAGTGTAAACTGCCAGCCATTTTAGCAAGCTCCCTATAGTTCTTCACAGGTGCATTAGCAAGGACATTTGCTGCATGAAGTGTTCATTAGAAATAAAACAAGGATGGTGATCTCCCAGGAGAGACAGCACATGGTTCATTAGCTCCCGAGGCCAGGCAAGGAGAGCTACTGCTTGGTACACTCAGACTCTGATAGCCCAAAAGTCTGTTGGCGGAGATTTCTCGAAGCCCAAATTGAGCCTCAGCTTGTACAAACCAAGCAACGGCATTTTGCTCCCAAAACTCAGTTAGTTTCAAAGTGACTGCACTGGCTGGCATGCTCAATAATTCTGGAATTGTTCCAGAGCTTTGGGGTCACCAGTGTAGGTTTTCGCAAATAAAATGGCAGAGGCACTCTATGTTTTGGAGAAGCCAAAGTGACTCATTTATTAAGCACCAAACACTAAAAATAAAGTGTGCTAAAAGCACTTTACATAACTACTTCATCATGTCAGAACAGCCTCTTAAAGTGAGCTCCTACGCAATGTAGGTCATTGCGCATTATGGACGTTTCCACCAATTACATTACCCTGCACCAACATCATGTTAATATACATTCAGTGGCCACTTTATTAACTATCTCCTGTACGTCAAACACTGAATAAAGTGGCCACTGAGTGTGTGTTCATGGTCTTCTGCTGCTGCAGCCCATCCACTTCAAGGCTCAATGTGTTGTGCATTCAGAGATGCTCTTCCGCACACCACTGTTGTAACCCGTGGTTATTTGAGTAACTGCCACCCTCCTGTCTGCCATTTTCCTCCAATTTTGTAGTGAAAAGGACTAAATCATTAATTGTTAAATATCCTTTTGAGACTTTTTATGTTCCTTTTCTAAAGAGGTTAAGCATTTGAGTTGAGGTGAGGCAGTGTTATTCTCCTGACATGTCATATGTAGAACAACCCATATAATCCTCCACTGTTACATTTTATTGTGGAGCATTTGCAAATTCTTGGTTACAAATCACTAAGGGATCAGCAGAAGACACAAGCAAGCACTTGGTTTGGTTGAAGGGTTTCACATTGTTTGGTTGAAGTCCTGTTGAAGAGTCTCAGCAAGAAAATTCAACAGTTTATTCCGCACCATAGATGCTGCCTGACCTGCTCAGTTACTCCAGCATTTTGTGTGTGTTATACCAAACACTTTTCTCTGTCTGGGGAAGAAATGTACTCTTCTCAGATGCAATACATAAAACAGCAGCTCAAAAGTTCTTACCCTGGAATGAAATCCGATTCATTAGAAACAGAAGCCAGCTCATAGATCCAGGAATCAAAGTTGCCCACTGAAGCAATGAGGGCTCTGGTTCCATTATGGGAAGGGGCAGCGACAGACACCATGTGATCTGATGGTGGGAGCTTCAGTACTAATACAAAATGGTTGCTCCTCACGTCCCACATGTAGAGATTTGACTTATCTCCACCATTCAACAGGAGATGAACTGGAAGAAAATCAACAATGAATATTTGCAAATTATTATCTGCTAATCAGAAATCAATCATAAAGTATTATTACACACTCACTGGCCACTTTATTTGCTACACCTATTCACCTGCTCATTAATACAAATATCCAATTATCTAATCATGTGACAGCAACTCAATGTATAAAGGCATGCAGACATGTTGAAGAGATTCAGTTGTTGTTCAGAAAAAACATCAGAATGGGGGAAGAAATGTGACCTAAGTGACTTTGATGTGGAATGATTGTTGGTGCCAAACGGGATGGTTTGAGTATCACAGAAACTGCTGATCTCCTGGGATTTTCATCGAGAAAAGTCTCTAACGTTTATAGAGAGTGAGGCAAGAAACCACACCAGTGAGCAGCAGCAATTTGTGGGTGAAAACGTGTTGCTCATGAGAGAGGAGAATGGCCAGACTGATTCAAACAGACAGAAAGGTGAGAGTAACTGAAATAAATACATATTATAACAGAAGAGCATCTCTGAATGCACAATGTGTAAACCTCAAAGTGGATGGACTACAGCAGAAGAAGACCACACCAAGTTCCACTCCTGTTGCTAATGAGCTGGCCACTGAGTGTATATTTGTTGAAGTAGTGAAACCGTTGCATTTTCACTCCTCTTTCCAAGCCTAAACGTTGAAACAATGATGAGCAAAACGGCTCTGAATTGTCTTACTGCTTATTTCTTGCTATCAATGATAAAAATCACTGCTTTCTGAACACAAACACATACAACTGATCCTATTTAAAAACTGTTCACTCTAAGCATGGTGTAGCGTCTAACGACAACACCAAGTGCACACAACTGATGCTAGTTAGAAACTCCGACAAGAGAGAAATCCTGCAGATGCTGGAAATCCAAGCAACACTCACAAAATTCTGGAAGAACTCAGCAGGCCAGGCTGTATCTGCAGAAAATAGTACAGTCAATATTTCAGACCAAGACCCTTGATTAGGACTGGAGAAAAAAAGATGAGGATTCAGAGTTCGAGGGTGGGGGAAGGGGGCAGGAAGAAACACAAGGTGTTAGGTAAAGCTGGGAGGGGGTAAGGGATGAAGTAAAGAGCTGGGAAGTTGATTAGTGAAAGAGTTACAGATTAGTGAAAGGGTTCCTCACCCTTCTCCAGTCCTGCTCAATTACCTCTCACCTCCTGTTTCTACCTCCTACCCAAGATCAACAAACCTGCCTGTCCAGGTAGACCCATTGTTTCTGCTTGTTCTTACCTATCACGATATGATATGAACTCATATCTGCATACCTCGACTCGGTTTTATCCCCCCTGGTTCAGCCTCTTTCTACCTACCTCCGTGACACTTCACATGCACTTGGTATTTTCTATGATTTCAAGTTCCCTGGCCCCAAACATCTTATTTTCACCATGGATGTCCAATCCCTATACACCTCCATCCCCAACCAGGAAGGCCTAAAAGTTCTCCGTTTCTTTCTGAACACCAGACCCAACCAATTCCCCTCCATCACCACTCTCCTCCATCTAGCTGAACTTGTCCTCATTCTCAATAATTTCTCCTTTGTGTCCTCCCACTTCCTTTAGACAAATGGTGTAGCATGGGTACTCACATGGCTCCCAGCTATGCCTGCCTTTTTGTCGGCTACGTGGAACAGTGTATGTTCCAGGACAACACTGGCATCACTCCCCCATTTTTCCTATACTACATCAACGACTGCGTTAGTTCGGCTTCCTGCATCCATGCAGAGCTCGGCAACATCATTAACTTTGCCCCCAACTTCCACCCTGCCCTCAAATTTACCTGGTCCATCTCCGACACCTCTCTCTACTTTCTCGATCTCTCTCTCTCTATCCTTGAAGACAAATTATTTACTGATGTCTATTATAAACCTGCTGACTCTCACAGCTACCTGGACAATACCTCTTCTCACCCTGTCACTTGTAAAAATGCCATCCTCTTCTCTCAGTTCCAGAATTAAGGTGATACTTCCCTTCCTCCACCATCAATGCTGCCCTCAACCACATCTCTTCCTCTTCACATGTCTGGCTTCACCCCATCCTCCTGCCACGCCATTAGGACAGGGTTCTTCTCGTCCTCACCTACCACCCCACCAGCCTCCACATCCACCACGTAGTTCTCCAAAACTTACGCCATCTCCAACGGGATCCCACTACTTCCTCCCCCCCCCCCCTGCTGCTTTCACCAGAGTTTGCTCCCTACATGAATCCATCATCCATTCATCCCTCCCCCTGATCTCCCTCCTGGCACTTACCCTTGCAAGTGGAACAAGTGCTACGTCTGCCCCTACACCTCCGCCCTCACTATCATTCAGGGCCCCAAAATATCCTTCCTGGTGAGGGAACACTTCACCTGTGGGTCTGTTAGGGTCATACACTGTGTTTGGTGCTCCTGGCGTGGCCTCCTGTACATCAGTGAGACCTGACGTAGATTGGGAGACTGCTTCACTGAGCACCTACACTCCATCTGCCAGAAAAAGCAGGATCTCCCAGCAGCCACCCATTTTAATTCCATTTCCCAGTCCCATTCCGATATGTCAGTCCATGGCCTCCTGTACAGTGGTGATGAAGCCACACTCACATTGGAGGAACAACACCTTATATTCCACTTGGGTAGCCTCCAACCTGATGGCATGAACATCGATTTCTCGAACTTCCATTAAGCCCCCCACCTCCCCTTCACCATTCTCCATTCCTTTTTCCCCTCTCTCACCTTATCTCCTTACTTGTCCAATACCTTCCTCTGGTGCTCCTGCCCCTTTTTCTTTCTTCCATGGCATTCTGTCCTCTCTTCCACCTTCTCCAGCCCTGTATCTCTTTCACCAATGAACTTCCCAGCTCTTTACTTCACCCCTCTCCCCCTCCACCCCCGTTTCACCTTGTGTTTCTTCCTCCCCATCCCTCACCTTCTAAATCAGATTCATCTTTTTTCTCCACTCCTGATGCAGGGTCTCGGCCTGAATTGTCAACTGTACTCTTTTCCACAGATGTTGCCTGACCTGCTGAGTTCCTCCGGCATTGTGTGTGTGTGTGTGTGTGTGTGTGTTGTTCAGTGGGAAAAGCTTGCTTACATTTACCCTGGGGCACAATCAGCAGGTCAGACATGTTTCTGTACCTATCTATATACTGACCATTTCGTTAAACAGGCCAAGTAAAAAAATACTGCTGCAAACATATAGAATGGTGTTGAACAGGTAAAACAAGGGCAATCTGCATTCTAACTTTGACTCAAGCCCAAATTCAAGTTTAATTGTCGTTCAACCATAGCCCATGAATGCAGCCAAATAAAACAGCATTACTCCGGGTCCAAGGTGCAATACACAGTACCAACAGCGCAAGGCACAAACGGAAGCGTAGCGGTCAGTGTGGCACTATTGCAGCACAGGATGTCTGAGCTCAGAGTTCAATTCCCACATCATCTGTAAGTAGTCTGCATGACCTCCCCCTGGAATGTGTGCATTTTCTCCAGGCGCTCCAGTTTCCTCCCACAGTTCAAAGACGTACCGGGTAGTAGGCTAATTGGTCATTGTAAATTGTGCCGTGATTATGCTAAGGTTAAATCAGGGGATTGTCAGGGGTGTATCTTGAAGAGCCAATTCCATGCTGTATTTCAATAACTAAATAAATAAGATAGTAGTAAACATACAGTCACACAAAAAATAAATAATGTTGCCCAAGTTGCAGAGACCATGGAGATTGTCTGATTCTGGATGATGTGTCTACTGACGTGAAATGGCAGGAAGAGTAATTATCTTTGGAATTATTTCAAATCTGTAAATTATGAAGCTTCAATCAGTCATCACTTATACAAAGTTATTGTAAATTTTAAGATCTATCTTGCTGCTTCTGCTAATTTTTCCATCAACCTTTCCACATAACACTGAGTGAACTGATGAGTTCAGTTCTGGAGTCTTACCTGTGCCAGAAGGAAGTGCAAAGAGATCAATGCTTCTCACGGTATTGACAGGAATAGTCTGGACCACTTTTAATAAGGGCTGCCCTGCCCTCCAAATGTACACGTGACAGGAAGTGAGGTTGCCTGTGAAGCACAATAAATGTAATCTTATTTAATGCCAATAAACTGTCATACCTAAAAAGACCTACAAAGAATCAGGGAGAACTGTTTGATAATAACAATGCTCCCAGAGATCAGAAATAGCCTATTTCTAACAAAATTCTAACACCATTGAGTACATTTACAAGGAGTGCTGCCACAAGGAAGCAGCATCCATCATCAAGAACCCCCATCATCCAGGCCAGGCTCTCTTCTCACTGCTACCACCTGGCAGGAAGTACAAATGCCCTAGATCACACATCACTAGGTTCAGGAACAGCTATTACCCTAAACATTCAGGCTCCTGAACTGGCATGGATAACTTCACCCACCTCAACTCTGAACCGATTCCACAACCTACTGACTCATTGTCAAGGCCTCTACAACTAAATTTCTCATTTTTTAAAATTTGCTCAATTTGTCTTCTCTTGTACGTTGGTTGCTTGTGAGCCTTTGATATGTATGCTTTGTTTTGTAAATTCTATTGCATTTCTTTATTCTACTGTAAATGTTGGCAAGAAAATGAATCTCAAGTTAGTTTGTCCGATTTAAGTGTTGGGCCAGATTGAAAGGTTTGTGTGTCGGGGCCAGTTCAGCTCATTGCTCCACAAGGTTTACTCATCTCTGCGCTGAACTGAGACTGTGGCCTGCAACTAACAGGCTCCTAAATCGGCTGAGTGATAACGGACATCATGGCAATGGACTCACTTTCATGACCACCAGTTCTGAATGTTTTTTGCTTACTTTTATTGTTTATATGATTTTCTTTCTAACATCAGGTGTTTTTTAAATGGGTTCTATTGTGTTTCTTTGTTTTGTGACTGAATGTTAAGGCTGTATATAGTACTCATACCTTTGACAGCAAATGTCCTTTCAATTTTGAATGTATACATTAAGAGAAGTTTGGACCATTACATGGATGGGAGAGGTATGAAGAGCTGAGGTCCAGGAGCAGGTCAATGGAACTAAGCAGAATAACAGTTTGGTGTGGACTGGATGGGCCAAAGGGTTTGTTTCTTTACTGTGCTCTGTGACTCTACTTTGATAATAAATTTTACTGTGACTTTAAAATCATATCTAATGGGAAAAAGTGATAGCATTGACCAAAGAATTCTGCTGAACACACATCTGAGATTTCTTCACATACTCATGCTCTGCCCTGAGTACCCCTCTAATGCAGAGAAAATTTACAAAGATGTTTGCTGGGACTTGAAGACCTGAGTATAGGCAAAGGTTGAAAAGGTTAAGACCTTATTCCTTGGAATGTAGAAGAATGAGGGGAGATTTGATAGAGATATACAAAATTATGAGAGGTGCAAGCAGGCTTTTTCCACTGAGGTTGGGTGAGACTAGAAGGGTGAAAGGTGAAGTGTTGAAGGGGAACATGAGGGAAACCTCTTCACTCAGAGGGTGGTGTGAGTGTGGAACGAGCTGCCAGTGGGAGTGATGAGCGGGGGCTCAATTTTGCACTTTGGAGAAGTTTAGGAAAACACATGGATGGAAGGGGTGTGGTCGTCTATTTTCTCAGTGCAGGACAATGGGACTAGGCAAATAATAGTACAACATATGAAATATGAAGGGCCTGTTTCTGTGTTGTAACGTTTTATGACTCTTTGTGTCTTGCACAAAATCTTGTTTCAGTTTCTTCATCTCTGCTGTGGTCCGCTAGACTGGTTGAACAATTTTCTTATCCCCACACTACAACAGATCAGTAAGTGTGGCAATTTTCTTCTTTCAAGAACATCTGTCAACCAATGGCACTTTAATAACAACATTACTGTGAACCATCTTGGTACAATTACAAGATCTCTGCTTCCGTGCTGCAACTCCTATGCGAAATGTGAATCAGTCTTCAGGAAATAAAAGCTGTTCCTGACTTGAGCAACACACACAAAAAACACACAAAATGCTGGTGGAACACAGCAGGCCAGGCAACATCTATAAGGAGAAGCACTGTCGACGTTTCGGGCTGAGACCCTTCGTCAAGACTCAATTGAGCAGTAGTTAACAACAATAGCGTTATCCGTCATTAAGGACCCCCATCACCCAGGACATGCCCTCTTCTTATTGCTACCATCAAGGAAGAGGTACAGGAGCCTGAAGACGCACACTCAAAGCTTCAGGAACAGCTTCTTCCCCTCTACCACCAGATTTTTGAAATACACAGCACATAACAGGTCCTTCAGCCCACAATGTTGTGCTGACCATGTAACCTACTCTCAAAACTGCCTAGTATTTCCCTACCACATAGCCCTTTATTTTTCTAAGCTCCAAATACCTACCTAAGAGTCTCTTAAAAGACCCCATTGTATTGGCCTCTACCACCTTTGCTGGCAGTGCATTCCACACACACATCACTCTCTGTGTGAAAAACTCACCTCTGACATCCCCCTTGTAACTACTTCCAAACACCTTAAAACTATGCACCCATGTCTTAGCCATTTCAGCACTGGGAAAAAGCCTCTGGCTACCCACATGATCAATGCCTCTCATCATGTTATACAGCTCTATCAGGTCATCTCTCATCCTCTGCTGCTCCAAGGAGAAAAGGCCAAGTTCACTCAACCTATTCTCATAAGGAATGCTCCCCAATCCAGGCAACATCCCTGTATCCATGAATGGACAATCAACCCACATACACTACTTCTTTCATTTTCTCTATTTTTGTACTATTTATTTAATTTTATTTTATGTATACATATATTTCTTATTGTAATTTATGGTTTGTTTATTATTATGTATTGCAGTGTACTGCTGGTGAAAAATTACAAACTTCATGACATTTGCCAGTGATATTAAACCTGATTCTGATTCTGCTTCTGAATACTGGATAACAAAACACTACATTGGGAGAAGAATTATTACTAGCAGGTAATTCCTTGGAAACAATGTGTGTATTGAATAGGAAGGTCAGATATGTTCGAAGATTTAAACCCTAGCCAGACAGATTTATCACAAATCCAGATCGAAGCTTGTGGAATGTGCTGATGAAGCCATGACTGGAGTCCTGTGTGCAATTCTGACATGATACTGCAGCAAGTACGTCTAGGAGAGATTGCAGTTGTTTACCCTGCAGAGAGTGCTCATGGTGGATATGCTCCAAAGGTATGCATTTCTTAAAAATATTTAAATTGATTACCCAGTAGCCTGATTCTGACTCTGAGCTAATACAGAAGACAATCCTTCCATGACCTCAGTCTGAAGTTTTCAATGATCACCAATTCATACAAACATTCAATTATTGTCCTCCCACATGTAGTTTCAATCAGAGCCCAAGACAACTGAGCAGAATTAGAGTATTCGGCCCATTGGATCTGTTCCACCATTCAATCAGACTCAGTGATTAGTAAACTTGCCTTAAGACATAAGTTGAATTTAAGTTATAGACCATAAGACATAGGAGTAGAATTAGGCCATTTGACCCATTAATTCTGCTCGGCCACAACTAATTTATTTCCCCTCTCAACCCCATTTTCCCACCTTCTCCCTATAAACATTAACACCCTGGCTTTTCAAAAACCCATCAACCTCCGCTTTAAATATACCCAATGACTTGACCTCCACGGCTGCCTGTAGCAATAAAGTCCACAAATTCACTACCTTCTAACTGTAGAAATTCCTCCTCATTTCTTTTCTAAAGGTTCATCCCTCGATTCTGAGGCTGTGCTCTCTGGTCCTAGACCTTCCTACTATAGGATACATCCTCTCCACATGCACATGCATTCTATCCAGGTCTTTCAATTGGTTTCAATGAGATTTTCCTTTATTCTTCTAAACTCTAGTGAGTACAGGCCCAGTGCCATCAAACACTCCTCATACATTAACCCTTTAATTCCTGGAATAATTCTAATTAACTTCCTCTTGACCTTCTCCAACGCCAGCACATCCTTTCTTACATATGGAGACCAAAGCTGCTCACAGTACTGCAAAGGTAGGCTAACCAATGCCTTATAAAGACTCAGTTTGACATCCTTGCTTTTATATTCTCATCTTCTTGAACTAAATAAACAGCTTATAACTTTATAAAACAAGTCCTACTTCCTGAAGACTGTTCATATTTTAATCCATAACTACGATATCCATAATTCCATAACACCAGGATAATCCCTAACACACATTCCCACAGCTTCAACAAACAGCAAAAGCACAGAACATTCTCAATGAATAATTATTCCACAAGAACTTCTGTGCTAATCAAATTCCATTTAAAAATATCCATCTGAAAATTATCATTATGAATAATAATGTTCAATTAACAAAGGGTTCCAATACAAAAGAAACAAAATTGGTAGGAAACTGATTATCTATTGAAAACAAGATGATCAAGTAGTTATGGTGGCATTACCAAAGGCAAGGTAGGTGTCACCCTCAGCTGTCACGCTACTGACGTGCGTCCCTCCATAGACAGATATGTTCTGGAGCTGGCCAAACTGATCGTCACTCCACTGAAAGAGGGCGGATGCCCGGTTGAACTGGGAAACAGCCAGGTATAGTAGATTTCCTTGTTTAAACAGAGCCAGGCCAGTAGCACTACGGGTCAGTAGGTTTTGATGAAAAATAAATGAATTCCCATTCCATCGATAGATCTGTGTGCATATTGATAGAAACAGATTATGTATTTCAGAATATAGAACAGTGAACATATTTTAGGTGCAACAGCCTGTTGAATTCATGAAGAAATTGTGGAATGAGATTGTTTTACTTCACTGGTGAGTCAACCTGAATGAAACAGAGGTATACGTTTGATTTTACTGTATTTCACTTTGTTCTCAGTCATAAAAATACAGAAGAGCACAGAAATACAGCAGTTAAGAGTAGTTTTTATTTTAATTTTAGAGATACAGTATGGAACAGGCCCTTCTGGCCCAATGAACTGCTGGATCCAGTTCATACCGAATCCATCAATAAGCTGATGGGTAAACTGTCCAGGTTGGGGTCTGAACACTTCTCTCTTTAAATGGATCCTGGACTTCTTGACAAAAAGGCCACACTCAGTCGCTGGTCTCAGAAACAGCTTCTTCTCCCAGGCCATAACATTACTGAACTTCCTGCCACCACCCAGGTCTCACCCAGGCTTGAAGCACCAGTAGAGTTCTACTCTTTACCGACTCTAGCTCCATCACACTGAGTACTGACACTCCCCAGGGTTACGTTCTCAACCCGCTGCTGACACACGGCTGCATTGCTAAATCCAGTACAAACTGAATCATCAAACTCACTGATGATACAACAGTGGTTGGCCTCATCAACACTGACGATGAGGTGGTACGCAGAGAGGAGTTAAAGCAGCTGGTAGAAAAGTGCGAGCACAAGAGCAAGAGTCTCAATGTGGACAAGACCAAAGAGACGATTGTGGACTTTGAGAAGTTGCATGCTGATCACTCCTCACTGCACAAGTGTGGAACCTTCATGGGGAGAGCTTGGAGTACCAACTTTCAGGGAGTGCACGTGACAGATGATCTCCCCTTGTCCCTCAATACCACCTCTTTGGTCACTTGCTGATGAGATTGAGATGAGTGAGGCTCCACATTTCCCCATTTTAAACCAATTTTTACAGCAGCACCATCTACTACATCACTGTCTGGGTTGGGAATTACAAGGCATCTGGCCGCAAGTCCCTACTAAGGATTGTGATGACTGTTGCACAAAGGAGGCATGACAGCACCTCCACTTAAGACGTTTGTCTAAATTCTGCACATCACCAAAAACTTTGACAAATGTCTATAGCTGCACAATGGAGAGAATCCCATCACAGCCTGGAATGGAAACACCAATGCCCAGGAATGGAAAAGGCTACAGAAAGTGGTGAACACAGCCCAGTCCATCACAAGCAAAGCCCTCCCCATCACTGAGCACACTTACAAGGAATGATGCCTCAAGAAAGTAGCATCCATCATCAAAGACCCTCACCGTTCAGGCTATGCACTCTTCTCACTACCACCATCAGGGAGAAGGTACAGAAATGTTAGGTTCCACACCACCAGGTTCAGGAACAGTTGTTACCCTTTAACCATCAGACTCCTGAATCAGCATAGTGATCATCCAGTGATCCTGGATCACTCATCTTACTCTGAACCGATTCCACAACCTACAGACTCACTTTCAAGGACTCTTTACATCTCATATTCTCAGGTCTTTTTGCACAATTTGTCTTCCTTTGCACATCAATTGTTTGTCAATCTTTGTTTATGTATAGTTTTTTTTGAAAAAATTCTTTATTTTCCTGTAAATGGTTGCAAGAAAATGGATCTCAAAGGTATATAGTAACACCTGCACACTTTGATAATAAATTTACTTTGAATGACCACTGACTTCCACGAATGCAGCACTAACTACACCATAAAACTTGTGGTCCCAGACAATAGCCAGCCTAACAGACTTCTATAAATAACCATTCCAGATGGAACACTGGGCTGCAGAGGATTGTAAACTCAGCCAGCTACATCCTGGGTGCAATCCTCCCCACTACTGAGCACATCTTTAAGAGGTGGTGCCTCAAGAAGGTGGTATCCATCATGAAGGACTGTCACCACCAGGGCATGCTCCCTTTGCATTGCTACCATCAGGGAGGAGGTGCAGGAGCAGCTTCTTCTCCTTGGCCACCACATTTCTGAATGACCCAGAACACAATCTCACAATTCCTTTTTTGCACTATTTCTCTGTCTTGCTGTCTACCTACTTACTGCAACTTCAATATTCAAGATTGCCCAATGCCATTAGCCAATACACATGTCTAAAGGAGAATCACATACTATTTCACAATTATACTAACATAAATTACAAAATTATACTAGCATAATTGTAAAATTATAACAACAATTTTAAAATTATATTAACATTATACAAAATTCTATCTGCACGGCAACAAGGGCTATATGCGCAGGATTATTTCAGTTACTGCGTGGCCGCGCACCCCTGTAGCACAGAGGGAACAGTGGTGGTGAATGTCAGTTTGATTTCAATAATTAAGGGAAGTTTGGGTAAGTACATGGATGGGAGGGCTATGGTCCAGGTGCAGGATGATGGGACTAGGCAGAGTAATGGTTTGGCATGGACAGGATGGGCTGAAGGGCCTGTTTCTGGCCTGTAGTGTTCTATGACTCCAAGACATTCTGGTACAATAGGCATAATGAAGGTGAAAATTTGATTAATTCAATACTATTTACTCATATTGAATTAACTATCTCAGAAAGATAGGAGTTCCACTTAATTATTGTTTTTTAACTTTACAAATAATATGTTGAAATTAGCATCACAATTTCAAATTAGTGTAACCTCAAAATTAACCTTTGAGTTACTGTCAAGAGCATCCTTTTGACTGCTGATGATCAAGTAATCTTCGTTTTCCTGTGTAAAGTGTTTTACATCACTGCTCTCTGGGACAATCAAAGATTGAACCTGTGGAGAAAAATTAAAAGCCAAGACAGGAATCATACATTAAAATTCTAACAAAAAAGTTTATATCTATTTGATTTAACGTTTGAAAACTTCACATCACCAGAATAAGCACATGTATATTAATAACATATATTACTAATTGTGAGGATACAAGCCAGTATTTTGGGACGAAACACAAAACAATTGGGAAAATTGTTGTGTATTTAATATTTCAGTAATGTAGTTCAATAGATCAAGTTTAATTGTCATTCAACCATATATGAATGCGGCCAAATGAAACAACATTATTCTGAAGTCGAGGTGCAAAACACAGGACCAACAATCGTACTCAGCACAAGGCACATATAGCACGTACTGTAGAAGATAGCATCTGAGTAAGCATTCATTATCTGATTAAATAATTCATTATGGGTTATTTGCAGAAATATGTGAACTGTATACATCATGATGCTACCATGTGATATGTGTGCGTCTCGCTAAAGTAAAGAACAAAGACCCGTTCTTTTTGGCTCTCACCTTTTTCTTGCAATTCGTTTTTTATGTGTTGGACTTACAAAACTAACAAAAATAAAATCTCATTTTATGACCTTAGAAATTATTAAGTCTATCATTTGTCTGTAAAGACTCAAAGGTTCAAACCAGATAGACCTGATGAGGATCTATTTCTTTGTGGCACTTTAGTGCAGTAGTTAGTGTAAAATTTTTTAGCCACCGCTGTCTGAAAGGAGTTTGTACATTCTCCCTGTGATTGAGTGGGTTTCCTCCCATATTCTAAAGATAGATGGGTTAGGGTAATGAGTTGTGGGCATGTTATGTTGGCACCAGAAGTATGGCAACACTTGTGGGCTGCCCAGCACAATCCTCACTGATCTAATCTGATTAGATTATATATTAGATATTCCAAGATGGTGGCACAATGCAGCTGGTTATGTTATTTGTGAAGTGGGGTGCTGTGCACAATCATAATCAATGAAAATGGATGTGGGAGCACGAAGGAACATAGGGAAATCTCCAGGAAGACCTTCTTCGTTGCTGCTGCTTCTGTGAGGTCCGGGTCTCTGCTGGGAAGAACATGCCCCCAGTCCTCGGGGTCGCGTTGCCGATGGCTGTTGGCGGAGCCATCTTAATACGCTCGCTAGAGGATGGTGCTCGGAGAAGCTGTGCCGGAGGGGATGGTTGGAGGCTCGGAGGTTCGACAGACTCGGAGTTCGCTGCGGTCAGGTCGCATTCGGTGTGTGCTGCGTCTGTGAGGCTGGGTTCGATGGAGCTTTCATTGTGTGCTGCGTCTGTGAGGCTGAGTCGGGCGGCGCCATGGAAGTCCATAGCGGGGGTATTCCCTTCTGCTGCCGGGGTGGGATGGTGAGTCTGTTGGGACCCTGGTGACTTGTGGAAACTGTGTGGTGATTTCTTTTGAACTTATAGTCCTTTAACATCTTTGGACTATTTTTACTGTGCCCATGGTCTGTTTTTTTTATCAATTATGCTATTGTTTGCACTGTTGTAACTATGTGGTTTTGTGCAAGTCTTGTAGCTTTAGCTTTTGGTCTTGTTTGTCTCGTGGATTTGGAGCTCCTTTCCGGGAGACGCGCTAAGACGGTAGCGCGATATTAATACACAGCAGCCTCTCCGGACTCTGGATTGGGGATTGCCAAATGTTATGTGGATTTTCTGGTGTAGTCTGTTTTGTCATGTGCTTTTGTGATATCATTCTGGGGGATCGTTGTCTCATTTTTAACTGCATTACATTTGTGGTTTCTAAATGACAATAAACTGAATCTGAATCTGATTCTGATGCATGCGATGCATTTCATTGTATGTTTTAATTGTACAGGTGACAAATAAAACTAGTCATAATCTTATTTTTTCTTTTAAGCACCTAAAACTTAAGAACAAGCATAAATGCATAAACCTAAAGCTTATTCATTTTAAATCAGCCACAAGCCAGAAAATGTATCTATATACCTTTCTTCCTAGCACTCCACTGACTGGTTTATACAGCTTGGTATTAATGCAATTGATGCTGATTCATCTTACTAGCTGTATTCTTTCTTTAAAGTATTAAACCTCTGATATATCCTCCACTTCTCTTCATGCAAGAAATATTATATTTTTCACAGATATCATCCTCACTCGATTTCAGCAAATGTGATAAGAGTTAGGAAAGTTTTTTTTTAAACAACACACAAAAAGCTGGAGGAACTCAACAGGCCAGGCAGCACCAATGGAAAAGAGTAAATGTTGGCACTTCGGGCTGAAACCTTTCATTGGGACTGGAAAGAAAATGTTCTCCTCTTCAAAAACCTTCAAAACTATTCAAAAACTCTCCTTTAACACGTTAAAATTCTGGATATAATCCAATCCATGAAGGGTAAAACCCTCCCCACCACTGAGCACATCCATAAGGAGCACTGTCACCGGAAAGCAGCATTCATTATCAGGGACCCCCCATCACCCAGGACGTGCTCTCCTCTCACTGTTGCCATCAGGTAGAAGGTACAGGAGCCTCAGGACTCACACCACCAGATTCAGGAACAGTTATTACCCCTCAACCATCAGGCTCTTGAGCCAAAGGGGATAACTTCACTCATTCCAACACTGAAATGTTCCCACAACCTATGGACTCACATTCAAGGACACTCCATCTCATGTTCTTGATATTTATTGCTTATTTATTTATCATTATTTTGCTTTTTGTGTGTTTGCACAGTTTGGTGTCTTTTGCACATAGGTTGCCCATACTTCTCCCTCTCTCCACACCTTCTTCTTCTGTTTTTTTGCCCCCTTCCCATAACAGTTAGCATGATGCTATTATAGCAGAGAGTGCAATTCCGACATCATCTAAGGAATCTGTACATCCTCCCAGTGGAGTGTTGGGGTAATCTATTGCATCCGGTGCTCCCGGTGCAGCCTCCTCTACATCAGCAAGACCCTATGCAGATTGGGGGATGCTTCATCGAGCACCTCAGCTCCGTCTGCCACAACAGACAGGATCTCCCAGTTGCCACCCACTTCAACTCTCTTTCACATTCCCATTCAGATTTGTCCATACATGGCCTCCGCTACTGCCATGATGAGGCCAAACTCTGGTTGGAGGAGCAACACCTCATGTCTGGGTAGTCTCCAGCCCCTTGGTATGAACATCGAATTCTCCAACTTCCAGTAATTCCCTCCGTCTCCCTCCACCATCCCACTTTCACTCTGCCTCCTCTTCTAGCTGCCTGTCACCTCCCTCAAGATTCTGCCTTCTTCTACTACCCACAGAGCTTTCCCTCTATATTCCTTCTTCACCTCTCCTGCCTATCCCTTCCCCCACCCCTTGATCTTTCCTCTGATTGGTTTCCCACCCTCCCTCCACCTTCTTTATATGGCCCCTGCCCCCTCCTTCTTCAGTCCTGACAAAGGGTCTCGGCTCGAAACGTTGACTGCTCGTTCAGCGGATGCTGCCTGACCTGCTGAGTTCCTCCAGCTTATTTGTACGTGTTGCCTTGTGTTCGACTGCAGACTCCTGTAACTTTCATGGATTCAGGGACTCGGACTATATTTTTTTTTATGTGACTGTATTTTACTGGTATCCTATATGTTTAACTCCTATCTTGCCTTGTGCTCAGCATGACTGTAGGTCCTGTGCTTTGCACCTTGACCCCAGAGGAACACTGTTTCTTGGCTGTATTCATGGGTATTCACGTATGGTTGAATGACAAGTAACCTTGAACTTGATTTCAACATTAATCTGATGAGGTATGAAATACATGATAAATTAATCATAGTTCCTCAGATCTTTCCCTTGTCACAGATTCTGTTCTTTCAAAAACAACTCTTGCTGCAACACATTCTAAGTGAAGAGGTTTACCCTTCAACCATCAGGCTCCAGAAACCTCACTCACCTCAACTTCGAACTGATTCCACAACCTACAGACTCACTTTCAAGGACACTACTGTACTACTCATGTTCTCAGTATTATTTATTCAAACTTTTTTTGTATTTGCACAATTTGTCATCTTCTGTTTGTCTGTCTTTGTCTGTAGTTTATTTTACTGATTCCATTTCTTTGTATCTGCTGTGGATGCCCACAAGTTAGTGAATCTCAGTATAGTACATGATGACGTACACGTACTTAAATTATACATTTACTTTGAGCTTTCAATTTAATAACTAAAAACAGGAAGCTATATATAACTCATACCAATGTTAATTCAGTTTGCAATGTAAAGCTGTAAATGCTGTTATTGGATGCTTTCACTCCTGTTATTCCACTGTGAGTTATAATTATATAAGACACATCACTTTTGACAAAGGTCGTGCATCCTGTGGGATTCTGAGCTTCGATGTTCTGTAAGAAAATTACATTATTAATTTCTGTTACTGCGCCGAAACTGAAAAAAAAATTTAAAAATTAAAAATTTAGGAACTTGTAAGAGACATCTAGGAAGGCACATGAATGTGGGGGAAATGGAAGGATATGGACATTGTGTAGGCAAAGGGGAGTAGTTCAGTTAGCCATTTGATAACTAATTCAATTGGATCAGTACAATATTGTGGGCTCAAGGGCCTGTTCCTGTGCTGTACTGTTCCATGTTCTATTTTCTAGTTCAGTTTTCAAAAAAGTCAATTATAATTCCAGACAAGCAATTCAAGGGCATTTTGGATTTTTGTTACCTGCACTGAGACAAATACACCCCGCCATTGGTACAGGGTCGATACTGCACCTAACTTCCAATCACTCCCATTTATTCGAAGAAAAATTCCAAACAGACTGTTGTTAAATGTCAGGAAGCACCACCTTGAGCCAAGTACTTCAGGGAAATTCTGTACTGTGGACAACACCAGAATATCTCCCCCTGAAAAAATAAGAACATTGTGGATATTAATTAAACGTTTTTCAAAATTCATCAGAACTATCATTTATTTATTTATTTAGAGATACAGCACTGAACAGGCCCTTCAGCCCTTTGAGCCTCACCGTCCAGCAACTCACTAATTTAACCCTCGCCTAATCACGGACAATTTACAATGATAAATTGACCTACCAACCGGTACGTGTTTGGATTGTGGGAGGAAACCAGATCACCCAGAAGAATCTCACACGGTCACAGGGAGAATGTTCAATCCCTTACAGACATCACCAGAATTGAACTCCAAACTCCGTCGCCCTGGGCTGTAATAGTGACGCGCTAACTGTTATGCTACCATGGTATTTATGATAAGTTTGGATAAGTACATGGATGGGAGGGGTATGGAGGACTATGGTCCACATATGGGTCAATGGAACAAAGCAGAATAACAGCTTGGCATGGACTAGATAGGCTGAACAGCCTGTTTCTGTACTGTAGTGCTCTATGACTTTGTATAATGTTGCATCAAAAGTTTTAATAATTTACTTGTCATTGACAAATTACATCTTACACAAAGAAACATTTTGCTTTGGATCTGTATAACTGCAGAACTGTGAAGGCCAATGAATTTAATAACTTTTACAGCTCACTCCTCAGAATAGTTCAGATTATTCCTCTACACATCCCCCTCCCTTAATTGCACTATTCTCCAGGAACTGGGCCCTGAGAGTCTCTGCAGACGTCACCACCATGACCATTGTTTCATGCTGTTTGTACCCCCACCCCCCCCCACCTCTCAGGTTAACCTCTGATATCATTGTATCGTTGGATGATGTGCAGTCCATGAAAAGGTACGAGTAAATGTCTTGGATATTTGTATTGTGATCACATCGACAACGTAGAACACTGTGAGTCAGGTTCACCGGTTCCTCGGTGAGGCTGATGGCAGGAAAGCTGCATTGCTTTGGTTGTGGTGAGGTCTGGGCCTAGGCCATGGGATTGCCTGTTGCTGTCATCCAAGGGAGGAGACGTTCAGACAGTATGGGGGAGGTCTCTGTGGGTGTACTGAAATCTACTCTGGGTTGGGGGCCGGCTCCACCCACTGATGTAGCCTTCCAGTGTTAGCTCACTGCTGTCCTCCGGTGTTTGGTCAGTGCTGCCCTCCAGTGTTTGGTCAGTGCTCCCTCCAGTGTTTGGTCAGTGCTCCCTCCAGTGTTTGGTCAGTGCTCCCTCTGGTGTTAGGTCAGTGCTCCTTCTGGTGTTAGGTCAGTGCTCCTTCTGGTGTTAGGTCAGTGCTCCTTCTGGTGTTAGGTCAGTGCTCCCTCCAGTGTTTGGTCAGTGCTGCCCTCCAGTGTTTGGTCAGTGCTCCCTCTGGTGTTTGCCCGGTGCTGCCCAATGCCATCTAATCATCTCAAAGTTTCAAAGGTTCATTTTATTATCAAAATATAAATGCAGAATACAACTCTGAAATTTGTCTTCTCCAGACAGCCATAAAGTACAGAATAACCATTGAAGTAGTTGAAAGAAAAGACATCAATCCCCACCCTAACAGATCAGGCATATGGAGAATCAGCAACAAGAACATCAAATCCTAAACCCCAGCTCACCAAGCTGCAACAAGAAAGAATGGGTGAGAACGTGAGAAAAACATAGAACTGAAAGAGGACAATATACACTACAGTCCAATCCGTAAATTTCAGTAACATCTCCAAGAGCTTTGGGTAGAGAAACTGCTTGAGCCAACAGCCTCTCTGAAGGGCCTGTTTCTGTTCCGGACTTTTCTATGGCTCCACGACTCTAATTATATTTAAACACACATAACTCTGCAGATGCTGGAAATCTTGAGAAACATACACCAAATGCTTGAAGAACACAGCAAGTCAGTCAGCATTTAAAGAGGGGAAGTACATGCGACGTTTCTGAGCTTTTCTTGAGCTGTTAGCTTTGTTAAGGATGTCACGATATACATTGCTAATTTCCTCTCAGAGCTCACAAAAGCAGAATAGTGAGATAGTGTTTGAGGGTTCGTGGACAGTTCAGAAATCTGATGGTGAAGAGGAAGTTGCTGTTCCTAAAAGAGGGCAGCAACTCAGTATAGCAGTTAGAGTAACACTATTACAGTACCAGCAATACAGGTTCAATTCCCACCACTGCCTGTAAGAGTCTGCATGTTCTCATGACCGTATACCTTTCCTTCACGTGCGTCAGCTTTCTCCCAATTTCCAAAGATTAATTAGTCACATGGGTGTTATCGGGCAGCTCAGGCTCATTGGGCCAGAAAGGCCTCTTACACTGCTGTACCTCTAAATAATAAATATTTTTTAAAAATAAGATAGTGCAAAAGACAAATAATGAAATAGTGTTCATGAGTTTATGGAATTTAAAGCTCCATCCTTCAATAACTAATTTTACACTACGAATTGAGGTCTCTAATATTGCAAGGATGTGATTGGATTATATGACACATATTTTCTGTTCAGCTCCTTGGCTCGAGCTTGTAAGACTTAGGACTGCTCTTGAGTAACTCACGCAAAATGCTGGAGGAACTCAGCAGACGAGGCAGCATCTATGGAGGGGAATAAACAGTTGACATTTTGGGCCAAGACCCTTCACCAGGACTTCATCAGAATTATGTTGAACCTTTTTGCAGCAGTTTTTCTACACATTATTTCTAAAAATGCAACTCACTTATTCCAAATGCTGTCCCAGATTGTGTCTCCCAGTCCACAGTCACTCTATTCTCTAAACCATTACTTCGAGAAATATTAAAATACAATGTTTTATTGTCTTCCTCCAAGGTCAGAGTGCGAGTCCTAAATAAAATAACAGGGATCATTAAGATGTTCCTGATGTTAGAATGTAAAACAATTCTAGTGCAAATCCATTCACAAACAAGAGAAAAACTGCAGATGCTGGAAATCAAAACAACACAAACAAAATGCTGGAAACAGTGCAAATCCATATTGTGTTTAGAATTACTCTCATGGACCAAAATGGATGCCTCACGCAAACATTAGCTGCTGGGGGAATCACAATTAGACTCAGTCACCTGGAAATACATCAACCAGAGATTCTGATTCACAAAGCAGTAGTAGTGGGGGAGTCTAGGACACAATCTCAGAATAGAAGGATGTCCCATTAGAACAAAGAACAGGAAAATTTTTTATCCATGAACCTCCACTTTAAATATACCCAATGACTTGGCCTCTACACCATCTGTGAAAATGAATTCCACAGATTCACCACCTTCTGGCTAAAGAAATTCCTCCTCATCTTTAGTCTAAATGGATATCCCTCTATTCTGAGGTTGTGCCCTCTGGTCCTAGACTCCAGCACTATAGGAAACATCTTCTCCACATCCACTCTATCTATTCGATAGGTTTTAATGAGTTTCCCTCTCATACTTCTAAATTCCAGTGAGTTCAGTCCCAGAGCTCCGCATATGTTGCCCCTTTCATTCCCGGCATCATTTCCATGAGCCTCCTCACGACCCTCTCCAACGCCAGCATATTTTTCTTACATACAGTGCCTATAAAAAGCATTCGCCCCTCGCCCCATCTTGTATTCATCTCCTGACTTGTGCTTTTCGATAACCCCTTTGCAGAATTACTTGGAGTATTCGTTTGTCTTCATGGTGTAGTTTTTGCCAGGATACTGACTCACCAGCAGTTGGACCTTCCCGATACAGGTGTATTTTTACTACAATCAGTTAAAACACCTTGACTGCACATGGTGATCTCCATTTAACTAATTATATAACTTCCAAAACTAACTGGCTGCACCAGTGATGATCAGTGTGTCATATTAAAGGGGTGAATACTCATGTAATTATTTATTTTGTGTTTTATACTGGTGATTAACTTAGATCACTTTGAGGTGAAAGATCAGTGTTAAAGAAAGCCAAATTAAATCCACTGTGATTCAATGTTGTAAAACAATAAACATGAAAACTTCCAAGGGGGGATGACTTTTTATTGGCATTGTAATGGGCAAAAACAATTCACAATAGTCCAAGTGCGGTCTGACCAATGTCTTATAAAGCCTTAGCGTTACATCCTTGCTTTTATATTGTAGTCATCCTGAAATGAATGTTAATATTGCATCTCACTTCCTTACCACCAACTCAACCTGCAAGTTTACCTTTAGGGAATTCTGCACAAGGATTCCCAAGTCTCCTTGCACCTCAGATTTTTGAGTTTTCACCCTGTTTAGAAAATAGTCTACACTTTTAATCCTGCTACCAAAGTGCATGTCAATACAATTTCCTGAACTATATTCCATTTGCTACTTCTCTGCTCTTTCTCCCAATCTGTCTACATCCTCCTGTAGACTCCTTTCTTTCTGAACACTACCTGCCCCTCCATCTATCTTTGTATCATCTGCAAACTTGGCCACAAAGCCACCAATTCCGTCACTCAAATCATTGACATATAATGCAAAAAGAAGTGGTCCCAACACCAACACCCATGGAACACCACTAGTCACCGGCAGGCAACCAGAAGAGGCTCCCTTTGTTCCCACTCTTTGCCTCTTCCCAGTCAGCCACTGCTTTATCCATGCTAGTATATTTCCTGTAATACCATGGGCTCATATCTTGTTAAGCAGGCTCATGTGCAGCACCTTGTCAAAAGCCTTCTGAAATTCCAAATAACCAACAATCACTGACTCCCCTTTGTCTATCTTGCCTGTCATTTCCTCAAAGAATTCCAACAGATTTGTCAGGCAATATTTTCCCTTGAGGAAACCATACTGACTATGGGCTACTTTATCATGTGCTGCCAAGTACCCCAAAACCACATCCTTAACAGTCGACTCCACCATCTCCCCAACCACTGAAATCAGACTAACTGGCCTGTAGTTTCCTTTCTTCTGCCTCCTTCCCTCCTTAATGAGTGGAGTGACATTGCAATTTTCCAGTCCTCCAGAACCATTCCTGAATCTCTCTCCTTTATCTATGCCTCTCATAATCTTATAAACCTTAACAGATCTCCGTTCAGCCTCCGCCACTCCAGAGAAAACAACTTTGTTTGTCCAGCCTCTTAATATAGCACATGCCCTCTATCCAGGCAACCTTTTCTGCCCCCTCTCCAAAGCCTCAACGTTCTTCCTACAATGGTGTGATCAGAACTATATACAATACTCCAGATGTGGCCTAGCTAGAGGTTTATAACTAATACACCCAAAATGCTCTGCGGGCCAGGCAGCGTCTATGGAAACAATAAACAGTCTCACATTTCGGGCTGAAACCCTTCATCTGGGTTTTGTAAGGCTGCAGTATAACTTCCTGACTTTTGAGCTCAATACAAATATCAGGAAGTTATACTGCAGCCTAATAAGAAGGGAAATGGCATACTTGTCATTATTGTTCAAGGCACGCATGCCATATACCTTCATAACCATTCTCTCAACCTCTGTAGCCAGCCACTTTCTGGGAGCTCTGAACCTGGATATCAAAATTCCCCTGCTCAGCAACACTTTTAAGGATCTTGCCCATAATAGTGTAGTGTCTCTTTGCATTTGACCTACCAAGCTGCACACTTCACACTTGGCAGCCATGTGCCATTTCACCACCCATATCTGCAACTGATATCCCATTTTATTAGTTGCCTGTATTCTATACAATCCACAACACCAGCAATCTTCGTTTCACCTGTAAACTTACTAATGTACTCATCTACACTTTCACCAAGGACATTTATAAAAAATTACACCATTGCAGAATCTAGGAAATATTCATTTTAAAATAAACACCATTACTACTAATTGATATGTTCTATAATATGCTTATTTGCTGGATGATAAATCTACTGATTACAAATAGAGGTCAAATTTTGAAAGTGTGGTCCTTTGAATTGTAAATTAATTTTACTGCGGTAATGTGCAGAATGATCCCAAAAATATCCTTAACTTCTAATGCAAGTAGTTCTGTATTAGATTTATCTGACCTGTTTTCTAACGGGAAGATGCTAAAAAGTCCAAGTGGTGCCTGATTCTGAAGGACTATGATGTGTATCTTTGTCCTGTCACCCAGTCTTGCCCCTCCTGTAGGGCCGAACAGAGTAACCAGGAATTCTTCATCCATCTCTGACTCTTCGTCCAATATAGCAGAAATATGCAGAATCTAAGGAAACAAATTAATGATAAAGTGCTCCAGTTTCCTCCCAGACTCTAAGGATATACAGGTTAGTAGGTCAAACACAGTGCAAGAAGTACTTCATGTTGTATCACTATATTCTGTGTTCTTTTCTATGGCATGATCTGCCTAGATGAACCACGCGAGCAGATTAGGCCATGCAGCCCATTGAGTCCACTTTACCATTCCCTTGTGGCTGATTTGTTATCCCTCTCAACCCCATTATCCTGCCGTCTCCCCATAACCTTTGATACATCGACTAATCAAGAAACTATGAACCTCAGCTTTAAATAAACTCACTGACTTGGCTTCCACAGCTGTCTCTGGCAATGAACTCCACAGATTCACTACCCTCTGGCTAAAGAAACTCCTCCTCATCTCTGTTCTAAATCATTGCCCCTCTATTCTGAGGCTGTACCCTTTGGTCCTATATTCACCCACAGTTGGAAATATCCTCTTCACATACACTCTATCTAGGCTTTTCAATATTTGATAGTTCTCAATGAGATACCCGTCCATTTTCTTCTAAACTCCAGCGAGTACAAGCCTCGAGCCATCAAACACGTCTCATACATTAACCTTTTCATTTCCCAGAATCATTCTCGTGGACCTCCTCTGGACCCTCTCCAATAGCAGCACATCTTTTCTCAGATAAGGGGTAAAACTGTTCACAGCGCTCCAGATGGCATTTATAACTGCATAGTTGACAATAATAAACCAAAAGACACATTGCTAACAAACCAAGGTGCCAGGCAGTGCCAAAGGCATCAGAGATAGCAACTACTGCAATCCGCTCTCTGCACATCAACTAGTTATACCTACTGTAATCATTCTGTTCTTTAGCACAGCCAGTAGTTCACTTAATGCCTTTACAATACCAGTGATCGGGGTTCAATTCTCACTGCTCTCTGTGAGGAGTTTGTACATTCTCCCCATGACCATGTAGGCTTCCTCCGGTTGCCCCAATTTGCTTCCCAATTCCAAAGACGTACAGACTAATAGGTTAGGAAGTGTAAATGGGCAGTGGGGGCTTATTGGACCGGAAGGGCTGGATCCCCTAGTGTATCTCCAAATATTAGTGGTGGGGTGGAGATAGGTCTCTACCAAAGGAGGTGTAAGGTGCTCCTTCCTTCCACCAACTGCAGCTCATCCTTGGGCAAGGTGTAGCACCTGATCAGGGTCATGTGAAACCATGGGAGCAGGTTGTACAAGCAGCCAGTACATATCCCAAGTCCTGGTTATGCGACCACTGACGCCAGGCAGACAATCTCTGAAGGGCATTGATATTAGCTGGGATTACTTCTCTTGTAAAGACAATGCCCAGAAGAAGACAAGGGCAAATCTTTTCTGTAGAAAACTTTGCCGAGAACAGTAATGGTCATGGAAATACCATGATCATCCATGTCATACGACACGGCACGAAATGATGATGATCTCCAAATATATATATAAAAAATTAATTCTATGACATAAAGATGACCTTACACTTTAACATTTGCCTATGTTGTACGTTCTCAGGAACTGTAACACTTTATTCTGAATTCAGTTATTGCTTTACCTTGTTATACCTCAAGTGTGATTGGCGTGCAAAAGAAAGACTTTTCACTGTTCCACGGTACATGTGACAATCACAAACTAATTTACCAAGCTGCACAGGGCATCTTACCATATACAAATACACAACTAGGCCACTAGATGGAGCACTGAAGTGAATTTAATTAGGAAGCCACAAACACAAGAAAATCTACAGATCCTGGAAACCCAAAGCAACGAACGCAAAATGCTGGAGGAACTCAGCAGGCCTTGGTCTCGACCTGAAACATCGACTGCACTCTCTTCTCTAGCTGCTGCCTGGCCTGCTGAGTTCCTCCACCATTTTGTGTGTGTTCTTTTAATTAAGAAGCCAACTTTTAAACTTGAAGCAAATTCACACTACATCAAAACCAAAACAACATATCCTAATACCCTTAGATAAGCACATGAATGAAAGAAAAATGGAGTGCTCTGAGCAAGAGAAGGGTTAGGTTGACCTTAGAATTATAGAACACTGCAGCACAGAAACAGGCCCTCCGGCCAATCTAGTCTGCACCAAACTATAAATCTTCCAAGACCTGCACCTGAACAGCCCTCCATAGCCCCTCCAATCCTTGTACATATACAAATTTCTCTTAAACATTGAAATCAAAGCCAAATGCAACACTTACATAGGCAGCAACTTCCATACTCTCGCCACCCTGAGAATGAAGAAGTTCCCCCTTATGTTCTCCTTAAAATTTCATCTTTCAACCTTAGCCATGACTTCTATTTCTGGTCTCAACCAACCTCTGTGGAAAAAGCCTTCTTGCATTTATCTTATCTACACCCCTCGTAATTTGTATACCTCAATCAAACCACCCCTCATTCTCCTACGCTCAACATTTCCCTAAGATTCCTATGTGAGGCAGCAGAGGGTGATGTGGAATGTTACACTGTTTGGACAGAAAACTACAGGTCAGCCTGGATTGGATGTCAGGCAGACGTAATAGAAATAGGAGAACAGAAGGTAATAATTAAAGTGATTAACAAACACATCCGACACTTTTCATATCAGAAAGTACCTTACGAAGTACTTCTTCATAATCACTATTTCTGGAAACATACAAAATATGAACACTTGTACTGTATATCTGACTGCTTCAGCCATTTAATGAGATCATGTGCTGATGCATTTTAGACTACCATTAACCTTTCACCTCCTTGCTTATCAATAATTTATCTGTTTTAACATATGTTAGCATTTTTTTGGGGTTAGCATGTATCACAAGTAACATCAGTAACTGACTTCAGCCACCAGCCTTCAGATCTGATTATGAACTGTAGATTTAATCAAGAATGCAACTCTGAACAATGGGTCCCTAGGAACCATGCACCAGAGTTAATTGGAAGACCAGACAATGCTGATTTAAATTCATTATTTGGATGTCTGCCATGTGGGTACGAAGAGGGAGGTGGGATGGTGGTGTGCAGTTCAAAGGAAGCATTGTAGGTATGGAATTGTCCTGAATCGCCCTTTGATCTTTAGCATATAAAATGTCGTGTAGTGTAGGGTCAAGCAGACCTTCTTCTTCTGAAAGGATCTCTCTATGATCCCTGCTGTCGAATAAAGAGACTACTTCAATTCTAACAGTACTTCTCTCTGTTGACTTTGTTCACGAGACAACATTCATAAAAATATTAAAATATTCAAAATCAGTTTGGAGGGTCAACGGGGAGAAAAGTTTCAATTTCAAACTATTATTTGTTTTGATTACTTATTTAGAGATATAGCGTGGATAGACTCTTCACGCACTGCCCAGCAACCCACCTACTTATCCCTAACTCAATCATGGGACAATGTACAATGACCAATTAACCTTCTAACTCTTTGGACTATTGGAGGAAACCAGAGCACTGGGAGAAACCCACACATTCCACAGGGAGGACATAGTGAAGACTCCTTACAGAGGATGCCAGGAATAAACTCTGAACTCTGATCCCCCACGCTGTAATAGCATCACGCTAACCGCTATGCTACCTAAGCACAGTACAGTAGCGGTTAGCGTAATGCTATTATGAGGCCAACGAGTCAGGTTCACGTTTGTTTCTTTAACCTGTTCAACATTATTTAGCAATACAAGCATTTATGTTGTGTGTAGACCGTTACCCAGAAGCGGAGTCAAGGGATATGGGGAGAAGGCAGGAACTGAGTGCTGATTGTGGATGATCAGCCATGATCACAGTGAATGGCAGTGTTGGCTTGAAGGGCCAAATGGCCTACTCCTGCACCTATTGTCTATTATCTATTGTTCTTTTTCAATTTCCACTCTAACCCTTCCATGATTTATCTCAAAGATACAGCTTTAATTCTATTGTTTTGGCCAAAGATACTTAAAATACTTTTAAGAGTAATTTACCTTCTTTCTTATACCATCTTCCAATACAATAAGACCTTGTGCAGGCGTTAAGTCCAGCCAAGGATCAGATCCATTCACACTTGTGACAGCGTACTGAACAGAGATGGTCCCAAATGTCCCCTCTGGTGGTTCTCGTATAACGTGTAGTTCAGCAACACTCTCTGATACACCAAGGGCTGTTGGCTCCTTAAGGAAAAAGTGCTCAGTGTTGTTAAACAACAGAATCCCATGCCCATCATCATTGGCAGAGATGGTCACAGTGGCTGCAATAACAAGAGCATTCGGTAAACAGAAATGCCAACAGGTAAGAAATCTCCCTCAAATGTTTGTCATAATCTTCAAGATAACTCAGAATATGCAGATGTTGTATCAAAGCATGTTTTATAATCCTATATCATAATGTAGTATATGATCCTATAACATGGTATGATAAAATGAACTGTAACCCTATATTTCATTAGGAGTTTGAGGAGATTTGGTACATCACCAAAGACTCCAGCAAATTTCTACAGGTTTACTGTGGAGAGCATTCTAATTGATTGCACCACCGCAGGGGGACACTACACAGGATCAGAAGAAGCTACTGAAAGTTGTAAGCCCAGCCAGCCCCATCATGGGCAGCAGCCTCCCCAGCATCGAGGACACCTTCAAAAGGAGAAGCCTCAAGAAGGTGGCATCCATCATTAAGAACCCGCATTGCCCAGGACTTGCCCTCTCCTCATTACTACCATCAGGGAGGAGGTACAGGAAGCTGAAGACACACTCTCAGCATTTCAGGAAAACCTTCTTCCCCTTATTCATCAGTTTTCTGAATGGACAATGAACCCATGTACACTACTTACTTACTGCAATGTTTTATATATATACACACATATATATACAAACGTATATACATATATCTTATTGTGAGTTGTAGTTTTTTTCTTTAATTATTACATATTGCAATGTACTGCTGCTGCAAAACAACAAATTTCATGACATATGCCAGTAATATTAAACCTGATTCTGATTCGTGCACACAATCTTTATTACTTTCCCCCAGTCTAACTGGTCAAGTTGCTTTCTTAGGCTACATCCACACAAGACCGGATAATTTTGAAAATGTTTCGAGTAAAAACGATAGGCATCTACACTATGTGTTTTTGGAAATATCTCTATCCACACTGAAACAGAGATTTCAGTGAATCTCCACCTGCGCATGTGCCGGACGCATCTACCGAAAACAAACGACATGTTTGGTGTCAAATCTCGCCATAAAAGTGCGCATTTGTGTAGTTACAGACTAGAAAAACTTAAAACGACAGACAGCTGTTGGCTGTCACGCAGGAGAACTTAAAACTAAAAAAAAACAAATACTGGTTGTACGGCGGCAACCGACAGGGAGTTCACGGACAGATTGACCCGGCTGACGATGAACATTGAAAAACTGACTAACTGTTGCATTAATAAAGCACCTTGTTAAATGTATAAAACATGTTTGTGTCAGTGTTATCTTGTATTTCCATACAATGTTACATTAGGTTGTTACACATCTATTGTCAGAGAATTGTCTATTGTCTATTGTTATTTACTTGCATAGATAAGTAAACCACCTTCATACGAGCAAGGACAGAAAACAGGGCAAAGTGAGTACAGTATACTTATTTATTCAGTAAGTTATGGGTCAAAGTATTTGATGAGTACATTTCTAACTCTTCTGGCTTCAGTCTCGTTGCCATCTGTTCTAAAATTGTTAGGTTGCATTCACAAAAACAATGCCGTCTGACAGCGTTTTCAGAAGTCTCTAGTTACACTCTCCACACTGATCTGCCTGAGCAGCGTTTTCAAAAATAACCCACCCTGGAAAGCGTTTCTGAAAAGCTCGGGTTTCGGGGGATGAAAACGCCGTTTTAGTTTGGACGGAGGGTAAAAACAAAGAAAAAAAGCTTCGGTTACGGATTTATCCGGCGTAGTGTGGATGTAGCCTTATTTGCAGCTCATGTAAACGATTCCACTTACTCATTCATCTACAAAGCTAACACACCCATTTAAAGGATAAAGCATTCTTGGACCATCCTACACAGAAAGTCTAGAGTCCCGAGTTACTTTTGAAACAGATATTTATTAAGTTACCTGTGGTCCTTGCCCCTAGTTCTAATCCTACAGAGGGATTAGTAAGAATCATCAGGAAGTCCTCATCCCCTTCTGGAGTATCGTCATCATAGATTGCAACCTCTACGCTTTGGTATCTTTCGCCATCACCAAAATAAATGATCTGCAAAATCAAACAAAATGATGTACCCACACACAAATTGGAAATCACTTATATTTTCCAATAATAATGGTATCAATGTGTGACTGATATTTACCAGCCATCGCTCAATGCCCATCACTGGTTAGCTTTAAGCCAGTTGTAGTGAGCCCACTCCTGAGACACAAGAGATTCTGCAGATGCTGGAAATCCAGAGCAACACACACAAAATTCCGGAGTAGCATCTATGGAGAGGAATAAACTATTGGTGTATCAGGTCAAGACCCTTCATCAGGACTAGAAAGGAAGAGGGAAGATGACTGAATCAAAAGGTGGAGCTTGAAGGGAAGTATGACTAGCTAGAAGGTGGAAAAAGTAAGGGGCTGGAGGAGAAGGAATCTGATAGGATGGAGAGTGGAGCATGGGAGAAATGGAAGGAGAGTCACCAGGGGAAGTGACTGGCAGGTGAGGAAAAGAGTAAGATGCCAGAGTGGGGAATAGAAGCAGAGGGAAGGGGGAGGTAATTACCAGAAGGAGTCTGGCGAATTTCCCTTCCTTTCCACTCCTGAAGTAGGGTCTCGACCTGAAACATTGGATGCTTATTCATTTCCACAGACGCTGCCAGACCTGCTGAGTTCCTCCAGCATTTTGTGTTTGTGTTGCTTTCAGTGTTAAATTACTTTGCTTAAGACCAATTGGACTGTTGCCACTCATGTGGCCCTTTGGAGTGGTGCACATCTATAATAATTGAGGAGCTCAACATGGTCAATAATTGAGGTCACTCAACATGGCCACCTCCTTGTCCACGAGCAGAAGAAACCTACAGTCATTTAAACCTCGGCACATCGTCAAGGAACAGTGTTGCATCTCAGAGTCTGGAAGGTACGTGACTTAAATCTACTGGTGGAGCCATTTTCATAAATACAAGACTGTGTGGGCAACATTTTAACACTTCTGCTGTCCTTGTCTTTCCAGGGGTTAACGTATTATCAGAATAGACTTGGCAAGGAAATCCAGTGCACTGTTTCTGTGGCCAGCAAGAGTATGTGGTTGAGGATATGAATTCAAACAAGCTAAGATTAAGCATTTGAGTTATTATTATGCCAATTTATGGCAACAGAGACTAATCCATTGGATGAAAGATTTTATAAATATAAACTAATGCAAATTAATATTGATCCAATTCCAGAACAGCATTATGGGCAGAGAAAAACAAGCTTAGTCAGTATTCAAATCAGAAAGTGTACAGTTTTGGTCACCTACCTACAGGACAGATGTAAATAAAATTAAAACAGCACAGAAAAAAAATTATAAGGATGTTACCGGGACAGGAGGGCCTGAGTTATAAGTTTAGGTTAGAACTTCATTCCCTAAAACGTTAAAGATTGAGTGCAGATTTGATAGAGGTATACAAAAGTATAAGGGGTACAGATAGGGTAAATTTAAGCCTGCTTTTTTCACTGAGGTTGGGAGAGACTACAAGAGAGATCATAGGTTAAGGGTGAAAGGTAAAATGCTTAAGGAGAACCTGAGAGGAAATTTCTTCTCCCAGAAGGTGGTGGGAATGTGGAATGAGCTGCCAGCAGAAGTGAGCTCAATTTCAATGTTTAAGAGAAGCTTGGATAGGTACATGGATGGGGAGGGTATGGAAGGCTATGGAGGGCATGTAGGTCAATGGGACTAGGCAATTTAAATGTTTCATCACTGACTAGATGGCCTGAAGGGCCTGTATTTGTACTGTAGTTTTCTATAACCCTACTACTGGCTAAAAGCTCTCATCTGGATTTCCTGAACAGAGCAACAAAATTAATATTTAAATACAAGAGATTCTGCACATGCTGGAAATCCAGAGCAATGCACACAAAATGGTGAGGGAGCTCAGAAGGTCAGCCAGCATCTATGCAGAAGACTTAAGAGTCAACATTTAGGGCCAAGACCTTTCATCAGGGAAATAGTAGGACATAGATTAATGGGAAACAATTGATCGAAATTTTCAATTTAAACCTGTAGTTCATTTGTTCATAATATGACATGTTGTGTGCCATCATTCTCCTTAGCAAATTTTTCTGCCGAAGTGGTTTGCCATTGCCTTCTTCTGGGCAGAGTCTTTACATGACGGGTGACCCCAGCCATTATCAATACTCTTTAGAGACTGTCTGCCTGGCATCAGTGGTCCCATAACCAGGACTTGTGATAAGTACTGGCTGCTCATACGACCATCCACCACCCGCTCCCATGGCTTCACGTTACTCTAATAGGGATGCTGAGCAGGTGCTACACCTTGCGCATGAGTGACCTGCAGACCAGTGGAGGGTAGGAGCATCTTACACCTCATTTGGAAGGGACCATCTTCATGCCATCACACAAAAAACTGTATTTAGCTGTATCAAATACAGAAGCTTACAATCCAGCATTTTACTTCTGAACTTACATTTGTTTTAATACAATCCTTATGTACAGACGCTCCTGCGCCAAATGTCACTTTATAGACAAACAATCTATCTTATGTACTTATATTTATTGTGCTCTTTATCTCATTGTGATTTTTAGTGCTATATCAGCCCAGAGTAACAATCACGCACATAACACATAAAGTATTATCACAAATAAATTAACAAATAATAAGATGCATAGATGATAGAAGTTAAAAAGTAAACAGTACAGTGCTACTGGTGCTTCAGACATGATGAGACCTGGGTGGTGGCAGGAGTTCAGTAGTCTCAGCCTGAAGGGCTGAAGGGCTGTTTCCAATCCTAACAGTTCTTGTGCTAATGCTATGATACTTCCTGCCTGATGGTAGGGGGTTGTTGGATTGATGGGAGGGATCATTGACAATGCTAATGGCCCTGTGTATGCAGCACTCCAGATAAATATCTCTAATGGGTAGAAGAGACCCTGATTATCCTCTCAGCCATCCTGGCACACACCTGCAAGAGTTTGACAGAGGCAAATACTCTAAATTATGGAAAATTAATAATTAATATACAACATTTTGTATGTTTATTTTAAAATTACAACTCACCATTGGTTGCACATTGAAGTCCAATCCAAGTTGTGCTTTTAAATTGTGAGGATGGCAAAGCAGTGAAACATTCCCATATGTGCCCCCCTCTCGATGAATCACCAGGATGAGAGTTTCCATGGTTTCATTCACTTTCAAACTTAAAGAAAAAGCACAGCAAAAACTTATCTGTTAAGGTAAAAATTGTTCCAACAATACAGTTCTAGAGAGACAATGCCTGAATGGCAACTAAACCTCGGCAGAGAATGCAGTTATAACTTTTCTTATTAGAAATATTATTAAGTTTTGTCTTAACATTAACACGTTCCAGCATATTTGCCTATCCAATGCTGTTTTCACATTCATCAAGGTCCCTCTCACTGGTGAATACTGAAACAAAGCATTCATCAAGGTCCTCCTCTGACTCCAGCTCCATTTCTACATTCATCCCTGATCAGTCCTACCCTCAGTCTATTCACCCTCTAGTTCTTCCCGTACAGGCAGAATGCCTTGGAGTTTTCCTTATCACCACTCACCAAAGCCCTGCCACATCCCCTTCTAGCTCTCCCTTCTAAAGCTCCTTCCTGGTTACGTTGCAATTCTCTAGATCCTGTCTGATCCTTGCTTCCTAAACCTGAAGTAAACTTCCTTCTTCGTTCTGACAATATTTTCCACTTCTCTTGCCATCCGCAGTTCCTTCACTCCACCATCCTTTCCCTGCCGATCCAGAATCCCATTCAACTGCTCTCTGAACAACTTATTATGGAGACAAGAATCTGAAATGTAAATAGGTGTGTGGAATGTATTCGGGCCTCTCCATATCGGCTTTATGAATTGATAGGATAACTCTAAATCAGGCCAATTCATAAAGATGAACAGAACCATGTATGGAATAGAACTGGCTGAATTCTTAAGTCAGTGGATGTATAGGGACTAACATATTTAGTGAAAGGTGATTAAAGTGAATGAAATTGCTACACAGCACTCCTTGTTCATATCAGGGGCTCCTAACCTTTTATATGCCATAGAGCCCAACTATTAGCCGACGGGCTCCTGGACCCCAGTATGGGAACACCTGATTCATCGGAATGAATTTTACAATTTTAACCACCCAGCTACCACCAATTTAATTCCACAAACCAAAATGGGTCCAGGGAGGACTCTTGACACAATATATTGGTTAATCAACCAGAGGAGAGGCCATACTGGATCTGGTATTAGGCAATAAACCAGGTCAGGTAACAAATCACACAGTGGGTGAACATTTCAGAGACAGTGACCACAACGCCCTGACCCTGAAGAGTTTTCTAACACTCCTGTTCCATCTATGATTGTTACAGTTTATCAGTTCATGCTTCCAGTAAAATGGCAACGCACTCGAACACAGCAGCTTCACTCGGGCCAACCAAAGGAGTTATTGCCTTTTTAGACATTTTTTTTACGATCACAAGACCATGCTGGACATTAAGAACTTAAAGTACTGCAATTTCACATCATTAGCGAGTTACTCATTGGCACAGAAACGGAAGGAGCTGGACTCAGTGTGAATTCTGAAGCAAAGTATTCATTAAGTACCTCCGCTATGTCCTTTGATTCCATGCACACGTTTCCACTGTCGAGTTGATTGGTCCTGTTCTCACACAGCTCACCCACTTGCTCTTCACATACTTGGAGAATCCCTTGGGGTTTTCCTTAATCCTGTTCGCCAAGGTCTTCTCAAGGCCCCTTCTAGCTCTACTAATTTCATTCTTAATCTCCTTCCTTACAAGCTTGTAATTTTTCAAGAGCTCTAACAGTACCTAGTTTCTTGAAACTTTCGTTAGCTTTTTTTTCTTCTTAACTAGACTTTCAACAACCTTTTTACACCATGGTTCATTTACCCTACCATCCTTTCCCTGCCTCAATGGAACATACTTATGCAGAACACCATGCAAATATTCCCTGAATATTTGCCACATTTCTGCTGTACATTTCCCTGAGAATATCTGCTCCCAATTTAAGCTCACAAGTTCCTGCCTAAGAGCATCATATTTCCCCCACCCCAATTAAATGTTTTCCCAAATTGTCTGCTCCTATCCCTCTCCAGTGCTATGATGAAGGAGATAGAGTTATGATCACTATCTCCAAAATGCTCTCCTACCAAGAGATCTGACACCTGACCAGGTTCATTTTCCAATACCAGATCAAGTACAACCTCTCCTATAGATGGCTTATCTAAATATTGCGTCAGAAAACATTCCTGAACACACCTAACAAATTCCATCACATCTAAACCCCTCACTCTAAGGAGATGCCAGTCAATATTAGGAAAGTTAAAACCACCCATCACAAAATCCCTATTATTATTGCACTGTTCCAGAATCTGACTCCCAATCTGCTCCTCAAAGTCTCTGTTACTATTGGGGGTCTATAAAAAAAAACACCTAGTAGAGTTATTGCCCCCTTCCTGTTTCTGACTTCCACTCACACTGACTCAATAGACAATCCCTCCAAGACTTCCTCCTTTTCTGCAACCATGATACTAACCCAGATTAGAAATGCCATGCCCCCACTTCTTTTGTCTCCCTCCTTGTCCTTTTTGAAACATCTAAACTCTGGCACACTCAGCAGCCATTCCTGCCCCTGAGACATCCAAGCCTCTGTAATGGTCACAGCATCGCAGTTCCATGCGTAGTTCATCCCCCTTGTATATGATACTCCTTGCATGAAAATAGACACATCTCAATCCATCTGATTGAGTGTATCTTTGCACTATCATCCGGCTATCCTTCCTCACTATCTCCCTACAAGCTGTCTCCACATGTGAACAAACCACCCTATCCTCCACCTCTTTACTTCAGTTCCCACCCCCCTGCAAATCTAGTTTAAACCCTCCCCAATAGCATTAGCTACAATATCCTGGGAAGGAGGTTTGCTAATGCTATGTTGAATGATAAATAAACTTGAATTTGAACTTGAATGTAGGGAAACTACATTGTACGGGTGACTGGAAAATTGCAAATGTTGCTCCGCTATTTAAGAAGGGTGGGAGGCAGCAGAAAGGAAACTATAGACCTGTTAGCCTGACATCAATGGTTGGGAAGTTGTTGGAATCGATTGTTAGGGATGAGATTACGAAATACCTGGAGGCACATGACAAGATAGGTGAAAGCCAGCACGGCTTCCTGAGAGGAAGATCCTGCCTGACAAACCTACCGCAATTCTTTGAGAAAATTACAAGCAGGGTAGACAAAGGAGATGCATGGTGTACTTGGATTTTCAGAAGGCCTTTGACAAGGTGCCGCACATGAGGCAGCTTCGCAAGATAAGAGCCCATGGAATTACAAGGAAGTTACCAGCCTGAGTGGAGCATTGGCTGGTCAGCAGAAAACAGAGAGTGGGAATAAAGGGATCCTATTCTGGCTGGCTGCTGGTTACCAGTGGAATTCCACAAGGTTTGGTGCTGGGACCTCTGTTTTTTATGATGTATGTCAATTAATGGACATTAATGGATTTGTGGCTAAATTTGCCGATGATACGAAGGTAGGTGTAGTGTTGATGAAACAGAGAGCCTGCAGAGAGACTTAGATAGTTTAGGGGGATGGACAAAGAAGTGGCAAATGAAAGACAATGTTAGAAATTGTATGGTCATGCACTTTAGTGGAAGAAATAAATGAGCAGACTATTATTTAGATGGGGAGAGAATTCAAAATGCAGAGATGCAAAGGGATTTGGGAGTCCTTGTGCAAGATACTCTAAAGGTTAACCTCCAGGCTGAGTCGGTTGTGGAGTAGGTGAATGCAATGTTGGCATTTATTTCTAAAGGTATAGAATGCAAGAGCAAGGATGTGATGTTGAGGCTCTATAAGGCACTTGTGAGACCACACTTGGAGTATTGTGTGCAGTTTGGGGCTCCTTATTTTAGAAAGGATATGATGACATTGGAGAGGGTTCAGAGAAGATTCATGAGAATGATTCCAGGAATGAAAGGGTTACCGTATGAAGAACATTTGGCAGCCCTTGGGCTGTATTCCCTGGAGTTCAGGAGAATGAGGGGGGGGATCTCATAGAAATATTCTGAATGTTAAAAGGTCTGAACAGATTAAATATGGCAAAGTTCTAGGACAAGAGGGCACAACTTCAGGATTGAAGGACATCCATTTAGAACTGAGATGTGGAGAAATTACTTTAGCTAAAGGGTGGTAAATCTGTGGAATTTGTTGCCACGAGCTGCTGTGGAGGCCAAGTCATTGGGTGTATTTAAGGCAGAGATAGATAGGTTCTTGATTAGCCAGGGCATCAAAGGGTATGGGGTGAAGGCAGGGGAGTGAGCATGAATGGAAGAATTGGATTAGCCCATGCTTGAATGGCGGAGCAGACTCGATGGGCTGAATGGCCTATTTCTGCTCCTATATCTGATAATCTTATGATCTAATGGAAACTTCAAGAAACCCTTTCAATGTCAAACATAAGAAAGATGTATTTACTGAGACACCTGTTCCATAATCCAACATATTACATAAATAGAAATGTCATATGAAACAAATGAATTCAACTATGAAATTCACTTAGAAGTTATAAATTAAACAAATCCATATTAAGGAATGCACCAACATTCCATAGTAAAAGTAACCTTATTATAAAAGACACTAAAGCTATCATGCACTACCAGGCTCAAGGAGAGATCCTATCCCACTGTTAATAACTATTGAATGTAATACAATAAGATTAGGATGGTGGAGTGGAAATACATCTCTACCAAAGGTGGTGGATGGTCGTATGAGCAGCTGGTGCATATCACAAGTCCTGGTTATGCGACCACTGATGCCAGGCAGACAATCTCTGAAGATTATTGATAATAGCTGGCATCACCCATCTTCTAGAAGAAGGCAATGGCAATCCACTTCTGTAGAAAGATCAATCGTAGTCGTGGAAAGACCACGACTGGCCACGTCATATAAACTGGGTTAGAACAAACGAATGAAAAGATGGACTCTTGACTGCAAGATCTACCATGGTGTGGATTTGTACCTTGATTTCTATCTGCATTGCATTTTCTCTGTAACTGTAACATTTTATTCTGCATTCTGTTGTTGTCTCCCTTTGTATTACCTCAATGCACTATTGTAAGGAAATGATCTGTACGGATAGTGTACCCAACAAACCTTTTCACTGTACCTCGGTAAATAGGACAATAGGAAATCAATTTACCTAATTTATTGAAAAGTTTGCACACTTACTTAACGTGTTGCCATTCAACAATTCCCTTCACACCATCATTTGCATTAATAGTTATCTCAGAAACCTGTCCTGCCGCATCTGGAAATTAAAACCACAGCTTTAAAACCAAAAACAAATAATTAAATGAATAACAAATAAAATGTCTGATAAGCAGACATGAAGAAGGAAGCCAGTTTGAAAGGTGCTGAAGAGAGTTGGTAGAGTAAATGAGATGAATTTGGACACAAGAGTATGATATTAAGCACATCTGAGCAAGTTTAGTGAAGATCAGGAAATAGCAAAGACGACAGTTAGAGTTGGGAAAATAAGCAGACCATTTACTGGGATGGGTCTGTGGATTGTGGAGGGGGTTCGGAGTGATGATGGATGAGATTGTCCATGCCAGTTCAGGAGCCTGATGGTTGTAGGTGATAAGAGTTGACTTGAAAGAGGTGTGCAAGATGATAAAAAGAATAGATGGAGTGGAAAACCAGAGACTTCTCCCCAGGGCAGGAATGGTTGATACAAGAGGGCATAATTTTAAGGTGATCAGAGGAAAGTATGGGGCGATGTCAGAGGCAGTTTTTTTTTCCATAGAGAGTGGTGAGTGCATGGAACACACTGTCAGGGACAGTGGTAGAGACAGATACAAGAGGCTCTCAGATAGGTACATGGATGAAAGAAAAATGGAGAGCTATGTGGGATGGAAGGTTTAGAGTGACATTAGAGTAAGTTAAAAGAGCAGCACAACATTGTGGGCCAAAGGGCCTGTACTGTGCTGTAATGTTCTATGTTCTATGCTAAATATTGACAGAGTTGTACAAGATGATAAGAGGCAGAGATCAAGTGCACAGCCAGAGACTTTATCCCAGTGCCAAAATGGCTAATACAAAGGGAAATAATCTTAAGGTAATCAGAGGAAAGTATGAGGGGATATCAGAGTTAAATATTTTACACAGAGAGTGACGGGTGAACAGAATACCTTTCCAGGGGTGGTTGTAGAGGCAGATAGATAGAAGTATTTTAGAAACTCTAAGAATAGAAAAATGGAAGCCTATGTAGAAGAGAAGGGTTAGATTGATCTTAGAGTCGGTTAAAAGGTCTGCAGAACATCGAGGGCCAAAGGACCTGTTCTGTGCTGCATTGTTATATGTAATCTGTATGAACTATCAAAGCATCAAAGCTAAACTAATAGAGCGGGTTGATGGGATATATTCCAAAGAAGGAAACATCAGGAACACAGCAGAAGAATGAGACAATGTTCAGGGTGGAATGCCAGGCTGCTGTAGAAGACCTCAGATGAAGTGACCAAATAGATATACACACAATGACAACTCCATGAGGTATACATGTACACCTGCTCATTAATGCAAATATCTAATCACCCAATCATGTAACAGTAGCTCAATACATAAAAGCATGCAGACTTGTCGTTCAGAATGGAGAAGAAGTGTGACCTACGTGACTTTGACCATGCAATGAATGTCGGTGCCTGATGGGGCGGTTTAAGTATCTGATTAACTGCTGACCTTCTGGGATTTTCATGCACAACAGTCTCTAGGGTTTAGAGAAATGGTCCAAAAAACAAAAAAAATCTAGTGAGCAGCAATTCTGTGGGGGAAAATGCTTTGCTAATAAGAGAGGTTAAAGGGGTGTGGCCAGATTGGTTCAAGCTGACAAGGTTAAGACAGTAACTCAAATAACCATGTGCTTTGGCAGGGGTGGACAGATGAGCATCTCTGAACACACAACACATCAAACAGCAACAGAAGACCACACCAGATTCCACTCCTGTACCTAATAAAGTAGTCACTGAGTATATATTAAAAATCTCAAAGAACCTAAGATTCAATGCTACGATATTAAATAAAAAATAACATAGGTATATAAAGACAGAATACACACCCAATCGAGGGGGGAGAAGGCTTTGATCTGAACGGATGAGCTTCACAGATGTTAGATTCACAAGAAAGACCTCCTGCAATTCAGGAATATCATCCTGCAAAAATATACATTTCCTTACATCAAAAGCAATCACACATCTTCTTCAAAGTCAGATCTCTCCCGAAGTAAATAGTATCTTGTGAATCACAGAACAAAAAACAAATTTAGCAGCATCAACCATGTGACTTGATGATAACTGAGGAAACTATAGGTTTGTTAACTTGATTTAAAATAAGATGATGCAGAAAGAAATAATTAAAGAAACACGACAATTCAGGTGACCCCTGCATTGTGAAGGTTGGGCACCTGGAAAACAGTCCAGACCAACTTTTTAAATAACACAAATCTATATCATCTGAAAATACATCAAGAACCTTGAGTTGCCTCTTAATATGCCATTTTAACCACCCTAGCAACTTGCACAGATACTTTGAGGGATCAATGGACATGGGCCTCAGAATCTCTTTGTTCCTAAGAAAGACAGCAGGGTAGCACAGTGGTTAGCACAACGCTTTACAATACCATTGACCCAGGTTCAATTTCCACCACTGCCTGATCCTCAGTGACTTCTGGCTGGTGGCTAACAAACAAGGAAAGCAACTAAATATTTTGTTAACCACACTTATTCTGGCAAACGATCATTGCGAGTAATAACCCTAACTTGCCTTTGGACTTGGAGGTGATTTGATGTGGCAGAACCAAGACGAGATGAGGCGGCAAGCCTGTCACCTAGAGCGTGGGAAAACATGGAAGATCGGGCACAGGCTAAAATCGAAGCCGTGGGATCCAGACCCCAGACACTACAGAGCAGGACATGCAGATGGAGATTTACAGGCCAAGTCAAAACAGCGAAGTCCAGCGTATCCAAACAGCAAAACCTGTTGTTCGGATGGAGATTTAAGCACCAGGCCGGATTGAAAAGGTCAGGATGTCAAGGCCTGAGGCAAGTTACTGTCTGATTCAGATTGCTGGTTGATGTTTGGATGGAAAGTTAAGCATGGGGCCAGATTGAAAAGGTAAACGTGCCAGAAAGATCAACTTGTCAGGGCCCGAGGAAAGGCACAGGCCAATTAAGATCATGGCTCCACGATGTTTACTCAGCTCTGCGCTGAACTACAGGACTTTCTTGCAGATTCAGTTCAGAATTACTATATGCTTTTGGTTATGGCCTGCATATTTTTTATCATTACACATTGGATGTTCTTCAGTCTTTTTTATGGGTTATTTTATTCTTTTATTTTCTTATGAACATAGTATTTTTTTTTAATTCTCTGGTCATTGGGTATTAAGACCGTATTTTTTCATATATATGGTATTTTTGGGGTTTCTTTGTTTCCCGTCTTCCTGTCCGGAGACAAATCTCAAGGTTGTATAATGTACACATACTTTGATAGTAAATGTACTTTTGAATGTAAGAAGTAGGAGCAGGAGTAGGCCATCTGGCCTGTTGAGCCACGACTTTCTGAACTTTTGTCTATAAGGAGTTAGTATGTCTTCCCCACATGGGTTTCCTCCAGGAGCTCCGGTTTCCTCCCACAGTCCAAAGACAGACAGGTTGGTAGACTATTTGGTCATTGTAAATTATCCCATGATTAGGCTCGGGTTGCTGGGCAGCACGTCCCAAAGGGTCCACTCTGCACTGTAGCTCAATAAATAAATAAATACTACTAAGAATTCTGCCACTTACTCTGTATAATGACCTTTAAATTCTTAATAACAACTAATTCAAAATAAATTTATTACCAAGTACATATACGTCATCAGAGTGGCTGGCTGCCTGGTGTGACAAGCTATGATGATGACCATATACAACCCTGAAATTCATTTTCTAGTGGACATTCACAATAAGCACAGAAAAACACAAAAAAAATCAATGAAAGATTGCATACAACAGGATGGACAAACAACCAATGTGCAAAAGACAACAACAGTGCAAATACAAAAAAGAAAAAAATAAATAAATAACCAACAAATAACAAGAACATGATATGAAGAGTCCTTGAAAGTAGGTTGAACACTGAGCTGAGTGAAGTTTAGTGAAGTTATCTCCTCTGGTTCAGGAGCCTGATGGTTGAAGGGTAATAACTGTTCCTGAACCTGATGGTGTTGGTCCTGAAGTTCCTGCACCTCCTTCCTGATGGCAGCAGTGAGAGGAGAGCAAGGCCTGGATTGTGGAGGCTCTTAATGAAGAATGCTTCTCTCCATGTAAACGTGCTCAATGGTGAGGAGGGCTTTACCCACACCCATGATGGACCAAGCCGTCAAAGACCAGTGCCAATTTACTAAATACAGAGAGGCATGAATCCAGTGGAAAGAAATACTTCGAAGACCTCCTCAACCATGACTCAATCCTCACTTGATTCCATCCCGCTGCAACATACTCTGGATGGCATCCCTAACCACTCCTAACCAATAAGATGTCAAAAGTCCCTCAGGTTCCTAAATGACTAGGTGGTGTGCAGTCCAGCAACAAGTGATTGCTTCAGTCATTTGTGATTGCAAGACCCCATTGGGCATTGTTAATGTAGAATACTGCAAGTCCCGTTCAATGGTTTATTGGTGGGACCAACGACGTGGGAGCTGCATAGTTTCAGTTGTACTGCAGGCTAAACCTCATGCCACAGTGTCACCCGCTGTAACTGCCAAGAGAGGTACCGTGTACATGGCATCCATACAGGGCTGTCAGTGCTGCCCTCCAGTGTTCACTCATCTGGGTTGTGTTTGTCTACAGTGGTCTTCTTCTTGCCAACAACATCTACAAACTCAGGGTCTTGGGCTTTATTATATTTTTTGTGTTTGTTTTTGTATGACAATATGTTTACTGCTATCTTATATGTGCTCTATGTGATTTGTGCTGTGTGTGACTGTTAGTACTGAGTTTTGTTCCTACGCCCTGAAGAAACGCTACATCATTTGGCTGTATTCATGGGTATTTGTGTGTGGCTGAATGACAATTAAACTTGAACTTGATTTGCAAATGCAGCTCTGAGTGTGTGAGACTATCAGCGGATATGCCAATTTCACACCTACAGTATTAGATATAAAAAGTACTTATTCTATGCAAACCTGTCAAGGGTTTTTCTTATGAAAAATGTTGCTGGACTATGCAGATTCAATTAAACATTAGGATTCAAGGATGCATAACTGAGCAATGCTTTGAAGTATTAGTAGGCACATCTTCTAGATACTCCGAGTGGTTTTATCACTGCCCAGTATGGAGACTCCAATGCACAGGAATTAGGATATAGACTCAGCCAGCTCCATCACAGACACAAATCTCCCCATCACTGGGGACATCTTCAAAAGATGATGCCTCAAGAAAGTGGCATCCATCACTAAGGACGAGGGGAACAGCCTCTTCTCAATATCAGTATCAGGAAGGAGGTATGGGAGACTGAAGATGTGGCCAGAAATGTCAACTGTTCATTCCTCTCCATGGATGCTGTCTGACCTACTGAGTTCTTCCTGCACTTTTGTGTATGCTATTCAACCCTTTAGGAACAACTTCTTCCCCTCTGCCATCAGATCCCTGAATGGCCCATGAAGCCATGAACATTCCCTTACACTTTCCCTTTCACACTATATAGTAATTTATTTTAACATTGTATTTTTTACATGTCTTGCGCAGTACTGTTTCCACAAATCAATAAATTTCACTACACACCAATGATGATAAACCTGATTTTGATTGTAGCCTGCTAGAACTGGGTTAATTCCTCTAGAACAGAGGTTCTCAACCTAGGGTGCACAGACCTCTCGGCTAATGGTAAGGGTCCATGGCATAAAAAAGGTTGGAAATCCCTGCTCTAGAAAGATCTCGAAATAAATCTAGTCTTCAATCATGGGTTCAGATAATCTTTTAGTTTGTTTAATCATCAGCAGAATATTTTTGAGATTATCTGAAAAGGGGTTTGGAAAATACCTCCCAGCAATTTTCTCCAAACCCTCCTGAGATCTATTTTGTTTCTGTTTCATTTCAGAGAATGCAAATTCACTGGCTGTAAATTGCATACTGAAAGCATGACAAGATATTCACTTCCTTGGCCGGGGGCCACTTTTGTGCCAAGCTCAGTTTTCTAAAAATCAACCATTGCCAGTTGTAAAGATCAAACAGTTGCAAGATAAGCTTCCAGCTATTGTTCTTTAACTTCTGGTCATAACCAAAGCCAGCCTTCAGTTCTTAAAATGCAAATAGTAAGCTTTAACCAGTTGGAAGTTGAAAACTCAGCTTTGCATACAAGCACTGTTTATAGCACAGTATTTGTCTTATTGCTGAAGAGGCGCAGTATAAGGTAATGGGTTATTTAATTGGGCTTCTTACAAAACTGTCAACTGTGGCTGAGTTGTTTAGTTCAAAGCTTGCAGACCAGATGGAGATAATTGATCTATTGCTCGATTAGCCCTGATTAGGGTCACATGAAGCCATGGGAGCAGGTGGTAGATGGTCGTATGAGCAGCTGGTGCATATCACAAGTCCTGGTTATGCGACCACTGCTGACAGGCAGGCAATCTCTGAGAGTATTGATAATGGCTGGATTCAACCTTCTTGTAAGGACACTGCCCAGAAGAAGGCAGCAGCAAACCTACACGAAAACTTGCCAATAACAATCATGTAATAGAAGACCATCATTGCCCACATCACACCACATGATGATGATGATGTACTTAGAGAAGTTTTTATTGTAGGTCCCTGGGATCTGTGTCTCCAGGAAGCTTTTAGACCGTTTGTGTTAAAAGGTATATGAAAGAATATCACATGTGTTTGAAGTCACACAAGGGGCAGAGGAACAATACAAGCACAGAGAGAAGTCCAGGCATTTTAGGAGTGGTTAAAGAACATTAAGAAACATGACAGAAACAGGGAAGTGAACTAGTCTTTAAAGATTGGGTAGTTACAGTATAATTTCCCTTTAGTGAGAGCACTCTTGGCGATTTATGTCCAATAGGTTTTAAGATCATCATTTGAGTTTAAAACTTCACGGGCAGCAAACCCAATACCATCACAAAAGAACTGGACAAGCTATTTTCTCCCCCCAACCCTCCTTTTATACACACATTCATTTACTTTGAGAGTCTAACCACAAGAGCAAAATGAAATACTAACATCCGAAAAGACACAGTGAATGGCATTCCCCATCAATATTTAATACATTTTCACATTAAAACCTGGGGAATAAAGGGTTATAAGGGATACTTTTGATACTGGAGAGAGTTCAATGCAGATTTTGGTATGAGAATAGGTTGCTTAAGTCTAGTTTTGTTTCTGAGGTGACTTAAATGTAATGTGTTTAAAATAATAACTGATTTGAAATCCTCATCCCCATTTTCTTGTCCCATTATGGCCTCAGGTTCCTTAAGGTTGTCATGGCCAGGGGAGGTAGCAGGGATAAACTCCCACTATCTATTAAATCATCCCAATGGCATGCATCTCAAATAGCCTCTGACAACCAAGTCCAGCTCCTGGCCTTCACGTGTGGCTTAGCTACTAAGCCCAGCTGAACCATTTCTACTGACAGGACAAGGGACAAAGACAGGTTACTGATGCCTTAAAACCAGTTGCATTTGACAAATGGGGCTCGTCAACTGTGGTTGGCAGCTCATCTAGAAGAAGGAAAACTCTGATCTCAAGCCCTCACGGCCTTGCAGGAATACTCACTCACGGGGAAAGCTTCGGGAGCAAACCCCGAGCAAAATATCCAGAGCAGAACTGGACTCCCTAAGGCAGTCCTATGTTAAGTTCAACACTGACTGGCAACTCCTGTGATGCTGCTGGTGCCAAACTGTATCGGTCTCCTTTGGATTCATTAGTTGTGTGCAAAGGGGGAGCCTGCTACATGGGCAACGCCTTGCTCTCCATATCACACTGCCCAGGTTTGCTATCACAAAGACGCTGGGACACAACATCCATGGTCGACCCCAAACAATGGAGCACCTCAAAGTATGGTCTCATCTCTCCCCATCACAGCAGTGTAACCCTCCAACCCAATTGTGTTCACCAAATTTTTATCAGCCCTTATCTGGGATCTTTACCAGGCCTGACACTTATATGATAGCAGACCCACTATTACAGCGTATTGATGATAGAAAGATCACCTCATCACTGAACATATTCCACAACTTATGGGCTAAATGTCAACTCAGGTTCTTAGTATTATTTATCTGCTCATTTATTATTATTATTTTTATTATTATTAATATATTTGCAGTTTGTCTTCTTTTACACATAGTTTGCTTGTCAATCTTTGTGTGCACTTTTTCATTAATTCTATTCTTTTTCTTTACTCTGAAGGCCTTCAAGAAAACAAATTTCATGTTGTAAATGGTGACATATACGTACATTGATAATAAATTACTTCGAATTTTGAAAAATGGAGGGCTATGAGGGAGGGAATTGTTAGATTATCCTTAGAGTAGGTTAAAAGGTCAGCACAACATTGTGGGCTGAAAGGCCTATACTGTGCTGCATTGCTCTACGTTCTACACTTCACTATCTTTTTTAATTCAGGCACAACTACAGCAGACAAGCAATGCCGCCTTTGCCAATAATATCCATTTCCCATCAAAGAAAAATTAAAAGTAACAAGCACATAGATACTGCAGAAGACTAGAAGATCATAAGATAAAGGAGCAGACTTGATGGCACAATTAAACTGGTGACATTGTCAACTATTACCAATATTTATCGATGCACCATAGAAAGCATCCTATCTAGATTGATACTGTTCCGCATGTGACTGCAAGAAACTGCAGTGTTGAGAGCATACCTCAGCACACCGCAATCAGAGTCAAAAGATTAAGCATAGTGCGATGAGAATCCTGAGCTGCATATATTTCAATGTAAGAACTATCGTAGGAAAGATGGATAACTGTGCTGAAGATGAGGCAGCTGGTTTGCAAACAGAGGCAATGTGCAGAGAGGAGAGGCTGTTGATGGGGCAAAATTGCAGTCAATAGGATGAGTTGCAATGTAAAAGGCAGACAAAATCGAAAGGGTGAATACAGGACTGAAGGGGTTAAAATTGAATGCACGCAGTACATGGAATAAGGTAGATGAACTTGTAGCACAGTTGTAGATTAGCAGGTATGATGCTGTATACATTGCTGAATCATGGCTGAAAGAGGATTATAGCAGGGAGCTTAATGTACAAGGATACAACTTGTATCAGATATCCCACTCTGCAAAAACTCATTTCAGGGAGATAGCACCACCACCCCCGCTCCCTGCAATCCCATATCCTCCCCCCACCACCCCCGGCTGACCTCCAAGGGTGTGTGTAAACAGGGCATTGGATTATGAAAGAAAACAACAATTTATTTGGTCACATATAGAAACTATTTACACTTACACACCCACACACCACACACACACACACACACACATATATATACTCAACAAGGAATGTATATATATATACATTCCTTGTTGAGTATTTTGTTGGCAGTCTCAATGCTAATAGCTAAATGCTAATGCAAATAGCTTTTCTATTTATTTTGGAAACTTTTCTTTGTATTGTGATGTGGCTTGCTTGGCAGATTTGAGCATTTTGCCGGAAGTCTCACCCTCACAGCAATCTGTGTCAATGAATTTGTTAATTTTGCAAGACATCAGATTCACAAGATTCTCAATTATATTATATTATCATGGAGTTGTTTTTTTTATTCTTTTACAACATTAAGCAAGTCTACAGGGAGTTTGGCCTCATCACGTAGGACATCAACAGAGTAGCTCCTTAGCAGCTAGCCAGCTTGTTTAAATAACGTTAGCTATGTTAATAAACAAATGACACCTGTTAAACTCACCCCAACATGTCTTTTACAGTCATTTAACCCACCATGGGCAATAGAAAATTCACTGTTGCAAACAGTGCAGCGAGCAACACTCTTATTATTTTTGACCCCTATTAGGCAGGGGTACACTTTAGTGTAGTCTTGGGTGAAGTATGTTTTACATTTTCTTTTTTTGGAACATGGTGCTACAGAACATTAAACTGAACTGATGGACAATGAAAGAAAGAGAGAGTTCAACTGTAAAGCCCACCCACAGAGAAAACTGATAGGTCTACTTAGCACAAAGAGAGACCAATCAGGATGCTCTCTCGCTAGGTCTGTTACTCGCTCTCTCTGTCTCTGTGTCTCTCTCCCTCTCCCTGCCCCTCTCGCTTGCTCTCAAAAAATCGATTTCTTGGATATTGCAAATAATTTGTGGGCGTCATGGAACATGTGGGAGACTCCCGGAACTTCCAGTAGAGATGGGATGCCTGTTGCATCAAAAGCACAGGTAGGAAGGCAGAGGGAGCGGTGTTGCTCTGTTGGTAAAAAATTAAATCAAATCATGAGACATAGCGCCAGAAGATGTTGAATCATTGTGGATAGAGCTAAGGAACTGCGTGTGAAAATCCCCTGATGGGAGTTGTATACAGACCTCCAAACAGTGGTAAGGATGTGGCCTACAAATTACAACAGGAGTTAGAAATCCATGCCAAAAGGATGATATTACAATAGCCATGGGGGACTTCAGCAGCAGTTAGATTGGGAAAATCAGGTTGGTTCTGGATTCCAGGAGGGGGATTTTCTAAAGAGCCTAACGAGATGGCTTTTTCAAGCAGCTCGTGGTTGAGCCCAACAGGGAATCAACTATTCTGAATTGGGTTATGCAATGAACCAGAATCAATCAGAGAGCTTAAAGTGAAAGAACCCTTAGGGAAAGTGATCATAATATGATCAAGTTCACCCAGAAATTTGAGAAGGGGAAGCTAAAGTCAGGTGCATCAGTATTACAGTGGAGCAAAGTAAATTACAGAGGCATGAGAGAGGAGTTGGCCAGAATTGATTGTAAAAGAACACTGGCAGGGATGACAGCAGAGCAACAAGGGCTGGAATTTCTGGAAGCAATTCGAAAGGCACAGGATATATACATCCTAAAGGAAAGATGACATAATTGTGGCTAACAAGTCAAAGCCAAAGAGAAGGCATACAATAGAGCAAAAATAGTGTGAAGCTAGAGGATTGGGAAGCTTTTAAAAACCAGCAGAAGGCAACAAAAAAGTCTTTAAGTAAAGATGTAATAAGAAAGTAAGCTAGCCAATAATATTAAAGAAGATACCATAAGTTACTTCAGATACATAAAGTGAACAAGAGATGTGAGAGTGGATATCAGAAGGCTGGAAAATGATGCTGGAGGTAGTAATAAGGGACAATGAAATGATGGACAGACTGAGTAAGTATCTTGCATCAGCCTTCACTGTGAAAGATACTAACAGTATGCAGGAAGTTCCAGGTGTCAGGGGTCATGAAGTGTGTGAAGTTACCGTATCTATTGAAAAGGTTCTTGGGAAATTGGAAGGTCTGAAGGCAGCTAAGTCATCTGGACCATATGGTCTACAAGCCAGGGTTCCAAACGAGGTGATTGAAGAGATTGTGGAGGCATTAGTAATGATCTTTCAAGAATCACTACATTCTGAAATGGTTCTGAAAACTGCAAAATTGTAAATTCACTCCACCCTTCAAGAAAGGGAGAGAGGCAGAAGAAAGGAAACTATAAGCCAGTTAGCCTGACCTCAGTGGTTGGGAAGATGTTGGAGTCCATTATTAAGGATAAGATTTAGGGTACTTGGAGGCACATGATAATATCGGCCGCAGTAAGCATAGTTTCCTCAAGGTAAAATCTTGCCAGGCAAATCTGTTGGAATTCTTTGAAGAAATAACAAGCAGGATAGACAAAAGAAAATTAGATGATGTTGTGTGCTTGGATTTTTCAGAAGGCCACACATGAGGCTGCTTAACAAGTTCTGAGCCCATGGCATTACAGGAAAGGTATTAGCATAGATATAGCAGTGGCTGACTGACAGAAGGCAAAGAATGGGAATAAAGGGAGCCTTTTCTGATTGGCTGCCAGTGACTAGTGGTGTTCCACAGGGGTCTGAGTTGGGACCGATTCTTTTTACATTATATGTCAATGATTTGGAATATGAAATTGATGGCTTTGCTGCAAAGCTTGCAGACAATATGAAGATAGGTGCAGGGGCAGGCAGTTTTGAAAATGTAGAGACTTAAACAGATCAGGAAAATGGGCAGAAAATGACAATGGAATACAGTGTCAGGAAATGATTGGTCATGCACTTTGGTGGTAAAAAATGAAAGGGTTAACTATTTTCCAAACGGAGAGAAAATACAAAAAGCTGAGATGCAAAGGGACTTGGGAATCCTTGTCCAGGATTTCCAAAAGGTTAATTTGCAGTTTGATTCAGTGGTAAGGAAGGTAAATTCAATGTTAGCATTCATTTCAAGAGGACTCAAATATAAAAGTAAGGATGTAATGTTGAGACTTTATAAAGCACTAGTGAGGCCTCACCTGGAGTATTGTGAGCTGATTTGGGCCCCTTATCTTAGAAAGGATGTGATAAAACTGGACGGGGTTCTAAAGAGGTTCTCGAAAATGAAAATGATTCCAGGATTGAACAGGTTGTCACATGTCGGGCAGTTGATGGCTCTGGGCCTGTATTCAGAATTCAGAAGAATGAAGAGTTACCTAACTGAAACTTATCGAATGTTGAAAGGCCTTGATAGAGTGAATGTGAAGAGAATGTTCCCTGTGGTGGAAAAGTCTAAGACCAGAGGACACAGCCTCGGATTAGAGGGACATCCTTTTAGAATAGCAATGAGGAGGAATGTCTTTAGCCAGAGAGTGGTGAATCTGTGGAATTCTTTGCCACAGGCAGCTGTGGAGGCCAAGTCTTTGTGTATATTGATCGATTCATGACTGGTCAGAGCACAAAGGGATATGAGAGAAGGCAGGAGATCAGGGCTGGGTGAAGAATTGGATCAGTCATGATGAAATGACGGAGCAGGCTCAGGGGGTCTGCTCCCATAGCTTATGGGCTTATCACAGAAACCAGTCAGCCCTCCATGGAATCTGTCAACACTTCTCACTGCCTTAGGAAAGCAGCAACACAAACAAAGATCCCATCCACCCCAGACATTCTCTATCCTCCTCTATCCTATTGGGTAGGAGATACAAAAGCTAAAAGCACACATCACCAAGCTCAAGGACTACTTCTATCCTGCTACCAAGCATTTGAACAGGCCACTTGTACAATAAAATGGACTCTTGGTTTCACAACCTACTTCGTTATAGTCTTACACTTTATCGTTTACCTCCCTTGCACTTTTCAGTAGCTTTACACTTTATTCCACAACATTAATGTGTTACCTTATTCTACCTCAATGCCCTGTTTTGAACTGTATGAACAGTATGAGGGACAAACTACGGTATGTTAGACGAAGATCAACTGAAGTTCATTTTGGTACATTGACAACAATAAACCAATACTGAATCATAGAAGTTTTCTGGAAAGAGTTTCAATTTACCTCTAAAATTGTGACATTTATAGCTGCAGTGGATTCTCCTTGCTCCATAATGACAAAACCAGATGTGAGCATAAAGTCCAAACCAGGCTCAGCCAGAGATCCATCATCAGTTTGGTTCAGACGGAGCAAAGATCCTTTGACTGTCTCAAATGTGATGTTAATGGCTCCTGAAGAACAAAAGAAAACTTCCATAAAGGAGAGACAACAGAAATGGACTCCAACAGAAAATCACTGTGGGAGCCTGTGATTTGCAGTTTTGACATAGTTGGGTGATTCAGCGGTTTGCTTTCTTTGAGAGGATTTTGGGAGGCAGTCGGCCTCGCGGCGAGGAGACATTTGACTCCATTTCACTGATTAAAGCAACGGGGAAGACTGAAACATCATGGCAAATGGGGAAGGTGAGCGGCAGCTGCCTGCGATTCGATCACTGGCGGGATCGCTCTTCTGCTGGAGAGGGGAGCCTGTGTGGCCGAGCCCTGTGCCGGAGAATGTGACTGGGGTTTTTCTGTGCTTTTAGGCATGGATATGGACTACAGACTTTTTCAGTCCTATAGCTTTCTATATTGTGCTTTCCGCCTGATCTTTCTCGTTTCTTTGTGTGGGAGAGGGGAGTTCAAGGGTTGATGATCGTGTCGCTGTTCTTTTTTTTTCTTGGTTTTGTGGCTATCTGCAGAAGTAGAATTTCCGAGTTGTATACTTTGATAATAAATGAACCGTTGAACCATTGAAATGGAATTGCAATCTCAGTCTTTAAGTAACATTCCACCATAACTACGCAAATCAACATTGATGAAATGGATGAAAGCTTGTGGGATGTCAGAGAGGAATTATTTCAGATGTGCAGTTACATGACTCTACTCTATTTCAGGCTGTTCCAGAGTTCGGAGTTAAATTCTGATGTGTTTCTGTGAGAAGTCTCAATACATCCTCCCTGTGAAATTCATGGATGCTCTGCTTTCTGCCATGGTCCAAAGATGTACTGCTTAGTCGATTAATTGGTCATTGTAAATTGTCCCATGATTGGGTTAGGGTTAAATCAGGGGTTGTCAGGGATGCTGGAGTGGCATGGCTCAAATTGCTGGAAGGCCTTACTCCTACTCTGCTCAGAGGTCAGGTCACCCATTGGAGAGCTACTGGTCCCATGTAACCCAGTACTACCAGTCGCACGGTCGGGTGGTCAGCAACTGAACTGGCTCCCCATCGTGAGCAGGAAGGCTAGACACCCTGCAGGACGGAAAACAAGACCTGTCAAAGAGCGGCAAACCCTCTCGTAGGGTCAACGGCCATCTAGCAAGCACGTGCCGTGAAGCGCAGAAAGGGCATCCCTTGCATCGAAGCTTGGTCTGGCCATTCACTGCAACAGAACTTCCCCCAGCCGTCTTGGACCCCACCATGCCACTGGATCCAGGAGGGGATGTCGAGAGTGTGGGTCTGGACCTGTGTAACCCCCTACTCACCTAAAACCCATTCACACACACGCTGTTCCTTTCTGAGGAGTAGAGTATCCTCACACACCCCAGTCCTGTAGCGATGGACAAGTGGCGAAGCTGTAGGCTTGAGCTGCTGGGAGCCGTAGTCACAAGTCTGCACGCAGGCAGCAGGGGGAGAGTGGTCGCACATGGATTACAGAGCGGAGATCCGGTGAGGCAGCACCCTCTGCGTCTGAGCAGCCCTGTTAGAGAGGCACTGCTCACCTTACAATTAGGGAAGGGCCTAGAAAAGGTGGCTCAAACAAAGCCCTCTCACACCAACCTGGCCAGTCTGCCGCGGCTGGCGGGAGGTCCGACTCCAGCGGTAAGAATCACAAGCAGAATCTGATCGTCGCTTCATGGAACATATGAACTCTGTTGGACAGTGGTAACTCTGATCACCCAGAGAGAGAGAGACGCACTACATTTGTTGCTTGTGTGCTCAAGGACTACAACATGTACATTGCGGCTCTCCAGGAGTCCCGACTCACTGGAGAGGGCGCGCTTTGTGAAGAGAAAGGAGGATACACATTCTCCTGGTCTGGCAGGCCCGAAGAAGAACGAAGAGAATCTGGTGTGTGCTTGACTATCAAGAACTGCCTCACAGCAAAGCTACCAACCCTGCCTGTTGCTGTAAATGACTGAACCCAGACACTGTGTACACCTCTGCAAGGAAAGCGCCACCTCACCATAGTCAACGTTTATGCCCCAACTCTGACTAATCCCAGCAAAGTCAAGGAGGCATTCTGCAGTGAGCTGAAAACCACCATCAGTAGGGTGGCAACTTCCGATAAGCTGCTGTTGCTATGCTCGGGTTGGCAAGGAGTTACTGTTCAGTAACAGTAATGGTCTACTGCTCCTCTCAATGTGCACAGAATTCAAACTGTGCATTAGTAACACACTGTTCAGATTGCCAGACAAGTTCAAATGCACATGGATGCATCCACAATCGAAAAGCTGGCATATCATTGACATAGTTAATGATGGAATGTCTTGAGAGGGAGAGGGAGGGGGGGAGAGAGAGAGAGGAGGAGGGAAGAGAGAGAGGAAGGGGGGGAGAGAGAGAGGAGGGGGGAGAGAGAGAGGGAGGGAGAGGAAGAGAGGGGAGGGAGAGGGAGGGGGGAGAGAGAGAGAGAGAGAGAGAGAGAGAGAGAGAGAGAGAGCGCTCTGTATCACTTAATAAATTTGTTTCTTTTTAAATCAGCACAAGACTAAGAATTCATGTACTACAAATTCCCCCTGTTCATCTGGACCATAGACCACAAGACATAGGAACAGTAGTAGGCCATTCAGCCCATCTAGTCTGCTCTGCCATTCAATCATGGCTGATTTATTATCCCTCTCAACACCATTCTCCTGCCTTGTTCCAGTAATCTTTGAAACCCTTAGAGATCAAGATCCTATCAACATCCACTTTAAATTTACTCAATGACTTGGCCTCTACAGTCATGTCTGGCAAAGAATTGCACAGATTCACCACCCTCTGGCTACAGAAATTCTTCCTCATCTGTGTACTAAATGGACGTCCATCTATTCTGAGTCCCTCTATCCCTAGACTCACCTACTATAAGAAACATCCTCTCCACATCCACTCCATCTAGCCTTTCAATATTCAAAAGGTTTCAATGAGATCCCCCCTTCTTTCTTCTAAGCTCCAGCATGTACAGGACCAGAGCCATCAAACATTCACTACGCTCCAAGGCTTTGCCATTCATCACACTTGGCACTCATACAACAGATGTAACCAAAATGAATTTATGTAACAGCACTTACGTCACCCCTTTGGTACCCAGACCGGTGATGAATTTCTATGTAATGACCTTCTTCCCTTCACTGGGAGCCCCTGCATAGATGCTGCCTGACCTGAGCTCCTCCATCATTGTCTGCCTGTGGCTCTGGATTTCCAGCACCCACAGAATCTCATGTTTATCATTTGATGCACTTAATTTGTTACGAACGATAGTACATTACCAAGGGTTCCAAAATCCCTCCTGATAAAGAGATGAATGACGCTGTTGCCTTCCTTAACAGAAATGGAGCGGGATGATTCAGAGAATGTCACTATTCCATATGGGTCATCACTGGCTTTCACTGTAAGAATGGCTTTGTATCCCAGACTATCAAGAACAGCAGCCCCCATTGAGGGAATGCCTGTCAAAGAAGAGAGAAAGAAAATCTGTTACTTTTCTTTAACACACAGATTAATTATCAGTGCAACCATTATACTTCAAATCATTACTGGGATCGATTCCCAGCGGTCGGTGAAGGTCAGAGGACAAAGTCAAAGGTCAAGGTCCAGAGCTTGGTAAATCAGGGGGTTGAAAGCCCGAAGGCTGAAGAGTGAAATTGGCGTGTCCGGAGGTACAGGCCAGTGGTCAAGCTTGTAAGTCCAGGTCAGGGACTGGAGATGAGAGGCTCAGTGTCTGCAAGTCTGAATCCAGGACCTAGGACCAGAGGCCTAAAGCTGGCCTGCCCTGGGGCTGGAAGCCTGACTGTGTCTATGAGTGGTTGGGTGGGATGCGGTGGGAAGGGGCTTGTTTTGCTGTTTGTTTTGTTTTGTTCTGTTGTTGTTGCTGTTGCTTTTGACATTCTGCTGAACATTATGCAGAATGCAGGTACTGAAATGTGCGATCACGCTTGTGGGCCGTACCCAGCACAGCCTTGGGCGTGTTGGTTGTTAACCCAGATGGCACACTTCACTGTTCATGCTGCTGCTGCTTGTGCTATTAGCACAGATAGAAATTGCCATTCAAATTTGTCGACAGTAAGCTACCCTAATTCAGCCACAAATCACTCTTCATAAAAATCCATGTCATTATTGGGTCGAATTGAGGGGAAAATTCCTCCTTTCTTGTTTATTTTCCCATAGTTCTCTTAAGAATCAGAATTGGGTTTATTATCACTGACATATATTGTGAAATTTGTTGTTTGGCAGCAGCTGTGCAATGCAAAACATATAAAAATTACTATACATTTTAATACGATTATATAAAAAATAAAGGGAGCAAAATAATTCAGTGGTGTTCATAGACTGTTGAAAACTGATTGTGGAGAGGAAGAAGCTGTTCCTGAAACATTTGTGTGTATGTCTTTAGGATCCTGTATGGCAGTAATGAGAAGGGGCCATGTCCTGGGTGGTGAGGGTCCACAATGATGGATGTCACATTCTTCAGGCATCGGCTTTTGAAAATGCCTTCATCAGATTCTCACCCAACCTCACTGAGGGAGACATTTAGAATGATTCATAAAATGAAAGAAACACTCAGCAGACTAGGGAACTTCAGGTATTCCTCTAAATCTTCTACGACCTTGAATGTAAACTTCATTTCTCATACTGTGGATGCTGTCTGACTCAGTGAGTGTTTACTGCATTTGCCAATGTTTAGTTCCACCAAATGTATTGTCCTCCTTCCCTTCATCCCATGGTCCATCCTCCTCTTCTATCAGTTTCCTTCCCATCCAGCTCTTTACCTTTGCCACCTATCACCTCCCAGCTTCTTACTTCATCCTCCTTCCCCACCACCTGGTTCCATTTATCACCTTCCAGCTGGCCCTCGTTCCCTACCCCACCACCACCACCTTATTCTGGCACCTTTCCACTTCCTTTCCAGTCCTGATGAAAGGTCTTTGTCTGGAATGTCAGCTATTTATCGATTTATAGTGGCTGTCTGACCTGCTGTGTTCCGCCAGCATTTTGTGCGTGTTGACCTGTATCTCACAAACATAATCTATGACTCGTTACCTTGAGTTCTGACATTTGACAAAATAATTCCATATTCCTCCTTTTCTTCAGGGATATCATCCTCGAGTATGTGGACCAGAAGTGATGCATTTAGAATGCCCTGTAGGGGTATGTAGATCAGAGAATGAACAGAATGAACAGAAAACAAAGAGGAAATCATAGGTCCAAATGTAGACTAACATCAAAATTTAAGATCAATAAGAAAAAAATTGCAATACAACCTTGAAAGAGGATCTGTGTTATCAGCCCTCCCCATGCAACTTAAAACATGCTTGCCTTCTCACTTCTCCCAATCCAATGAAGCTTCCTTGACCTGTAAAAGCTTCTCTCCCCACTGATGCTGCCTGATCTGATCTGCTGGTTGCTTCCTGAATTTTCTCTTTTGATTTGGATTTTCCATATCTACAGTTTTTATTTTAATTAGAGATACAGCACGGTAAAAGGCCCTTCTGGCCTGAGACTGTGCTACCCAATTACACCTATGGGACCCAATTAACCCTTGCGCCTTTGAAACCAGAGCACCTGGAGGAAACCCACACGGACATGTGGAGAATGTACAAACTCCTTACAGACAGCACCAGGAATTGAACCTTAGCTCTGAAACAGCGTTACACCAACTGCTCTGTTATCATGTCACTATGGCTAACAGGTGTGCACATTAAACAAAGGAAGTAACTAATTATGTTATGTAAATTTCACAAAGCATGCTTACTTATCATTTACCTCAGAGAGAAAAAGAGTCCCCCTAAAATCCACAAAATTCTCTTGGACATATTGCCCATTAATCTGCCAGTCAACAGTAACGTTTCCTCTTCCTGGGGAATCCCTTTCAATCCAGAGTAGCAAAGTTTCTCCTACAAATGAGGAATAAGAGTGACATTGAACATGCAACTCATTTCCCACCAGCCAGAAGCTGTAACTTTATCAGACATGCATCGTTCATTCATCTAATTAATCAAACACATCATGCACAAAGAAAGTATTGAGTGAAAGTGAAACTCCAAAAACAAGTATTTACCTTGCAGACCTTTGTTCAGCCTACAAATACCAAATGTACCAATACTGAATATTTAAGATTAAATCAAGTAAGTAAAGAACTTCTTTCCAAAGACTGTATCGGATCTGAAGTAACAATTATTTCATTCTCCTTTAAACTTGAGTATAGGAAATGACTTTAAACAATCTTGAAATTATGGACTGAAGTGTTTTCATGGAGAAGAAAGGAGGCCAGTGAATTTTGGAGAAAGACAGGAAAATCATAAATTTCACTATCACTGCAAATGGGAACATCTGCTGATTAGGAAAGGAGTAGAACATTCATCTCCTCCAGCCTGCTCTGGCATTCCATTAGATCATCTGGCCAAATCTTCAATGAGAACTCAGTCTGTCAGGAAGTGGAAGGCAAGCAGCAGGCCAGGCTGTCATGAATATACACTCAGAGGCCACTTCTTAGATATATCTCTACACCAGCTCATTAATACAGTATCTAATCAGCCAATCACGTGGCAGCAACTCAGTGCATAAAAGCATGCAGACATGGTCAAGAGGTTTAGTTGGTGTTTAGACCAAACATCAGAATGGGGAAGAAATGTGATTTAAATGACTTTTACTGTGGAACAATAGTCTTTCTGGTGTTGTTTGAGTATCTCAGAAATTCCTGATCTGCTGGGGTTCTCACATACAACAGTCTCAAGAGTTTAATGAGAATGTTGCGACAAACAAAAAAAAAGTGAGTGGCAGTTCTCTGGGCAAGAATGCCTTGTTAATGAGGAGAATGGCCAGTCTGGTTCAAGCTGACAGAAAGGAGACAGTAACTCAAATAACCACATGTCACAAAAGTGGTGTGCAGAAGACATCTCTGAACACACATATTGAACCTTCAAGTGGGTGGGCTGCAGCAGCAGAAAATTACAAACATACACAGGATGTACAAGACCACAAACAAACACAGGACATACAGGACCACGAACAGACACAGAACATAAAGGACCACGTACGGACATAGGATATACAAGACCATGAACATACACGGGAGGTACAGGACCAAGAACATACACAGGACATAGAGGACCACAAGCAGACACTGGACGTGCAGGACCATGAACATACACAAGATATATAGGACCACAAACAGACACTGGACATACAGGACCACAAACAGACACTGGACGTGCAGGACCATGAACATACACAAGATATATAGGACCACAAACAGACACTGGACATACAGGACCATGAACATACACAGGAGGTACAGGACCACGACATATACAAGACATATAGGAAGTGCCTAAACAAGTGGCCATTGAGAGCATTTGTAGCAGTCAAGAAAGTTTTTAGAGAATTGATGAGGAAGACTAGAAAAGATGTGAAAGGAGTATAGTACAAGAAGATGAAACTGAAGCAAAATTAGCAAAAAGGAACATCTCACACTTACCGAAAACTAGATTTAGTAATTCATGCCCAATGATTCATTTTGTATTTATCTATGTTTAACTATTGCTAGAATTCACACATATGCCAGATAATTCTCTTGTGATTTTTGTATTTTCTTCAAAAACGCCAACAAGAAAATTACTCTCAGGGTAGGATATGGTGACTTATACGTACTTTGATAATAAATTTAGTTTAAAGTTTGAAGCATGCAGAATAGAAAGTGATCCAAACTCTTCCAAATAAGCTTGAACTTAATGTGCTACTTACTGCAAACACAATTCAACAAAGCTATTGTGTAAAACGTGCACAAAAGAGAAAAGAAACAAGCAAGTTTCAAATATTTTGTCAATAATGACTCATGGATTGTTGTTGAACTCCAATCACTAAATATTATATTTTGCCGTGAATATTGCAGCTTTATATTGTGAAATGCTTTTGCTCAATACAGCTCCTCTCAAAGAATGAATTGCAAATGCACAACAGAACATGCAACAATACATGCAATTAACTTCACTGCAGTTTAATTTGCAGTAAAGTTAAACAATAAGACAACACAAATGTAGTTTGAAATATTCTTCCCAGTCTTCATGGTGTAAAGTATTTTTGCTGAGTTCTACAATAGAATATTGGCATGTTGTATGTACCAGCCACATTAGTGTCACAACACTGCATGCTAAAGCTATTGACAATGCATAACTATATGAAAAGCATGCAGAAAATTTTATATAGTTGCATCTACCTGAAAAGTCAAAAGTTATGTAAATGTTAAACATTGATTTTATGCAAAAAAAATAAGAAAGGGTTTGAACAATCATAAAATTGGATGACAAATTGGTTTCAATAGCAAATTACATTCTGCAAAAATAAGTCTGGATAAAACCATAAAACAAATGAAGAATCCATTATTATTAGTGAAAAAAACACACTGAATGTTGCAGCTGAAAATAATTTGTGAAAAATCCACAAAAATTGCTTTACAATTTAAGAGAAAAAACCAATCTAATATAGCTGACCAAAACATAAGAATTGACATCAAAATTAAGTTAACAGAATGTGATAATATATCTGAAATATTAAAAAGTTTTGAAAAAAGCTGAACTGAACATCATAATTCTGTTAAAAAAAATTTTAAATCTCTTGATGTTTACATTTACATAGCAAACATTGCAATAATAAAGCTTATAAATTTCCCAAAGTATTGCAATCACATAATCATGATTTTTCATTGGTAAAAATTGGGATTATAAACTGCTACAAACAACATTGCATTGTGGGTACACACAGTACTGCATTGGCTTTTAAATATAACAAAACAAATTACAGGAAAAAAGTCCTGACAAAGGGTCTCGGCCCGAAACGTTGACAGTACTTCTCCTTATAGATGCTGCCTGGCCTGCTGTATTCTACCACCATTTTGTGTGTGTTGTTACAGGAAATATTGCACACATTTCAAGTGTGTAATACAATACTGAATGTTACAGGTCACATAGAAAAATTCCAACTTTGTGCAAATTCTGACCTTGACCTCCAAGCAGCGAGTCTCTTCCTCAAAGATTACAACCTCTAATTACACACATAATTATTTTATAACTATTTATTTGATAAAGGTATGCAAAATTCTGAGGTGTAGAGATAGGGTAAAAGCAAGCGGGTTTTTTTCCACTGAGGTTGGTTGGGACTACAACTTGAGTTCATGGGTTAAGGTTGAAAGGTGAAACATTTAAGGTGAACATGATGGAAAACTACTTCATTCAGAGGCTCATGAGAGTGTAGAATGAGCTGCCAGCACAAGTGACATATATGAGCTTGATTTCAAAACTTAAGAGAGGTTTGGAAAGGTACATGGATTGCAGAGATATGCAGGGCTATGGTCAAGGTGCGGGTTGATGGGGTAGGCAATTTAAATGGTTCAGCATGGACTAGATGGGCCAAAGGGACTGTTTCTGTCCTGCACTTTTCTATTGCTCTATGTTTAAGTGTTTCCTTCAATAGAATTTCCAAGATATATTTCAACAAGAGCATTTCATCTTTGAAATAGTTTTTTAAATTATCCTGAAAGTGAAATTGTACTGAAATAATAGACTACATGTTGTGGAATAGCTATACCTTCCATAGTAATATTGACATTATATAGAACTTACACTATTCTTCCACTATGTGGTGCTTCATAATTATTACTTTCAATCTGTGCTATCTGCTGTTATTAAAGTAATGGCAAAAGCCTTCTGCATTGTCATTGAGGGATCAGCAGAGGAAAGGGTGAGCAGTTTCAAGTTCCTGGGTGTCAGCATTTCTGAAGACCTATTTTGGGCCCAACATACTGATGTAATTATGAAGAAGGCATGACAGCAGCTATATTTTATTAGGAATTGGAGAAGATGTGGTATGTCACCAAACACTTCCACAAATTTTGACAGACGTACAATTGAGAACACTCTAATCAGTTGCCTCACCGTCTGGAATGGAGGGGCCATGGTACGGGATCAGAGAAAGCTGCAGAAAGTTGTAAACTCAGCCAGCTCCATAATGCTCCAAAGACCTCATCCCTGGGAGAGGAAGGATCCTCAAAGAAGGGGATAACTTAAAAGAATGCCCAGGACAAAGGACTCTAGCAAGCTGCTGTCAGCAGCTGGTGGTTCAGTAGGGAAGATGGGCTTAAGAAGAAGACAACACATAGGCTGCAGAGCCTGGAGTGTCCTATTTTTCATGTTCTATGTTCGAATTGGGAAGTAATTATGATCAAGTTTGAAAGCAAATCCAGATTTGCTTCAGATTTGTATACTTGGGTTAACAAGCCAGACCAAGCTGTGTCAGTTCTAATTATTTTAAAGTTAGAAGAACATCAGTACTTAAGTTTGTCATTGTTGTTCCTGTTTTGTTTGGGGCCCTTATCACTGCGTCTCTCGTACCCCACTATAGCCATCCAATAATAATCTGTGCTTCTAACTATGCAAAATCATTACATATCTAGATTTCTTTTGAATTACACTTAAACCTGTAGTAATTAATATTTCTTCATCAACTATTTAAAAGCCAATACACCATGGGATTTAAACAACACTGATGATTCTTTTTGACTATCAGAGTTGTGCTTTTGTGTCATCTCTGACAGACAAATCAGAAGCATTTATGCAGACACACCGTGAAAAATATCAGCACAGCCCACATCACTAAAGGCTTTAAAAAGATGCCATCTGTAATAATTCCATCATTTTTACATAAGTATTAATTGTAGTTTGAGAAGACAGTGGGAGAGTTTGCAGAAGGTAATGCTCCCATTCACTTACACACCGAAAATACATTAACCAAATTTTTATTCTCTCTTTAAAGATAGTAGGATGAATTATAAATAAGCTTCTGGAAAAATGACAATTATAGATGGCTCCCTCAACATTCCTAAATATTATAAATCATGTTTAAGTACAATAATAATTGCCCCCATTATATTCTTAAGAAACCTTGAGCAACTACAAACACATACTGTACATATTTAAAGCAACAATACTCAAAGATGTTATTTATGAACTCAAAATATGCTTGACAAACATGATTTATAATAATATCTTTCCAGAAGAATGTATAACCATTTGGACAAGAATCCAAAAGGAAGCAGAGCATGGATTGTTTCTTCCATCCTGTCAGAAAGGGTCAGTAACATCGTAAGAATCCCACCCACTCTACTCATGGACTCTTTGTCCCACTCCCATCAGGGACGAGGCTACAGAGCATCCACACCAGGACCACCAAACTCAAAAACAGTTACTTTTCCCCAGGCAGTAAGACTGATCAACACTTCCACCCACCAACCCCCTTCCCCGACATTACTTTATAATTTTGTGTCAGAGTTGCCTTCTGCATATGGACATACAATCAATGAACATAATCTATCATATAGATAATTATATTTATTGTTTTTTTAATCATTGTGTTCCTTATCTTATAGTGTGTTTTTGTGCTGCATCAAATCCAGAGTAACACCATCTGCTATGGAGGGACCACTGCACAGGATCAAAAAAAGCTGCAGGATGCCATAAACTCAGCCAGCTCCATCATGGACACTAGCCTCCCCAGTATCAAGGACATCTTCGAAAGGAGATACCTCAAAAAGGTGGCATCCATCATTAAGGGCCCCATCACCCAGAATGTGCCCTCTTCTCATTGCTCCCATCAAGGAGGAGGTACAGGAACCTGCAGACACACACTCAATGTTTCAGGAACAGCTTCTTCCCCTTCATCATCAGATTTCTGAATGGACAATGAACCCATGTACACGACCACAAACAAAAGAAAGCCTGCAGATGCTGGAAATCCAAGCAACGCACACAAAATGCTGGAGGAACTCAGCAGGCCAGGCAGCATCTATGGAAAAGAGTAAACAGTCGATATTGCGGGTCAACATCCTTCAGCAGGACTGGAGAAAAAAAGGTGAGCAGTCAGAGCAAGAAGGTGGGGGAGAAGAGGAAGAAACACATGGTGATAGGTGAAACTGGGGGGTAGGGTGAAACTGGGGGGTATGGTAAAGCAAAGAGCTGGGAAGTTGATTAGTGAAAGAGGTACAAGGCTGGAGAAGCGGGGTCTAATAGAGGACAGAAGGCAATGGAAGAAAGAAAAAGAGGGAGGAGCACCAGAGGGAGGTGATGTGGAGGCAATGAGATAAGGTGAGAGAGGGAAAAGGGGATGGGGAATAGAGAGAGCAGGGCATTACTGGAGGTTAAAGAAATCGATAATCATGCCATCAGATTGGAGGCCACTCAGACAGAATATAAGGTGTTGTTCCTCCGATCTCAGTGTGGCTTCACCACGACAGTAGAGGAGGCCATGGATGGACATGTTGGAATGGGAAATAGGATTAAAATGTGTGGCCACTGGGAGATCCCCTTTCTTCTTCCTTCCATGGCCTTTTGTCCTCTGCTACCCAACCTCCCCTTCTCCAGCCCTGTATCTCTTTCACCAATCCACTTCCCAGCTTTTCACTTCATCCCTCCCCCCTCCCAGTTTCACCTATCACATTGTGTCTCTTCCTCTCCTCCCTCACCTTCTTTCTGCCTCATCTTCCCCCGTCCCAGTCCTGCTGAAGGGTCTTGGCTCAAAATGTCAAATGTACTCTTTACCTGTTGAGTTACTCCAGCATTTTGTATGTGTTCCATATACACTTCCTCACTTTGTTTTTGCTCTCTTTTTGCATTACTAATTTAATTTAATTTTTCATTCTTATAGTTTATAGCTTTTTAAATTAGGTATTGCAACGTACTGCTGCCAAAAAAAACAAATTTCACAACATGTGCCAGTGATATTAAACCCAATTTTGATTTGAATTAAATGAAATGTCATTAAACAATCATGAATCTTGAAAATGTTGTATAATAAAACAATACTAATATCTCCTCAATTAACAATTTCCAGCTGACCATTAGTAAGAGTTATCCTGTTGCTGGCCACTGATATTATTCAGCAGCTAGTCCAAAGAAGTTTAAAAGCAGCAACACTTTTATCTATACTTTGGTGCACAATTATTGTCACTTCATCCTGGATGTGATTATCCTTAATTTTCCCATCATTTGCAAATTACACTGCCGTTTATAAAATGGCGTAGGTGTTTCTCAAACATTATAGTTTTTATCCAGTCACTGTACCAGGAGGATAAAATAAATATAATGTCACAAAAATGAACTGTTTTACATAGTGTACACACAGAATGGTGGTTATTTATTCTATCCTCCAATATTCTTCCTTTAAAAGTAAGTTAAAATATACATCATGGTTAGGATCTGAAAGTCAGACTTAGAGATGGTATGACACTGTTGAAATTGATGACGGTTACCAGGAGTGTTATCATTAAACACAGAAACCCACCTTCCTGTCCCGTAACTGAGCGTGAGGATGCGTGAAAACTAATGACTCCTGCAACATAATCGCTGGCTAGAATGACCACAGTGACCGTATCAGAGCTGGGCAGAATTCGGCTGCCACCTTCAGTATGTGTCAAGCGGACCACAATGGTCTCATTGCCTTCTGGTTCTTCATCATCTACGATTACTAATGTGACAACTCTCTTATTTTCACCTGCAAGAGAAAAAAAGCTTTTACTTTTAAAAGTACCATCCTTAATGGTTTAAAATATAGGCCTAGATAGAGTAGATGTAGAATGAAAGGGTTAATGCATGAGGAGCGTTTCATGGCTCTGGGTCTGGGAGAATGAGGGGGATCTCATTTAAACCTATCAAATATTGAAAGGCCTAGACAGAATGGCCATGAAGAGGATGCTTCCAATAGTGAGGGAGTCTTAGGACCAGAGGACACAGTCTCCGAATAGAGGGCCATCCCTTCCAAAGAGATGAGGAGGAATTCATAAGAACATAAGAGATAGGAGCAGGAGTAGGCCAACCGGCCCCTTAAGGCTGCTCCGCCATTCATCAAGATCATGGCTGATCCAATCTTAACTCTAGTTTTCACCGAATCCCACAAGGCAACAGTGCCAACCAACAGGGCACCATGCTGCCCATTTTATTTTATTATTCATCCCGCCCAAACCCATGTGATCACCTGGGGGGGAAAAAAAAACGATTTGCCAATTGAGGAGAAAAAATCTGGAAAATGCCTCTCCGACCCATCCAGGCTATCGAAAACTGGCCCAGGAGATCACATGGCTGATCTAAACCTAGCCTCATGTCCACTTACTTGCTCGCTCACCGTATCCCCTAATGCTATTTTTATCCAGGAAAATGTCTATCTCCGTTTTGAATTTATTGAGTGTAGTTGCTTCCACAGCTCTCTGGGGCAGTAAATTCCACAGCCCCACTACCCTCTGAGTGAAGAAATTTCTCCTCATCTCAGTCCTGGAACGGCATCCCCTTATTTTAAGATTATGCCCCCTAGTCCTAGTTTCACCCATCATTGGGAACATTCTCCCCACAACCACCCAATCAAGCCCCTTCACAATCTTATATGTTTCAATAAGATCGCCTCTCATTCTTCGGAACTCCAATAAGTAGAGTCCCAATCTACTCAACCTCTCATCATACATCAACCCACCCATCCCCGGAATTAACCTAGTGAACCTTCTCTGCACTGCCTCGAGAGCCAGTATGTCCTTTCTTAAATACGGTCACCAGAACTGCACGCAGTACTCCAGGTGTGGTCTCACCAATACCTGGTACAACTGCAGTAAGACCTCCCTGTTCTTATACTCCATCCCCCTAGCAATAAAAGCCAGCATTCCATTGGCCTTCTTGACCACCTGCTGCACTTGCATACTAACTTTTTGTGTTTCCTGCACCAGGACCCCCAGATCGCTTTGCACAGAAGCACTTTCCAGTTTCTCTCCATTTAGATAATAACTTGCTCTATTATTTTTCCTGCCAAAGTGCAAGACCTCACACTTGTCAGTATTATATTTAATCTGACAAATGTCTGCCCAATCACTCAGCCTATCTATGTCCCCCTGCAGGGTTTCAATGTCCTCCGCACTCATTACACTCCCTCCCATCTTTGTGTCATCAGCAAACTTCGATACGTTGCACTTAGTCCCTTTCTCCAAATCATTAATATAGATTGTAAAGAGTTGGGGTCCCAACACCGACCCCTGCGGAACACCACTAGTCACCAACTGCCAGTCTGAGAATAAACCATTTATCCCAACTCTCTGTTTTCTGTTAGAAAGCCAATCCTCCACCCATGCCAGAATATTATCCCCAATCCCATGATTTTTTACTTTAAGTAATAATCTTTGGTGTGGCACCTTGTCAAATGCCTTTTGGAAGTCCAAATACACCACATCCACTGGTTCCCCTTTATCTACCCTATATGTTATGTCCTCAAAGAACTCCAACAAATTTGTCAAACACAACTTCCCTTTTGTAAAGCCATGCTGGCTTTGTCCTATTAAGCTATGTTTATCCAAATGCCCTGTTACTGTTCCCTTAATTATCGATTCCAACATTTTGCCAACCACAGATGTTAGGCTAACTGGCCTATAATTCCCAGCCTTCTGTCTATTGCCCCTTTTAAATAAGGAGTTACATTAGCATTTTTCCAATCTGCTGGGACCATTGCCGAGTCCAGCGAGTTTTGAAAAATTATCACTAATGCATCCACAATCCCGACCACCACTTCCCTTAAGACCCTAGGATGCAAGCCATCCGGTCCAGGGGATTTATCCACCTTCAGTCCCATTAATTTATCGTACCATTTCCTTGGTGATTTGAATCGTAGTTAGCTTCTCTCCCCCTAGAGCCCACTGTTTATCCAGTGTTGGGATATTTTGAGTGTCCTCTACTGTAAAAACTGATACAAAATATATGTTCAGCATTTCCGCCATCTCCATGTCCCCTACCATTAATTTCCCGGTCTCATCTTTTAGGGGACCAACATTTACTTTAGCCACCCTTTTTCTTTTTATGTAACTATAAAAACTCCTACTATCTGCTTTTATGTTTTTCGCCAATTTACTTTCATAATCTATCTTCCCCTTCTTAATCAATCTTTTTGTTATTTGCTGCTGATCTTTAAAAGCTTCTCAATCTTCAATCTTCCCACTAGATTTAGCTACCTTATATAACTTTCTTTTTAGTCGTATACTTTGCTTTATTTCTTTACTTAGCCACGGATAACTATTTTTTCTTTTACACCCTTTTTTCTTCAGTGGAATATATTCTTCTTGATAGTTGTAAACTATTGCCACAGACGGCTGTGAAAGCAAGTCTTTGGGTATATTTAAAGCAGAGGTTGATAGGTTCTTGATTAATAAGGGCATCAGAGGTTACAGGGAGAAGACAAGAGAATGGGGTTGAAAGGAATAATAAATCAGCCATGACGGAATGGCGGAGCAGTCTTCGTGGGCTGAATGGTCTAATGCCACTCTTATGTCTTATGGTTTAAAATCTGTCCTTTCTTTGAATTTATTATTTACAGATACAGTATGCATTGGAATTAATATTTTCTGTGTCACAAAAGCTGAATTAGAACAGCTGTTAAATAGACAGAGGTGCAACATTTATCCTACGCAAAATGTTGGAGGAACACAGCAAGTCAGGCAGCATCTATGGGGAGAAATAAACAGTCGACATTTCAGACCGAGAACCTGGAAAGGAACCGTGAAGAAGCCAGAATAAATACTGTAGGTTGTGAGGGTGGAGTATAGCTGGGAAGTGATAGGTGAGACCAAGTGAATGGGAAGTAGGCTGGTGGTGGGGGAGGAAGGATAAAGTAAGTTAGTAGGTGAAAGCTGGGAAAGGTAAAGGCCTGAAGAAGGAATGGGATAGGAGAGTGGACCATGCGAAAAGGGAATTAAGAGGGGCACTTTACCTATTAATGTGGCCACAGATTGTGACACCTGCACAAATATAATGCTTGTTTTCGGAAAGGTATTTTCATGAATACACCATCCTACCTTCGGCAAATGTTAATATTTCACCATCACCAACGAAATCTATGTTTCTCGTAGCTGTGCCACCAACCACACTCCACTGCACCGTCACCTCACCAAGACTTCCACCGCTTCTGTCTACCATAAGCTGCACTGTCACCTCTGCTTCCTCTCTTACTTCAAGGTAGCTCCCTTTCTCTGTAGCATTAATGTTCACCGAGTAAAGCAGAAAGGTGCCAAATGCATCTCCGTTCATGGTTATGGTAACCGTTGCAACATCTGGCCATTCAATTGTGGGCTGGTTTTCTGGAGTGACCACCTCGTTCAGCAGTTCCACACTTAGAAGCAAAACAGCAAACTTTTCATCGCGTTCTGGTAATGTGTCTGTTTGTATTAAAACTGAGAGATTCGCGGACTCATCTCCTTCCTGCATGATCACCCATTGTCTGGAGATTGGCTCATAGTCAGAGCCAGCTGTGGCCTGAGATCTCAACAGGGTGGACACCTTAGAACTATTCTTGCGATATGTTGCAAACTCTGCGCTGGGGGACAGAATGTCAGCTGCTGAAATTGTCCAGGAGCAATTGGCCTGGCCAGAGACGTTGCTGAATGAGAAAGCCAAGCAAGCCTGTTCTTTCAGACAAAAAGCTGCACATGCATGAAAAGCATCCACCTCCAGAGAAACATTCAGCTGAAACACAGGTTGTCCATTTGTGATTCCACGATCTGGAGATTCATAATAAAAGAGCAGGTCCTGCCCTTCTGTTATCAAAAGCTCCAAAACATCAATCGTCGAGGTGCAGTAAAAGATTCGCAGTTGCCCAAAATGTCCTCCGCTAAATGGAAAGTGAACACAAGTAGAATACCATCAGAAAACATGAACAGATACTGAATTCACTCATGCATCCAAACTTCAAACTAAATATTCAGGCACAGCACAAGTAAATGTCAAAAGTATCATTATGTTAAGGGCTGTCTGGGGTAGGCTTTATTTTTATACACAGAATAGCTACTGCCGGGTGGTGGTGGTTAAGGCAGATACGTTAGGGACATTTAAGAACCTCTTGGATAGGTAGGTAAATGAAAGAAAAATGGAGGCCTTGGGCTGTGTAGGAGGGAAGGACTAGATTGATTGTGAAGTTGGTTTATATACGCACTATAGATTGGCACAACATCATTTGCCGAAGAGTCCGTACTGTACTTTTCTATATTCTAAATAAGTTTTAACAGAGTCGTTACAGTGAAGATATCATGTCTTTATTTAACTAAGCAACAAATTTAAGGATGAGAGGTATCTTGACAGAGGTGTACACAATGATGAGATATAGATTGAGTGGACAACCAAAGAATTTTTCCCAGGGTGGAAATGGCTAAAATGGATATTGTCGAGCACCTTCACTCCATCTGCCCAAAGCAGAAGGTCCAAGTGGCCAACAATTTTAATTCCTATCCCAATCAGACATGTCAGCCCATGGCCTCCTCTTGTGTCACAAAGAGACCACCCTCAGGGTGGAGGAGCAACATCTTATATTCTTTCTGGGTAGCCTCCAACCTGATGGCATGGATATTGTTTTCTATGACTTCCAGTAATTTATTTTTTTTCTCTCGTTCCCTTCTCCCTTCACTCTTTTTCTATTCCCTGTACTGGCCTCTTACCTCTTCTCCTCACCTGCCAATCAACCCCCACCCTCAGTGTCCTTCCTTCCCTTTATCCCATGGTCCACCTACCTCTTCCATCAGATTCCCTCACCTTCAGCCCTCTACCTTCCCCACCCACCCAGTTTCACCTATCACCTTCTAGCCATCCTCCTTCTCCTCCCCCCCCCCACCTTTTTATACTGGCATCTTCCCCCTTCCTTGCCAGTCCTGACGAAGGGTCTCTGCCCAAAGCATTGACTATTTATTCATTTCCACAGAGGCTGCCTGACCTGCTGAGTTCCTTTAGCATGCTGTGTGTGTTGCTCTATATATTACCAAATGCTGCTTTGCCTTTGAATGGTGGAAACATTTAATAGCTAACATGGGCCTGTGCTCAAAAAAGCCTGAAGATTTCCATCACGGAAAGATATTTGAGAACCAAATAGTTTTTTACAACAATCTAATAATTTCACGATCCACTGTTTTGCATGGTAGGAGGCTGATTCATTTATTAAGGGATTGAGAATGAATACTTTGATAATAAATTTTATTTACTTATTTAGAGACACAGCACAGGCCCTTCCGACCCAGCAAACCCATGCCACTTAGTTACAGCGATGTGAACAATTAACCTACCAACCCATATGTCTTTGGAATGTGGGAGGAAGCTGGAACTACCAGCGGAAAACCATGCGGTCACAGGGAGAATGTACAAACTCCTTACAGACAGCGAAGGAATTGAACCCAGGTTACTGGTACTGTAATAGTGTTATGCTAACTGCTATAATAGCATTCCAGAAGAGATTTTCATTTTTTTCTCTATTTCATGCAAGTTCTGTTAGTCTCAACATGATTATATTGTGAAGCTTTTGGGGTGTCATTGTATCGTAGCAGATAGCACGTTATTGCAGCTCAGAGCATTGGAGTTCAGAATTCATTTCCAGCATCCTCTGTAAGAAAGTCTGAACATTAATACCACGAGAGCATGGGATTCCTCAGGGTGCTCCAGTTTCTTCTCAGGGCCCAAGGATGTTAATTTGCTATTATAGATTGTCCTGGGATTAGGCAAGGATTAAATAGGTGGGTTGCTAGGTGGCACAGCTCTATGGGCTGGAAGGGTCTGTTCCTCACTGTACCTCTAAAGTCAGCTCACGTTGTACCCAAAATGCCACAATCAAAAAGAACTTAATTTGTAAACTTTCATAGCAGATGGCACACCTTCTGGCCACGGTGATATTTTCTCTGGAGTTACTTTCCAGTGGCTCTTGGACTTTGTAAGCTGTGTGTGTGAAATGAACAGTACCATAAGGGTTGTCATTCGCTGGAACAATAATATTCACCATATCGTTTCTCCCAATGGAGCTCCCATAGGAAGAATGGGTAAGTTTCACCTGAATGACCTGAAAGAGAAGGATCAATTTTAAACACTTTACCAGCCACATTAAAACTGATGTCAAAGTTAGTTTTTTGAAAAGGAGTAGCCATTAGTTAAATTGAAATTTCCAGGCAAAAATTCTGCTTTAAAAGTGGGCCCCAGTAGGTTTTTACCCACCTGCACCTTCTCCAACATCAAGCAGAAGACAAAAAAGCCCGCATGCACATACCACCAAAGTTCAATGTCCACAGTAAATTTATTTTTGAAGTACATACATGTCACAACCCTGAAATTTGTTTTTGTGGATATTCACAATAGATTAAAAAAAACAATAGAATAAATGAAAAAACCACACACAAGACAGACAGTCAACCCATGTGCAAAAGACAACTGTACAAATACAAAAAAAAATCAATAAATATTGAAAACATGAGATGAAAGGGTCCTTGAAAGTGAGTCCTTAAGTTGTTGAGACAGTTCAATGTTGGGATGAGTGAAGGTTATTCCCTCTGATTCAAGAGCGTGATGGTTGAGGAGTAATAACTGTTCCAAAATCTGTGAGTCTTGAGGCTCCTGTATCTTCAGGTTTATTACTTTATCAAGGTATTGGTTTATTATTGTCACATGAATGGTGATACTGTGAGGAGCTTGTCTTACACACTGTCAATACAGTTTAAATCACTGCACAGTGCACTGAGCTGGAACAAGGTAAAACAATAACAATTCAGAATAAAGTGTGATTAGGGCTGATAATAAAAGTTATAGTCTCAAAGAAATATTAGTAATGCCTCTTGTAATTCATAAACTACTACTGGAATTAGTTTATTATTGCCACTTGTACCAAGATACAGTGAAAAGCTTGCCTTGCTTACTGCTCATGCAGATCAGTTCATTACACAGAGCACCGACATAGAACAAGATAAAACAATAACATAATGCAGAGTAAAGTGTAACGGCTACAGAAAAAGTTTAGTGCAGATAAACCATAAAGTACAAGATCATAACGAGGTAGATCACGAGACCAAGAGTTCATTTTGTCATACAAGAAGTCTAGTCAAGAGTCCAATAATGGTGGGGTAGAATCTGTCCTGTTGGAATGGTTAATGGGATGTTGAATTGAAATGGGTGGCCAAAGTGAAATCCTGTCTGTTGTGGTGAATGGCGCGTACGTGTTTAATGAAGTGATTGCCCCACCTGTGTCGGGTCTCAATGAAGTAGAGGAGGCCACACCAGGAGCACTGGATACAGTAGATGACCCCGACAGACTCACAGATGAAGGGTCCCCTCACCTTGAAGAACTGCTTGGGGCCCTAAATGACCAAACTGGTTCACACTGTCTTTGATAAGTTATCGAGAGCCTTCGCCTGATTAAAGCACTTGAATCTATGTTTCAAAATGCTGTTATTGCCATTACACTTTGGAGCAGAATTAGGCCATCTAGCCCATCGAGTCTGCTCTGCCATTTCATTATGGCTAATTTTATCCCTCTCAACTCCATTCTCCTGTCTTCTACCCATAACCTTTGACGTCCTGACTAATCAAGAACCTATCAACCTCCGCTTTAAATATATTCAGTGACTTGACCTTCACAGCCATCTGTGGATACAGTGAAAAGCTTGTCTACAGCTTACAAAATCAAAGCATTACACAGTGCACTGAGCTATAATAAGTTAAAGGGGCAGAGCTAAGAAGTCACGAGAGGGTGGCTTCTTCAAACTCATCTATGAATCAGCTTTAATTTCTTTTTAATATCTCTTTTTTCCCTTTTCAAAGTGGATGGGGTTCCATGCGAGTCCATAATCTGCAGATGCACTCAAACTGTGGTTCTTTACAGAGGTTCCTGTGCCCCAAGCTTCCCAACGGGCCGTTTTCTCAGTGTCACCAGGATGTCGCCTGGAAGACACGTACCTTTGGTGTGAGGCCCTGAAATCCTGGGGGGACGAACTGATTCCCTGCCGGAGACGTTACCGGATAAACGGAACACTGCAAACAGTGGATTGGCTGGGGTGAACTGACGTCTGGCCATTGTTGCATGCAGACAGCCACTGGTGAGAGAGAACCGAGCGTCTGGTGAGAGCCAAATGTGGGCATTTTGCTTTGATACAGTAGTGTTGGTTGGTTGGTAGCCATTACGTTGTTTTTTTATTTGGAGATACAGCACGGTAACAGGCCCTTTCAGCCCAGTGAGCCCACACCGCTCAGTTACACTCATGTGACCAATTAATCTACTAACTTGGAATGTGGGGAGGAAACACATGCAGTCAACGTACGAATTCTGAATGACAGCAGCGGGAATTGAACTTGGGTCACTGGCACTGTAATAGCATTATACTAACCACCACGCATACGCTACACTACTCTGATGCTTTTTATCTTTTTTTAATGGGGTTTCACAGTAATGTAGCGGTTAGCATGGCGCTTTAAAACTCAAGGCATCAAAGTTTGGAGTTCAGTTCTGATGCCGTCTGTAAGAAGCATATACACCTCCCAGAAGATGCACGGGATTCCTCCCACAATCCAAAGATACACAGTTTAGTCGGTTAATTGGTCATTGTAAATTGACCTGTGATTGGGCTAGGGTTAAATAGGTGTGTTGCTGGGATGCGCAGTTCGTTGTGCCGGAAAAGCCTGCTCCACACTGGATCACCAAGTAAATGCAACAAATAAATAAACATCCATTACTGATGGAGCAGGTGAGGATGGGAGAACCAGAACATCACCTGAGCAAATTCTGTGGTGATATGCTGGATGGATATGGGATGATGGACAGCCAACAACTACACTCACCTTCCTTTGAGCATAAAGTGACAAGTACCGCTGGAAGTTAGTTCCCCACTTAAATTTATTACCTATGGTGAGGATTAATATTCTAACAACAAAAAAAAGCTTCAGGTCAGCGTGCAAAACTCTGTAAGCATTTTCAAAAACACAAGAGATTCTGCAGATGCTGGAAATCCACAACAGCACACACAAAATGCTGGGGGACTTCAGCTGGTCAGGTAGCATCTATGAAAAGGAATAAACAATCAATATTTCACTCTGAGACCCTTCATCAAGACTGGAAAAAAGGGGGAAAAAACCAGAATATGGTGGGGGTATTAGAAGGAGTACAAGTTGATAGGTGATAGGTGAAGCTAGGTGAAGGGGAGGTTGTGTGGGTAACCTTTTCTCTCTTACCCCTTCCCTTCTCACATGCCCATCACCTCCCACTGGTGTCCCACCTCCTTCTCTTTCTCCCATGGTCCACTCTCCTCTCCTATCAGATTCCTTCTTCTCCAGCTCTTTACCTTCTCGTCCCATCTCCTCCCACTTTCCATTTCATCCCCTCTCCCCCACCTTTCTCATCCAACAGCCAAATAACAACCTCTTCCAGTAATAAACAAAAGATGCTGGAAATCCACAGCAACACAGACAAAACTCAGAAGGTCAGGCAGCATCTATGAAAATGAATAAAGAGTTGATGTTTCAGTCCAAGACCCTTCATCTACACTGGAAAGGGGAAGATGCCAGAATAAATGGTAGGGTGAGGGGAAGGAGGGCAATCGAGAAGGTGAGGTGATAAAAATACATTTTCAAAGTCACGGTCATAGCAAAATTTATTATCAAAATACTTATGTATCACCAAATAATACCTAGAGATTAATTTTCTTGCAGGCATTTACATGAAAATACCAAAAACAATAAAATTTACAAAAAACTATACATTAACAAAACTCTGTAGTATGACTTAGTGCCTCTTATTAAGTTGATAAAATGAATCTCAGGGCAGTATAAGCTGACGTGCAATATAAATAATTTGATAATAAATTTACTTTGACCTTTAAATTTACCTTGTGGTACCATTTTGAAAACTCCACAGGCCTTGCTAGACATTTCACAAAAAGCATTATAATCTGAATAAATTAATTCAACCCTTACCTCTTCAACTTCAGGAATGTCATCTGATAGTAATTCCAATTGTAAAGTTTGAGTAGTTTGTCCTGGAGCAAAGATGATCTCTCCTGAGGACTCCTGGAGATCGCTGGTAACCTCACGCTCATTCATTGTGGCAACCCAATAGACTGAGACAGTACCAAGTGTCCCAGCGTTTCTAACAACTTGCAGAGTTATCACTGTGGTTTTTGATTCTGGTTCTGCAACAATTAATTCTGTTCCTTCAAAAACTGTTAAGAAAAACTCTGTTAGGTCATGTCCGGAGTACTGCACACAGTCTAGATTAGAGAGTATGTGCTATAACGAGAAGCTGGACTAAGTTGGGTTGTTTTCTCTGGAGTGGCAGCGGCTAAGGGAAGAACTGATACAGAGATATAACATTATGAGAGGCATGGAAAGACAGATATTATCTTTGTCATGGGGTTGAAATGTCTAACACCAGAGGGCATGCATTTAAGGCCAGAGGGGGCAAGTTCAAAGAAGATGTGAGGGGCAAGTGTGTTTCTTTTTACACAGAGAGTGGTGGGTGTCTGGTAGAGGTAGAGAAATTAGCAGTTATCAGATCCTCCTGAGAATGCTAGGTAGTCTCCTCCCTGATGGAGTGGGCATTAATTTATGCATTAAAGCTGCAGTCTGCAACTCTCAAATTATGTACCAAGGTAAGAAAAAAAATTATTTTCACACCATAATAGTTAAGTTTTAAAATGCATCCCTGACCTAGCACTTCAAGAATATAAGCTTCCCCAGTGTAATGCTCTGTCAAGCAGACAGGATTACATTGTGGAATGAAGGCCCAATTTTAAGGAAATATGCTAAAAGTAAGAGGAATTGAACCCTCTGGCCTTGCTTGCTGAATACTCGCGTGGGACATATGAACATATTGTACACAGATCCTGTTAACTTGCTGAGAAGATCATTGGGGCTCTCTTCCACACATCAAAGTGCTACAAACGCAAGGCCCTTAGCATTGTCAATGATCCCTCCCATCCATCCAACAATTTCTTTGACCCCCTACCATCAGGCAGCAGGTACCGGTGCATTAGGACAAGAGCTGTTAGGATGGGAAACAGCTTCTTCCCCCAGGCTGTAAGACTGCTGAACTCCCTGCCACCACCCGGGTCTCATCACGTATGAAGTGCCAGTAGTGTTATTCTGTTTACTTTTTACCTTGTATCATATGTTCACCTTATTTGTTGTTAATTTATTTGTGGCATGAAGGTGGGATGGGATCAGAAGGAGTACAAGTTGATAGGTGATAGGTTTGATCTTCAAGATAGCGCCAGTGTTCATCGGTGACTCTCAACAGGCTGCAGGAAATTATACTAGTTTTCCACTTAAATATACTGCTTTTCAACTACTTTTGCTGTCATCTTCAGCATGTAAATTTCCTCTTAACAATGGACTACAAAATTACATCAATGATCTTCAGATCTCATATTCTACTGTTAAATGTGCAACAGTTAAGTGTAATGTCTTTAAGAATCGATACCACGGCTGAAAACATGGCAGGAGAGATGCTATTCAAACCAGGCTGAAGCGTAGAGGGATGAGGCCTCCTCTGCCTACTATCTTGTTAGCAAATGTGCAGCCGTTAGACAATAAGATAGATGATCTCAGGGAAAGGCTGCTGTATCAGAGGCAGATCTCAATTCTGGCACTGAAACCTGGTTAAATGCTGGTACATCAGATGTAGTGATATGACTGAAGTTGACATAACCCATACGATCTTCCAGACTGTAAGGTTTTATGATTTTCAGAATGGATCAAACCATGAACTCTGGTAAGGAAAGAGGTGGCAGCGTATGCTTTACAGTCAATTCTCATTAGTGCACCGATGTTGGGGTTATGCCAGCTTTTCATTCCCCTGACCTAGTGTAACAAATGATTAAATGTAGACCATTCTCTTCGCCTCAAGAATTCTTATCCATGATCCTGACCACAGTTTACATACCAGCAGCAGCCAATTATAAGCAAGCACTCGCAAAACTGCACAATGTTTTCTTTAAGGAACAGGCCATCCCGAGGCATTCCAAATTACAGATGGTGACTTCAGTCATGCCTGTCTAATTATCACCAACATGTAACGTGTTGCACCAGTGGTCCCAACCCACTAAACCACTACTACATTACAATAAGGAATGCCTATTATTCCTTCCCAAGACTACATTTAGGCAAATCGATTAATTGGGCTGTACTTCTACTTCCTGGATACAGACAGAGCCTAAAGAGCAAGCCTCCAGAGATCAGGACAACTAAGAGGTGGATGCAGGAGGTAGAGGAATGGTTACAGGATTGTCTTGTGTCATGGACTCGGCCATGTTGAAGAGCTCACCTGAGCACTAGGGTCATTACAGATTTTATTAAACACCTGTGGATGAGTGTGTCCCCACAATATCTTTCAGGGTTTTCCATCTTGCTGAGAGCCAGATCAGAGGCATTTAAGTCTGGAGATCAAGAATGCTACAAGATGTGCAGGTATGATCTCTGGAAAGCCACCTCTCAGGTGAAGTGGAGATTCCAGACTAGACTGGAATCAACAAGGGCTCAACAGCTGTGGCAGGGTTTGAATGCCATAACAAAGTTAAATTTTGTGACATGGGGGACAGCAGAGCTTCGCTTCCAGATGAGCTCAATGCCTTCTCTGCTTGCTTTAATCACCAGAACAGGGAGGAACCTTCGCACACCCCCATGTCTCCCGATGATCCTTGGATCTCAGTATCTGAAGATGACATGCAGACTGCCTTCAAGAGAGTGAATCCAAGGTCTAGACAGAGTACCTGGCCGAATACTGAAGACCCGTGCTGATCAACTGGCTGGTGTATTCACGGATATCTTCAACCTCTTTCTCCAGCGGTGTGTGGTACCCACCTGCTTCAAGCAGGCTTCAATCATACCAGTGCTGAAGAACGTGGTAACTCAGTGACCCTTACACCCACAGTGATGAAGTTTTCTGAGAGGCTGGTACCTCAGCTCCTGTCACAGTGGTGACCTGGATCCACTCCAATTTGCCTTCCAAAGCAACAAGTCCACAGCAGATGCCATCTCATTGGCTCTTTACACAACAATAGAACATCTGGACAGCAACGATGCATTCATCAGGATGCTCCTTATCGATTACAGCTCAGCATATAACACCATCATCCCTTCAAAACTCCAAGACCTGGTCCTCAATACCCCTTTGTGCAATTAGATCCTGGATTTCTTCACTTATAGACCCCAGTCAGTTCAAATTGACAATACAATCTCTGTAATCTCCATGAGCACAGGAGCACTACAGTGCTGTGTATTTAGCCCCCTGCTCTACTCATTTTACACCTATGAATCAGCATACAGGAGGGAGATTGAAAATTCAGCAGAGTGGTGTAATAACAACAACCTCTCACTCAACGTAAATAAGACCGAGGAACTGATAGTATACTTCAGGAGAGGGAAAGCAGAGGTCCATGAACCAGTAATCATCAGAAGATCAGAGGTGGAGAAAGTCAGTAACCTTAAATTCCTGGGTCTCACTATCTCAGACGACCGGTCCTGGACCCATCATATAAATATAATTGCAAAGAAAGCACGACGGCATCTCGACTTTCTCCGGAGTCTGTGGAGATTTGGCATGTTATCAAAATTCTTGACAAACTTCTATAGACATGTGATGGAAAGCGTGCTGACTGGTTGTATTATGGCCCGGTATGAGAACAACAATTCCTTTGAGTGGAAAATGTTACAAAATGTAGTGGATTCGACCCAATACATCACAGGTAAAACCATTCCAACCATTGAGTACATCTTCATGAAACCATGCTGTAGTAAAGCAGCATCCACCATCAGAGATCCTCACCACCCAGGCCATGCTCTTTTCTCACTACCTACATCAGGTAGAAGGTACAGGTGTCTCAGGACTTGCACCACCAGTTTTCAAAGACAGCTACCACGCCTCAACCATCAGGCTTTTGAACAAAAGGGGATAACTACACTGATTTAAGGACTCATTCATCTTGTTATTTCATGTTCATCATCTATTGAATTTTTTTTATTTATTACCTGCATTTGCACAGTTTGTTTGTAGTTTACAGTTCCTACTGTTTAGCTTACAAATCCTGTTTACACTTACTGTTCTATAGATTTGTTAAGTATGCTCACAGAAAAAGAATCTCAGGGTTTTATGTGGTGACATGTATGTACTCTGATAATAAATTTTACTTCGAACTTCGTAATATTACTTTATGTGTTATGTGTGTGAGTTATATGTACTATGTTGTGCACCTTGGTTCAGAGGAACATTGTTCGTTTGGTGGTATATATGTGTATGCTGAATGACAATAGACTGAACATGAACTTCATTCATGAATGAAACCTTGTTAACCCATAACGGATGAGAGGTGACTTGGTAGAGGTGTACAGGACAATTAAGAGGCATAAACTGAGTGGACAGCCAGAGACTTTTTCTCAAGGGCAAAAATGGGTAATGCAAAGGACTAAATGGAGATAAGCATAGGGGAGATGCCAGAAGTAGATTTTTCTAACATGGAGAGTGCTGAGTGCATGGTATGTACTGAGATGTTGGTGAAAAAGGTGAGAATACATTAGCAACATTTAAGAGACTCCTAGGTAGATTCTAGAACATAACATTATCACGCAGTTCTGGCCCTTCAGCCCATGATGTTGTGCTGATATTTTAACTTACACCAAGACCAATCTAAACCTTCCCTAATGCAGAGCCTTCCATTTTTCAACCATGCATGTACCTAGCTAGAGTTTCTTAAATGTTCTTAATATATCTGTCTCTAGCACCATCCCAGGCAGCGCGCGTTCCACGCACCCACGTTCTCCACATAAACAAAATCTCTGATATCCCCCCACTATACTTTCCTCAATCACCTTAAAATTATACCCCCTTGTATCAGTCATTTTGGCCCCAAGAAAAGTGTCTCTGGATGTCCACTCGATCTAAGCCTCTTATCATCTTGTACACCTCTATTAAGCCACCTCTCATCCTCCTTCACTCCAATGAGAAAAACCCTAACTCACTCAGCCTATCCTTTTAAGGCATGCTCTCTAATCTCGGCAGATCTAATACGCACACAGATGATATAAAAATGGAGGGTTATATAGGAGGGAAGAGTTAGATTTAATATACAGTAAGTTAAAATGGTTGGCACAACATCATGGGCCAAAGAGCCATTACAGTTCTGTGTTCTACACCTCACTGTTTTTATAAACTCAGGCTCAATTATGGCAATCAATGTCACCTTTGCCAATAATGTTCATTTCCCCTCAATGAATAATTGAAAGTAACAAGCACACAGATGCTGCAGAAGGTAGAGTTAAACTGGTTACATTGTCGAGCCTTACCAATACAGCACAGTAGCATAATGGTTAGCACAATGTTTTACAGTACCAGTGATCTGGGTTCAATTCCCACCACTGTCTGTAAGCAGTTCGTACATTCTTCACATGACCGCACGGGTACTCGCCAGGTGCACCAGTTTCCTCCCAGATGCCAAAGACCAACTGGTTGGTAGGTTAATTGGTCGTTGTAGATTTGGCTAGGATTAAATTGGGCAGTGTGGTTCAAAGGGCTGAAAGATCCTATTCCATGCTGTATGTCAATAAATTACTTAATTAATTAAATGATGCACCATAGAAAGCATTTTATCTGGGAAAAAAACAATATTACCACACAATTCTGAGTCAGGGACAGTTAAAGACTGTGAAAGAAAGACACAAAATCATGCATTTCTGGAACCATTTAAGTTCAAAACTTTTCACTGTACCAAAGGATCCATAAGGGTCATCAGAAGCCTCAATAGTAACAGTTGCCAGTGTGATGGCTCCAAGCACAGCTCCTCCTGTGGTCTCATTAATGAGTTTAACATGAAATGATTCTTCAGGTTCTGGCAACATGTCATTGAGAAGGTAAATGGGCACTGCTTTGCTGGTTTCCCCTTCCAGTAGGATGACATCAGATGAGGCTATGCTGTAATCTTCACCTGCAGAAATAATTTTATTAACAGGTATCAGTTACTTTTTGTAAAGTGTTAGCATTTATAAAGATTCAGACTTACTGTTATACTTCTACAATTGGACACCACGTATTTCATTCTGTGGTGTGTAGGCTATGGTGCGACATGCAACAAAAACAACTTTCAACAAATTTAAAGAGTAAAGAATTACATAAAAATAAGCTTGAGGTTAAAGTACGGATATGGAATAAAATGTGCACTGTGCTACTAGTGGTTAGCATACCACTTCACAGTACAGGTGACCTGGGTTCAATTCCTGCTGGTGTTTATATGTTCTCCCCATGACCACATGGATTTCCTCTCACAGTCCAAAGACATACTGGTTGGTAGGTTAATTAGTAACAGTAAATTATCCTGCGATTAGGTTTGGATTAAATCCGGAATTGCTGGGTGGCACGGCTTGAAGGGCCAGAAGGGTCTATTCCGAGCTGTATTGCAATTTAAAAAATTAATTAATTCCACCATGTAAAAGCATTATAAAAAGTGGGTTAAACTGTTCCATAACATTGGTAGATATTCTATCATGCACTATACTGTTTATTATGATTAGATTAACTTTATTTGGGATTTCCTCCCAAAGCCTTCCCCATGGGTGGGCATAGCCACGAGGCAGCAGAGGTTTTCTTCTCCTGGACAGCTGCTGACCACAGCTACCCGAATCTGGAGCTGGACACCCTAAGGCAGTCCCATGTTGAGCTCAATGCTGATTGGCAACTCTTGCAAAGCTGCTGGTGCCAAACTGTGTCAGTCTCTGCCGTTCCTCTGAAATCATCAGCTGCATGGGGAGGGGGAGCCTGCTACATGGGCAACAGCCTGCTCTCCATATTGTACTGCCCTGGCTTGTGTATCGTATAGACAGCTGAACGCAACGTACATGGTGGACCCCAGCCAACAGAGGGCCTCAGCTTATGCATGTAATGGAACATGAATGCAATCAAAGAGTCATTCACTTTGTATCGTAGATTCACAGGCTGATCTCTGCACAGAAAAGCAATTCCCTCAACAGTACTCTGCCACAATAATGCACTGATCAACCCACTAAACCTTTCAAAACTCCAGCGGTTTCATGCCCACCATTATGGTTGCAATCTTCCAATTCCAAGTTCACCTCCTCCTTTCCTTTCTTCCATGGTCCCCATTGTTCCTATCAGATTCCTTTTTCTTCATCCCCACTTCCTCTTACACTTCTTACTTCAACCCCCCCCCCCCCCCCACCATCTGCCTAGCCCCTGGCGAAGTCACACCTTTTCTGCCACCTGTCCCACGGCACACATCCTCACCATTCCCAACATCCTTTTCTCCTGCCAGATTTACAAATTGCTCTTCACTCCACATTGACAAATACAGAATGTGCAGAAGTCTTTGACATCCTAGCTCTATACACAGGTATGTGCCCAAGACTTTTGCACAGTACTATAGGCAGAGCCAGATAATAATAAAATTGAACTTGAACTTGATATCCTACCAGCTCTTGCAGTCATTGACAAAGCTTGGAATTTCACAGACACATCTGCATATATGCCTCCAGTCCTCGTCACATTGATTATCGGTCCAATGTAATTTTCTGGAACACGTACAGCAGAAGTGGAGAGCTGCAGGGTACCAAATGCATCGTCATTGGCATCGATTATTACCTGCGCTATGATGTCATTCTTTGATCCGAGGCGAGGAGAACCAGCAACTAATAAATTGAATGGAAACATCATTGTTGTGTATGTTATTACAATCCATGCAAAAATTTAGGGAACAAATATATTTAATGAGACAAAAGTCACTTCTAATCCTGTGAGTAAATGATGTATCACTAAATAAAATAGAATATCAAGTTTCACGCTGCCCCAGCAATGCCCAACAAACCCAATTAACCAAATCACAGAACAATTTACAATTTACACACATTCCATGCGGAGGGCATACAGGTTCCTGACAGATGGCACCGGAATTGAACTCCGAACTCCAGAATGCCCCAAGCGCTAACAGTAATGTCACCCTGGCGCCCACTTTTCTACTTGCCAAGAGACACAAAGCAATTTACTTTTTTGCATTTAAGTGCAGATTCCCTGGTGTATTGTTAATCAAAAATGTTCCACCTGAACTCTGACTTACAATCATATCTTGAGAGATACATATTCCCTGGATATCAATCCAGTACCCTGAAGCAGGAATTCTGATCCGGTCTCCGGGTGAACTAGGTATCATTGGCCAAAAGTGGAACTTCTTAACAGCCCTCTATATTGGTGAGACACAACATAATTTAGGGGACTGCTTTGTCAAGCACCTCCACTCCATCTGCAAAAACAGAATTTCCCAGTGGACAAACATTTTAACCCTTATCCCCATTCCCTTTCCGCCATGTTGGCCCACGACCTCATCTTTTATTATGATGAGGCCACTCTCAGGGTGGAGGAGCAACAGCTTATATTCGGTCAAGACAGCCTCCGACCTGAAGGGATGAATGTCGATTTCTCCTTCTGGTAATTTCCAACCACTTCCTTTTTCTTCTATTCCTCACTCTGGCCTCTTACCTGTTCTCCTCACCTGTGTCTCACCTCCTCCTGGTGGCACTCATCATTCCCTTTCTCCCATGGCCCATTCTCCTCTCCAATTAGATTCCTTCTTCTTCAACCTTTTGCCTTTTCCACATATCACTTCCCAGCTTCTTACTTCATCCCCACTCAGATTCAGATTCAAATTGTTTATTGTCATTTAGAAACCACAAACACAATGTAGTTAAAAAATGAGACAATGTTCCCCCAGAATGATATCACAAAAGCATATGACAAAACAAACTACACCAGAAAATCAGAAAATCCACATAAAATCCCTCGCCCACTTGGCTTCACCCACCTCCTTCTAGCTTGTTCTCCTTCCCTCCCCTCGCCTTCTTATTCTGACATCTTCCTCCTCCTTTCCAGTCCTGATACAGGGTCTCAGCCTAAAACGACGACTGTTTACTCACTTCTATACCTGCTGAGATCTTCTACCATTTCTGGATTTCCATCCAATGCAAAATGTCTTGTGCTTATCATTGCTCATGTTACGATGAGCTTTATTTGTCACTTACATATCAAAAGGCACAGTGAAACGTGTCATTTTGTGTCAACAACCAACACAGTCAGAGTACTGTGCTGGGAGCAGCCCTCAAGTGTCCCTCTGCTTCCGGCCGCAACGTGTAGAAAGCCCACAGCTCACTACCCTAACCCAAGTGTCTTGTAGAATGTGGGAGGAAACTAGAGCACCCGGAGAAGACCCACACCACAGGGAGAACGTACAAACTCCTGACAGACAGCAGCGGGAACTGAACCCCCAATTTTCCAGTCGCTGGTGCTGAAAGTGTTACGCTGACCGCCACAGTACTGTGCTACCCCCCCACATTCTTCTGGATTCTGTAATCAGGCTAGAGTTCAATAAGCCGGTTTCTGAATGGGCAGCTTGTTGGGCTGGAAGGACCCAGTACCACCTTGTAACTCCTCCTATCAGATTAATTAATTAATTAATTTAAAACGACTTGAGCGGTACAAGGTTAGACTAAAATTGAGCCACCCATTTTAGATTACTCACTTGGTCTGTCCTGCTCCCCTCTCAGCAGTGCAACGCTCTGTAACTGGACAAACACAGACTCTGGCCTCTCAGGTTCTCCATCGTCCAGAATAGGAAGAGTTATGTTAGCTTCAGTCTGATTGGCTTCAAAGATTATTGACCCCGATACAGCAAGATAATCACTTTTATCCATTGCCAGAGCAATGAAATATGGCAGACCAGTCGACCTTGTGTCATTCACGGTTGAGAAGGTAACTATGGTGATACCCATCAATCCATTAAGTCGCTGAACTGTCAATGTCACATTCTGGTCCTTCTCCTCAACTCTGATTGGTTGAGTTCTTCCCGAAAAGAGGAACACACCATAAGGATCGTCATTGGCTAAAACCATCAAGGTGGCATTTACTCGAATTCCCAGTCGTCCTTTGGTGACATCAGTAATGTGAATCATGAACTGTTCATCCAATTCCGGCACATCGTCCGAAGCCACCTGTAGCTCAATGTCAGCCAGCGTTTGTCCCATTTCGAACGTGACATTGCCACAGATATTGACCAGGTTGTTGTAAGGGTCAGAGTCCACCTCCCAGAACAAAATAACCTGAGACAGTGCACCACCAGCACGGACAACCTGAAAATTCCAATAACTTGTTCAGTCAAATACAAGGCATCTTCCAAATAATAAATTATTGTCAAAGAGTTACTTAAATTAATGGAACAATTATTTAACAAAATTAAAGTCAAAGTAAAATGAAACTTATTATCAAAGTAAAACAAAGTTTTATCTGCACTTTCTCCAATGCTATTGTCTCCTCCTATTGTGTGGTGACCACAACTTCCGCTCAGCTCCAAATGATGAATTTGAAGTTGAAGCATATCCTCCCTGCTGGTGTATTCAATGCCCAGTCTAAAACAGGCCAGATCTCCATTTGCTTTCTTAAAGGTGTCGTCTATCTGCAATACCCTCCCCATTTCAAGGATTGTTGGACTCGTATACCAAGGTTTATCCATTCTTTAATGATCCCTAGGTCCTTGCCACTTGTGATACGAAGAGGCCACTGGAAAAGCTGCAGAAAGTCGTGAACATCAGTCAGCTCCATCACAGGGCACTATCCTCCCCAGCATCAAGCACATTTTCAAAATGGGATGCCTTAAAAAGGTGGCATCCATCATTAAGGGCCCCCATCAGCCAGGAGATGCCCCCTTCTCACTGCTACCATCAGGAGCCTTAAGACACACACTCAACATTCCAGGAGCAACTTCTTCCCCTCTCCCATCAGACTTCTAAATGGACAATGCACCCATGAACAATAATACCATTTTTGTCCTTATTTAATTTTATTTTTTGTGCTACAGTACTGCGCAAAAGTCTCAGGCACATTAGTTATATATACTGTATGTGCCTACAACTTTTGCACAGTACTGTACTTATTGTAATGTATATATTTTATTATGCATTGCAATGTACTTTGGCTGCATAAGAACAAATTTCATGACATATGCCAGTAATATTAAACCTGATTCTGATTCATATACTCACAGCATTTAGAGAAAAATAAAGAAATACAATGGAATTTATGAAAATTCTATGCATACACAAAAACTGATAAACCACAATAGCAGATTATTATGGACAGAACAGTGTTTTTCTTGAACATCAAATCTCACTGATAGTGATCAGCATGAGTATCATGAATAAAAATCACAATGCACTGAAGTTAAAGAAGTAAATCACTAGCACTAATAAAAAAATGTGTCTGGAACTCTGGACAAAGGGTCAAAGTTAAAGTCCAAACAAAATTTATTATCAAATTAATTATTTGTTGCCATATACTTCCTTAAGATTCACTTTCTTGCAGGCATTTACAGGAAAATATAGAAATACAAAGCTATATATAAACAAAGACTGACAAATTACCAGTGAGCAAAAGGAGACAAAATTGTGCAAGTAAAAAAATAATCCTGAGAATATGAGTTGTCAGGTTGTAGGGACCTTTAAAGTGAGTCTATCGGTGCTAGAGTCCCAGAATTTCAGAGCTGAGATGAGTGAGTTATCCATGCCAGTTCAAGAGGCTGATAGCAGGAAGGTAATAACTGTACAATCACTTAAAGCTAGGCATTGGAATCATTATAAAATACTTCAGCACAATTTTGCATCTCTGTTACGATGTTTATCAGTACTGACCTGTAGTAAGACTATATCCTGACTCCCTTCAGGTTCTGTAGTATTTGTGTGCAAAGAGTCATTACTGAATTGGAACACTCCATACGCATCGTCAGAGGCATCAATAGTAACAATGATTTCAGAAGCTATTGCAAGGCTAGCTGCAAATCAAAATATTTGAGACATGATATTTTAATTGTAATACCCTGGTTTAAGACCATGCATTATTTTAGTAATGCCATTATGCCGTTGGCTATTGCATTTTCTGCAGATTTTCTCAAAACACAATAAGAGTTCTTTTGATTACATTATATAACTGAGCATTACATTTCTTTTTTACTGTTTAAAATAGTAATTCAGTTGATTACGTGAAGTTTGTTGAACTAATAAATAAGATTTTGTGTTCATGTTTTTTCGAGAGAGTGTGCAGGAAAAGATCGGGATAGAGCCATTTTCTAGAGAGCACAGGATTGAAGGGCGAGGAAGGTGGTGAGTGGAAACGGACACCAAACATCGGAGAAAAACATGGTGAAACCCTCACAGAACCCACTTAGAAGGACAGATACTGATGGTGGAAAATCCTCAGGCAGACAATGGTTTCAGTAAAAATGCATAGATAACTTCTAGTTAGGACATGACCGATGTTGAAGAAAGTTTGACCATTTTTCTCTTAAAAGTTGTGAGAATATTTGTTTCCAGTAACAGGATCTTCATCACAAAACTGTTTCAATGTTGTGAGTAAACGAATGAAAGCAACAATAAGCTCTAACAATTATGTGCACAATATAGACCAATATACCTGTAATAGGCCTTGTTCATTTAGTTTGTATGTCACAGATTAAAATATTGTGTCAATACAATTTTATCTAAGTTTATATCGGTGTGAGTTAAATTATTGTTTCCTGGCAAGTGGTAAATTTGCATGGGTGTGTCAGCGTTCATACAGTAATTGCCTTTGTTTTACTTGGAAGGACACATTCAAACTTTTGTATTTGTGTTTACCTGTATCATATTTACCTTAGATATGTTTATTTACTGAAAATTTCTTTTTTCATGCATTGTCAAGTTATAGTGCTGTTCAGTTGATTTTAAAGTAATAGCTAAGTCATTACGAGCCTATGGTGAGAGGGTTACATAATAATTTCATTGCAAGCTGATTTAGGAACCATAGAGCATTACAGCACAGAAACAGGCACATCAGCCCATCTGATCCATGAACTATTATTCTGCCTAATGTTGTCAACCTGCACCTGGACCACAGCTGAGTTTTCAAACATAACCAATCATATTTTACAGAAGTACCTGTTGATCTTATCAAATAACTACACTTCAAGAATACATAAGACTAATTTTTATAAAAATAATTTCTCAGTTTTAAAGATTAAATATAAGGTCAATTTGTCGCATGTACATTGAAATATACAGAATTTGTCATTTGTATCAAATCTGGGCAGGACAACAGTGTAGTGGTTAGCACACGTTTTACAGTACAGTTGACACAGGTTCATTCCTTGCTGCTACCTGTAAGGAGTTTGTACATTCTCCTAGTGATTGTCTGGATTTCCTCTGGGTCTGTCCTGTGGGGAGCATGACTTACTCGGATTGTCAAAAGTCATTTTGTCATGACTGGCAAGTTTAGAAACTGCAGCTGCTCTTCTCATTGGTTAGCTGCCTGGCGTCCAGTTTCAGATATCACGGGTATACAATAGCACATGGAAGGGGGCTTGCTCTCTCCTCTGTTTAAAGCAAGCGGTGCACGTGACCATCGGGAAGGTATGCTCTGTACACACTTTAAGCTAAGTGTTGTGGTTGAATGTATGTTTGTTGAATATTCAGCTTTGTAGTTCTGTAACCTGGGGAACATGAATGCTTGGTCAAATTTTTACTGTACAAATTAATTATTAATATACTTATTCGTAGTCAGTGTTTTCTGTCCCACTTGCCTGGCCTGACCCGTGAACCCGATTCAATGTCACACTTTGGTGCTGCGAGCAGGGTGTGGCTTTTTCAGCAAATATGCTTTTCTTTAAAAGGTTATTTACAGGGGAGGACCCTAGTCCTTCCCCCCCCCCCCATATGAGAGATGCTGAGTCCCAATGAGTCCCAAGTTGGACAGATAATAGTGAGGGCTTTGGAAACCTCACTAACAGGTTATGGAATGCCAGTAAACTGGTCGTAACAATTAATTTTAGTTAATTTTGCCTGGGTTGAAATGAGACATCACATCGTTTCTACACTTAAATCACTGGGTTTTCCCAGAAGGGAATATAGCCAACAGGATGCTTCCTGGCTGTTTGCAGTGATTGTAAATTATCAGTGTAAACCGATGACAAGAATAAGTTTGAGAACCTCAGTCAGCGCTGTATTATTCTGAGAGAATCACTATTGATGGCTCAGAGTAGGGCAACAAAGTTAGAGAGTAAGAATATAGAGTTAGGAATATATAGTGTTTTTTCTAAATATCCAGTGACTAATCAGAAGCAAGTGCATTTAAATCTCCCTGCATTACAGAATGGTGAAGTGGCAGATGCGGATTTGCGGTGGGAGAGCCTGTGACACACACCTGGGGATCATGTTTGAATTTGCACACCAATGGATCAGATTGCTGAATTTGTGTGAGGACTCCTTACTACATCGTGGAAGGGTTGCCACTAATATTGATTCCTTTGACAAGGAAAAGACTGTTGGGGGATATTATCCGCCTTCTTGGGTTTTGGCATTCTGTTTTTGGGGAGCTGGGAGGGGTAGTCTATTCCAGCCAAACTCAACCCAGAGTATGGTAACAGCCTTCAAGGACTTGATCCTCAATATCCCTGGTAGAATGAGTGCTTTAAGGGCTGGTATTTCTCTACGTACTATCTGTATAATTTCATTGCCCTGACTCTTAAGGTGATTTCCCTGCCTGACAGAATGGGTGAAGGTGGTATACTGAGTACAGGTACAAGGTGCAAGGTTTATGGCAAGTGTGAACAGGAACAGTATCCTGCGATGGCTGTGTCTCTGCCAGATGGTGGTGTGAAGGTGGGCAGTTGCTGGATGCTGAACGGAACTTAATGGATATGCATTTCCTAAGCCTACACGTGGTTCCCACAGGGTGGTGAGGCTGATTATGTAGTATTGTATGTCTGCCACCCCAATGCCCTGGATAAGCACCTTGCCCATGCTGGTCAGTAAGAGGGCAATCATAAAGGAAGGAAGGTTTTGAATGATACCCCTTCTCAGCATGGTGTGGCCAGGCTGTCCTGGGAACTGACTTCAATGGCATTAGATTACCTGCTCACAAAGGAAGGTGGCACTTGGGCTGTTATTGGTCGAGAATGTTGTACCTACATTCCTGACAGGTCGGGGAACATCACTCGGATCGGATCTGAGAGTCAGCTGTATAAGATTAAGTGGGGAACCAGCTCCTTAGCCATTACACTCCAGGGTGGAGCTGGTGAACTTTTGGGGCACAGGAGGCTGGTGGATGACTGTAGTATACAGGGTGACTACTGGGTTTACAGTACTGGGTATTGCACTCTTGTGTTTTATATGTAACTTAGGGAGTTCACAGGAGTCATACTAGTCTGAGGGTTCGGTCATCATATTTGCAACTTCCAAGTGGTGAAGTGTTCTGCAGGGGGGAGGGATGCATGGCTTACTCTGATTGTCAAACTTCACTTTGCCATGAATGGTTAGTTTAGAAATTGCAGCTGCCTTTCCCATTGGTCAGCTGCCTGGTGTCCAGTTTCAAATATTCTAAAAGGCACACGTAAGGGGCTTGCTATCTCAAGCCAAGCAGTGCACATGACCATTGGGAAGGTATGGTCTGGGCGCACTTTTATCTAAGTATATTTGTTGAAAGTTTGTTTGTTGAACATTCAGTTTTGTAGTTTCTGTAACGAGGGTAACATTTTGACTGTTTGTAAATAAATGATCAATATACTTATCCGCAGTCAGTGTATTCTGTCTCATTTGCCAGACCCGCAAACCTAATTCAGCATTACAGGTGCTCCGGTTTCCTCCCACAGGCCAAAGACGTACCAATTAGTAGGTTAATTGATCATTGTAAATTATCCTGTGATTAAGCTAGGGTTAAATTAGGGGTTGCTGGGCAGCATGGCTCGAAGGGCTGGAAATGCCTATTCCACCCTATACCTCAATCAGTAGTTCGTCAGTGATGATGGTCGTGGAGGCAGCCCAGTCCCACCATGCTGCTTATGCCAACACAGCAAACCCACAACTCACTAACTCTAACTACAACCTCGAACGTGTGAGGGAGGGGGATTACCCACGTGGCCCCAAAACCTCCAATGACAATGTGGTTTTCAGAAAGCTTCATTTCAGTTTGCTGAAAATCACTTCATTACCATCTACTTTCTAAGAAAATAAAGTATGTATCTGAAATTTCAATTAACGCCCAGTGGCCACTTTAATAGGTACACCTGCCCATTAATTCACATTTCAAATCAGCCAATCATGTGGCAGCAACTCAGTGCAGGTTCAGTTGTTGTTCAGAACAGACACAGAATAAGGAAGAAATGTGATCTAATTGACTTTGGAATGATTGTTGGTGCCTGATGGGGTGGTTTGTGTGTCAGAAACTGCTGATATTCTGGGATTTTCACACACTACAGTTTTGGAGTTTATAGAGAATGGTGTGAAAAGCAAAAAAGAACATCCAGAGAGCAGCAGGTCCATGGATAAAAATGCCTCGTTAATGAGACCATAAGATATAAGAGTAGAGTTAGGCTATTCGGCCCATCAAGTCTGCTCTGACTTCTATCATGTCTGATTTATTAACCTTCTCGATCCCATTCTACTGCCTTCACCCCATAATCTTTGACACCCTGACTAATCTAGAACCTATCAACCTCTAAATATTTCCAATGGCTTGGCCTTCACAGCTGTCTATGGCAATAAGTTCCACAGATTCACCACCCTCTGGCTAAAGAAACTCATCCCCTTTTCTATTCTAAATAGACATCTCTCTATTCTGAGTCTATGGCTTCTCATCCTAGACTCACCCAGTACAGGAAACATTCTCTCCACATCCATTCTATCCCGGTCTTTTAATATTCAACAGGTTTCAATGAGACCTCCCTTCATTCTTCTCAACTCCAGTGAGTACAGGCCCAGAACCATCAAATGCTCCTCATATATCAACCCTTTCATTCCCAGAATCATTCTTTTTAAAAAAAAATTTAATTGAATTTTCAAATAGGTTACAGAAAGAAAAAAAAATATCAACCCTCCCCCCTAACATATCCCTACAGAAAAAAAAAAGAAAAAAGAAAGAAAGAAAGAAAGAATGCCTGGATTTCGGAAGATCCCCACATGCTCCATGGAGTTCATAATAGCTTTAGTATATATATTTATTTCTTTCCCCAGATAACCAATAATTTTATCTTCAGAGCACCTATATATTTAATCCTATTTTTTGTAAATAAGGGCACCAAATTTTCAGAAATATTTCATATTTATCTCTTAAATTATAAGTAATTTTTTCAAGTGGAATGCAGCTAAAAATTTCATTCTTCCAACGATCTATACTTAAGTATGAATCCGATTTCCAAGTAACTGCAATAGCCTTTTTGGCTACTACCAATGCAATTTTTAGGAATCCTTTCTGATATTTGTTCAATTTGGATTTCGATTTCATCCCTTCAATATCGCCTAGTAAAAATAAAGTTGGATTATGTGGAAGTTGTATTCCAATAATTTGTTCCAGTAAAACTCTTAAATTTGTCCAAAAAGGTTGAATTTTAAAACAAGACCAAGTAGAGTGTAAAAAAGTACCAATTTCTTGATCACATCGAAAACATTGATCAGATAAATTTGAGTTTAATCTATTTATTTTTTATGGTGTAATATATATTACAAAAGAGGGAAGAAATGAGTGTGGCAGTTGCTTTGGATGCAGAAAAAGCATTTGATAGATTGGAATGGGATTTTTTATTCAAGGTATTGGAAAAATATGGATTAGGAGTATCTTTTATAAAATGGATTAAAACCTTAAATACTAACCCCAAAGCTAAAGTGGTGACAAATGGCCAAATTTCAACATCATTTCAGTTAACAAGGTCAACTAGACAAGGTTGTCCATTATCACCTGCTTTATTTGTGTTGGCGATAGAACCATTAGCTGAATTAATTAGAACTGACTCAGATATTATGGGTTTCAGAGTTAATCAGGAGGGATATAAGATTAACTTATTTGCTGATGATGTTCTGATTTATCTAACTAACCCATTGAATTTGTTGCATAAATTATCTTCTAGATTGGAAGAATATGGGAAAATATCAGGGTACAAAATAAATTGGGATAAAAGTGAAATTCTACCCCTTACTAAAGGAGATTATAGTCAATGTCGATTAATAACTCAATTTAGATGGCCGATAAATGGTATAAAGTATTTAGGTATAAGAGTTGATAATGATATAAAGAATATATATAAATTAAATTATTTGCCATTATTGAAAAAACCCAGAATCATTCTTGTGGACTTCTTGTGAACTTTCTCCAATGCCAGCATACCTTTTCTTAGATAAGAGGCCCAGAACTGCTCAGAGGAGCATCTATGAGTGTACAACATGTCGAACCTTGAACTAGATGGCCTGGAGTAGCAGAAGCCCATGAACATACAGAGGCGGCCACGTTATTAGGTACAGGAGGCATGAAACAAAGTGGCCACTGAGAGTATTTTAGATACCTACAAAGGATTCTCTAAGAACTATCACTCTTTGAGACAGGTGACAGGACATCAGACAATTGATGGTCAGTATTTGACAACTGAGCAACAAGTTTTAAACGGAAAATTTTTTAGATGTTGTAAAGCATAGGGGAATGTCAGAAGGGAGTTTGTTTTTACATAATGAGTGGTGGGGACCTGCAATGCCCTGCCAGGGGTGGTGGAAGAGGCAGATACAGAAGGGACGTTTAAGAAACTCTTAGGTTAGTGCCATGGTAGTGTAGTAGTCAGAACACTGCTATTACTGCTCAGGGCATCAGATTTAAGCGTTCAGCCTGTAAGGAGATTGTATGTCTTCCCCGTGGAATGCCTGGGTTTTCCCCAGCTGCTCTGACTTCCTCACAATCAAAAGACATGCCGGTTAGTAGGTTAATTAGTCACTGTAAATAGGCTCAGTTAAATCGGAGGTTGCTGGCACGGTTCAAAGCACCAGAGGGGCCTGTCTCTCTGAATAAAGATGATAAGAAAATGGAGGCTCTGTATGAGGGAAGAGTTAGACTGATGGTAGAATATGTTAAAAGATCAGCACAATATCGTGAGCTGAAAGGCCTGTATTGTGGCTCTAATATCCTATGTTTTATGAAATTTAATAGCAGAGACTTGTAAGACCAAAGTAAACTCATGACTAGATACTGTAATCAGATCCCTATTCAAAAGACAAGAGAGGACATCAGGTCCAAGCACCTCACTGGTGTCAGGAGCAAAGTGTACACTGCAAATGAAAGGAGACCAAGTGAATACATGAAAGACAGAAGGTTCTTACCGTGCACATGGAACTCTGGAAGGACAAACTCCACTTCACCATCTCCACTACTGCTGGTGCCAAATGGCTCAGCCACTTCAGAAAGAAACACAGCAAATTCACAGACACAAAAAAAAACACAGGTAAGCCAATGAGACTGAGAAAACAAATAAATTATTTTGCTGAAATATCAGGCAGAAACTTTTTTGAATGATAAAGAGTCGGCAGCAACTTTTTTCCTCCATTAGCTCGGATAGATTTACAGCTCGGGTGGGTAAATATTGGGCTGGAAAGTTGCTTGCCCCCAAAGGGATGGATGTAACACAACTCAAAGAGAACAAATGTGCCACATGCAAGCACCTGAATTTGATTTCAGATAGCAGAAATCCACTCAAACTTATATAGACTGGACAAAATGAAATGACAAACTGCCACATTACATCTAACTTCAGCGTAATGAGGTACAACAAAGACTGTAACATGGAAACAGTGCGTCGCTGGTCTGCTCTCATTGTTGCAGGAACAACCTCTCTCTCCCTCGATGGGGGGACCGAGTCTGTCTGCGATACCAGAGTGCTGGACTATGTACTGTAGTTTTTGATACACTCTGGATCAAGGTCTCTTTGGGGGGCTTTTGCTATCACTTGCATGGTGGGTGGGGTGCGGTTGATGCTTTTACTGAAGCTTGTGTGATAGGAGGAGGGTTCTGAAGTTTCCATCATTCATTCTTTGGGATTTCTTGTTTCATGTATGTCAGTGAAGAGTGAGAATTTCAGGTTTTATACTGAATACATTCTCTGATATCAAATTGAACCACTGAACTCACTAAGAGGAAATTCATGAGCCTTTATCCTAGCAAACTATCGCAGAAATCTCAAACATGTAATTTGCCTTAATCTCTCATTTGCTATTGAAAAAGAAATGTTAATTTTTTTAAGATCAAGGAAGTAGTTAAATGCTCTTTGTTACATTGCTGAAAATGTCATATTGGTCCTCACTTTTCTCTGAGTTCAATAGTACCACTTTGAAGCTGCTGGGCAGTTCTGGAACAGAATCGTCTGTGATATTTACAATGACGTATTTATACTGCTCTCCAGGTTTGAACTGTAGAGTGCCTGATGTATCCTAGAAAACAATTTAAATGTATTAGCAGGTTAGAAATGTACAACAACATCATAATCATATGAACATCGATTTCTCCTTCCAGTATTTATTTTTTCATTTTCCGCTCTCCCTTCCCTCTTCTTCTATTCCCCACTCTGGCTCCTAACCTCTTTTCCCCGACCTATCATCTCCCCTTGGTGCCCCTCCTCCTTCCCATTCTCCTATGATCCACTCTCCTCTCCTATCAGATTCCTTCTTCTCCAGCCCTTGACCTTTTCCAGCCTCCTGGCTTTACCTATCAACCTTGTCCTCTTTCCCCTACCCCCACCTTTTTATTCTGGCATCTTCTCCCTTCCTTTCCAGTCCTGAACAAGGATTTCGGAATCAAAATCAGAATCAGAATCCTATTTATTATCATTGGCATGTCTCATGAAGCTTCATGTGTCTTCAGGCTTCTGTACCTCCCACCTGATGCTGACAGTGAGAAAAGGGCATGCCCTGGGTGCTGGAGGTCATTAATAATAGATGCTGCCTTTCTGGGACACTGCTCCTTGAACAGCCTGAAATACCATCTGTTTATTCATCTCCACAGACTCTGTCTAACCCGCTGAATTCCTCCAGCATTGTGTGTGTGTGTGTGTGTGTGTGTGTGTGTGTGTGTGTGTTGCTCATTTTTCAGAATCTGCTGAATCTCTTCTGTGTTTATTTAAGTTTTGTTGCCTCCGTCAGCTTGAACCAGTCTAGCCATTCTCTTCTGTCCTCCCTCATTAATAAGGCATTTTTCACCCACAGAACTACCGCTCGCTGGATGACTTTTGTTATTCTGCATCATTCTCTGCAAACTCTAGACTGTTGATTGTGAAAATCGCAGGAGATCAGCTGTTCTGAGATACTCAAATCACCCCATCTGGCACCAGCAAACATTCCACGGTCAAGGTCACTGAGATCACATTTTTTCCTCATTCTGATGTTTGGCCTGAACAACAACTGAACCTCTTGACCATGTCAACATGCTTTTATGTATTGAGTTGCTGCCACATGATTGGCTGATCAGATATTTGCATTAATGGGCAGCCGTACAGGTGTACCTAATAAAGTGGTTACTGAGTATATTTCCAAGGCAGAATGGTAGGTGATTTGGGGGGGCTCCTGTTTGTTGGAGGGGGGGGCAATGTTTCCATATTCTTGTTGATTTGGGAGGCACTGATATACTGGCATGTTATATTTAGTTAGAAATATGTTGATCGGATTGTTAAAATGGCATATGGTACATTGGCATTCATTAGTCAGGCGAATGAGTTCAAGAGCCAGCAAGGTAGTGTTACAGTTCTATAAAAACTCTGGTTAGACTGCACGTGGAATGTTGTGTTCAGTTCTGGTCACCTTATTATGGGAAGGATATGGAAGCTTTAGAGAGGGTGCAAGGGATATTTAACTATGACACTGCCTGGTCTAGAGGGCATGTCTAATAAAGGAACAGTAAGCTGACTGAGCTAGGGGTTTTCTCTTTGGGGTGAAGAAGGAGAAGACACTTGATAGAGATAAACAAGATAAAACGAAGTATGGATCAAGTAGACGGCCAGAGACTTTTTCCCAGGGTGGAACTAGCTAAAACTAGGGGGTATAATTTTGAGGTGATTGGAGGGAAGTATAGGTGGGAGGAATGTCAGAGTTAAGTACCTTATGTAGAGAATAGTGGATGCGTGGAATTAGCCTGCCAGGGTGGTGGCTGAGTCAAGTACATTAGGGGCACTTAAGAAACTCTTAGACAAGCACATGAATGTTAGAAAATTGGAGGACTATGTAGAGAGGAAGATAGATTGATCTTAGAGTAAATTGGCATAACATTGTGAGCTGAAGGGCTTGAACTGTTCTATGGATCGCTATGTTCTATCCACCATGATCACTTGTTATGTCTTTGCACTGCACAGCAGCATTGAAACAAATTTCACTTCATATTAATCAGTGACAATAATAAAACTGATTGAGATTCAGATCATTTGTTGTATAGGAACTTTAAAAAAAATGGAATTACACATAGAAGGCAACAAATGTTATCATAAAGTGATGGTAAACTGATTTTTAAAAATGCCCAGTTTCATCTGAAAACAGTGAAACGAGATTCAGTTTTTAAGGAGAAACTTCAGACATACAAATTAGAAAATGCCCATGTCCATTCACTAACCAGCACAAATAGTTCAATACGGACAACAGCTAAGGCAATGTGAATTGGGGCGCTAATGTTTGGCCTGGCCAAGGCTCATTTCATCTTCTCTTTTACACGTTCTACCAGTCTGTTGTCGCCAGTACAATCTTCAATGCAGTGGTGTGCTAGGGTAATAGCATCAACACGGGTGAAGCCAACTGGCTCAATAAACTGATTAGTAAAGCTGGCTCTCTTATAGGAGTCAAACTGGACACACTGGAGGCTGTGGTAGAACAAAAGACCCTCCAGAAAATCCTGGCAATTCTAGACAACATTTCTCACTCTCTACATGCCACCTTGGCTGAACAGAGGAGCCCTTTTAATAACAGAGCAAGACAACTGTGCTGCTCCAAAGATCGCTATCTGAGGTCATTCTTACCCTCGGCCATTAGGCTGCATAATGAGTCAACCTATAGCCAGGGAAGTGTTGACCCAGACTGTTAAGACTGTTTGAAGTAACTCATCCTTTATTCTTTTTTACTTTTCATCTAATAATTGTATGTTAGTATATCTGTGCATTTGTAATGCTACTGTGACACTGTAATTTCCTTTGGGATCAATGAATATCTATTATCCACTTGAAAGCATGGATTTGCCTTTAAAAAAAAGAAAATGCTAATACCGGTAATACTTAGGGCAACTACTGCTGGTAATCAAATGGGACTTTTTTTTTCATTTTATTGTCTGATGAATGAATCCATTCTTGCCTGACGGTCCAAGAATCAGCTCTATGTATACAGGTTCTGATGTCAGTTGGTGATGGCTAGGCTGCTGGCACCTGTCACTCAGCCAAATATTCGTAGCAAAAAGATGCTTATAAAAGGCCAACATGGAGAAAGGCCACTTGGCTGAGATGTCACCAGGTTCAGATCTCCAGGAAACTGTAGACTAGAAATGACTTAATATTTTGACAAAGCAGACAATTAAGAAAATTAGTGAAGCTCATTACCATCACACAATCGCAACACTTGCACATTCCTTGCCATGAGCCGTTTGCCACAATGGATAGAGTTTCCTCTTCCATTGAAGATCATGTAAAATGCAAGGTAAGAGCCACACTTCGGTGACGTTGTATCCTGTTGCAATGACATTGTCGAGGTAGCATGCATACAATGTTCAGGTTCAAGTTCAGATTGGCGTGTCTGGCCCCAGGTCGGTGGCGTTAGGACCCGGCTCGACGGTCACTCTTTACAGAAGGACTGAGTTCATGCAGCTGTTCTCCTCATACACAAGAGGAAGTGTTTCCAATATTCTGAGATTCATGTGGTTATTGGACAGTACTGTGGCGACCATTTCCTAGCACATCCGAACCGGCTCACAATTAGATAGCCTACGGGGGTTTGCGAGCACAGAGCTTTGGAGCCTCTGCGCCACGGGGGGCAGGTTGAGGGAGGCTTAAAAGTGAGGCTGAGGATTTCGAATAAAGTTTTTTCCTTTGACTGCAGTTACTGACTCCGTGTCGTAATTTTAGCGCTGCGTGTAGCACACCGCTACAATTGGTGACCCCGAAGGTCCAAACGATTTTTGGACCAGAAATGACCGACGCCGCCTCTGTTCATGCAGTTTCGTTGAAACTGCCGGGTTTCTGGACACAGCAACCGAACCTATGGTTCCAGCAAGCCGAAGCCCAATTCCACGTTCGCCAGATCACCTCAGAAGACACCCGCTACTACTTCGTGGTGAGCTCCCTCGATCAGGACACAGCGGCCCAGGTCGCGGAGTTCGTACAGTCGCCCCCGGCAGACGACAAGTACACGGAATTCAAAGCCCTGCTCCTCAGGACTTTCAGACTCCCACGGCGCGAGCGGGCTGCCCGTTTACTGCACCTGGATGGCCTGGGCGACAGACCTCCATCGGCTTTAATGAATGAGATGTTGTCTCTGGCCGACGGACACACACCCTGCCTCATGTTTGAGCATGCATTCCTGGAGCAGCTGCCCGAGGACATACGCCTGCTGCTGTCCGACGCGGATTTCAGTGACCCCCGGAAGGTGGCAGCCCGGGCAGACTTGCTGTGGAACGCCAAAAAGGTGAGCGGGGCGTCCATCGCAGAGATCTCCCAGCCACGCTCCCAGCAGCAAACCAGTCCAGGCCCGGCCGCAGAGCCTGCCAACCCCCGGCCCAATGAACACTGGTGCTTCTACCACCAGTGGTGGGGCGCAGAAGCCCGCCATTGTCGCCCGCCCTGCAAGTTCCCGGGAAACGCCAGGGCCAGCCGCTGCTGATGGCTACGGCGGCTGGCCATTGGGATAGCCTCCTGTATGTGTGGGACAGAAGGTCGGGACACCGGTTTTTGGTCGACACTGGTGCCGAGATCAGCGTTTTACCTCCGACGAGTTACGACACCCGCAGCAGGGCACCAGGGCCCCCCCTGAGGACCGTGAACGGCAGCACAGTAAGGACCTATGGCACCCATCAGGTGCAGCTACAGTTCGGCTCCAGCCAGTTCACGTGGGACTTTACACTGGCCGCCGTAGCTCAACCGCTTCTGGGTGCGGATTTTTTGCGGGCTCACAGCCTACTGGTCGACCTGCCCAGGAAGAGGCTGGTACACGCCGAGACCTTTCAGACGTTCTCCCTGGGTGCAGCCCAGTTGCCAGCCCCTCACCTCGGCTCCATCACGCTGTCCGACAACGACTTCACCAGGGTCCTGGCGGATTTCCCATCGGTTCTGGCACCGCAGTTCACAGCGGCCATGCCCCGACACGGCGTACAGCACCACATCCCGACCCAGGGACCACCCCTCCACGCCAGCGCTTGGCGGCTTCCCCCGGACAAGCTCCGACTGGCGAAGGAGGTGTTCCAGAGGATGGAGGAATTGGGGATCATCCGGCAGTCCGACAGCCCATGGGCCTCCCCCCTGCACATGGTGCCCAAAGCGACGGGAGGCTGGAGACCGTGCGGCGACTACCGCAGGCTGAACTAGGCTACCACACCGGACCGCTACCCTGTGCCACACATTCAGGACTTTGCAGCAAACCTGCACAGCGCACGGATCTTCTCCAAGGTAGACCTCGTCCAAGGGTACCATCAAATCCCGATGCATCCTGACGACGTCCCCAAAACGGCTCTCATCACCCCGTTTGGCCTTTTCGAGTTCCTCCGCATGCCGTTCGGCCTGAAGAATGCCGCACAGACATTCCAGCAGTTAATGGACGCGGTGGGACGGGACCTGGACTTCGCATTCATCTATTTGGACGACATCCCCATAGCCAGCAGCAGTCATCAGGAGCATCTGTCCCACCTCCGTCAACTCTGCGCCCGACTGAGTGAGTACGGTCTTACAATCAACCCCGCCAAATGCCAGTTCGGACTCGATACCATTGACTTCCTGGGCCACAGGATTACTAAAGACGGGGCAACCCCTCTGCCCACTAAGGTAGATGCGGTCCGCCACTTCCCTCGATCCACCACGATCAAAGGCCTTCAGGAATTCGTAGGTATGGTCAATTTCTACCACCGCTTCCTCCCTTCAGCTGCCCGGATCATGCGCCCCCTGTTCGCCCTGATGTCAGGTCCGAGCAAGGACATTACCTGGGACGAGGAGTCTGCCGCCGCTTTCGTTCAAACGAAGGAAGCTTTGGCAAACGCCGCAATGCTAGTACATCCCAGAATGGACGCCCCTACCGCCCTCACAGTGGACGCATCTAACACGGCAGTCGGTGGGGTGCTGGAGCAACTCATCGCAGGTCGCTGGCAACCCCTGGCGTTTTTCAGCAAACACCTGCGGCCACCCGAGCTCAAGTACAGTGCTTTCGACCGGGAACTGTTGGTGCTCTACCTGGCAATCCGGCATTTCAGGTACTTCCTAGAAGGTCGGCCCTTCACCGCGTTCACGGACCACAAACCGCTTACCTTTGCGTTTACGAAAGCTTCCAACCCCTGGTCGTCCCGCCAGCAATGCCACCTGTCCTACATCTCTGAATACACGATGGATGTCCGGCACGTCTCGGGTAAGGACAATGTCGTGGCAGATGCGCCCTCTCGCCCTACCGTTCATGCCCTTTCCCAAGGGGTAGACTTTGAGGCACTGGCAGAGGCACAGCAGGCAGATGAGGAGATTCCGAGTTACAGAACCGCAGTCTCCGGTTTGCAGCTCCAGGACCTCCCCGTAGGCCCAGGTGAGAGGACCCTACTCTGTGACGTCGCCACCAGCCAGCCCCGTCCAGTCGTCCCGACAGCCTGGCGGCGCCGTGTTTTCAACTCCATTCATAACTTGGCGCATCCCTCCATCCGGACGACTGTCCGGATGGTTTCCAGCAGGTTCGTTTGGCACGGACTCCGCAAACAGGTCAGTGAATGGGCCAAAACGTGCATGCACTGCCAGACGGCCAAGGTGCAGCGGCACACCAAAGCCCCACCGCAGCAATTCCATCCCGCCCACCGGCGTTTCGACCACATTCATGTGGATATCGTGGGCCCCCTGCCAGTGTCGCACGGAGCGCAGCACCTCCTGACTATCGTGGACCGGTTCACAAGATGGCCAGAGGCGGTCCCGCTCACCGACACCACCTCCGAATCTTGCGCCCGAGCCCTGATCACCACCTGGATATCTCGCTTTGGTGTACCGGCCCACATTACCTCCGACAGAGGCGCCTAGTTCACCTCCAGCCTGTGGTCAGCTATGGCCAGCCTTTTGGGGACTCAGCTGCACCACACAACTGCCTACCACCCACAGTTGAACGGGCTAGTGGAGCGTTTCCACCGTCACCTGAAGTCGGCCCTCATGGCCCGCCTGCGAGGAGCCAACTGGGCGGACGAGCTTCACTGGGTCCTACTCGGCATCCGCACAGCACCCAAGGACGACCTGCACGCCTCGTCGGCCGAGTGGGTATACGGCGCGCCCCTGGTCGTCCCCGGGAGTTCCTACCAGCCCCAAGGGGGCAAGAGGAAGAACCCGCAGCAGTCCTGGACAGACTACGCGAGAAGCTTGGTAACCTGGCCCCCATACCCACTTCACAGCACGGGCGGAACCCGACCTGCGTACCCAAAGACCTGCAGAACTGTAAGTTTGTGTTTGTACGAAGGGGCGGGCATCGGCCACCTCTGCAGCGGCCATACGAGGGGCCGTTTATGGTGCTCCGGAACAACGGGTCCACGTTCGTGCTGGACGTTGGGGGGAAAGAGGAGGTTTTCACGGTGGACCGCCTCAAACCGGCCCATGTGGACCTGGCGCAACCAACCGAGTTTCCGGCACCTCGGCGCAGAGGCCGACCTCCCAAGCAGGTTCTGGCCCAGACTGTGGACATTGGGGGGTGTATCGCCGGTTCTGGGGGGGGGGGTTATGTGGCGACCCATTTCCTGGCACATCCAAACCGGCTCACAATTAGATAGCCTACGGGGGTTTGCGAGCACAGAGCTTTGGAGCCTCTGCGCCACGGGGGGCAGGTTGAGGGAGGCTTAAAAGTGAGGCTGAGTATTTCGAATAAAGTTTTTTCCTTCGACTGCAGTTACCGACTCCGTGTCATAATTTTAGTGCTGCATGTAGCACACCGCTACAGTACTTTATATTGGTTTCCTGCAGTGTTTCAGTGTTCTCTATCTTGTGGTCGATTGGAGGGTGGGTGATCTGTTAATTTTTGTGTAAAAGAGGGTGAGCTGGGGTTTGATGATCCTATCACTGTTCTTTTTTACGAGTGAGGGGTTAGTGATTGTCATTATCGCTGTTTTTTGCTGTGGGGGAGGGGGTTTTTGGGGTCTGTTACTTTTGTTTCCTTTCTTTCTCATGCGGGGGTGGGGTTGATGACTTTTCTTTCATTAGCACCCGTGTTCTCTCTATTTAGTGGCTATCTGGAGTAGACAAATATCAGAGTTGTACTGTACATGCATGCTTCAACAAAGTTAACCTTTGAAGTTCTGTTTGTCATTCAACAGTACATATGTATACCACCCAATCAGAACAACATTCCTCAGGACCAAGGTGCACAACACAGTACATATAACTCACACACAACACATAAAATAATATTACCACAAATAATAAGGTGCATTTACGACACAAGTAAAAAGTAAGCAATATAATCCTACCGCTAAGTCATGCGTAATGAGTCCTGGGTGGTGACAGGCTGTTCAGTCGTCTGACGGCCTGGGGGAAGAAACTGTTACCCTGTCCTAACAGTTTTTATCCTAATGTTATGGTGTCTCCTTCCAGATGGTAAGGGGTCAGAGAGATTGTTGGACAGGTGGGATGGATCATTTTCAATGCTCAGGAGCTTTGCAGCTACAGCACAATGTGTATGGCTCTGGGAAATTTGTTAGTAACATGATTTGTCCAGCTAAGTAAAACTAGATAAGAAGGATCCCACCTTTAGAGCACACTTGGAATATTGTGTTCAGTTCTGGTCACCTCTTTATAGAAAGACTGTGGAAGCTGCAGAGAGGGTGCAGAGGAGATTTACCAGGACTCTGCTTAGATTAGAGAGAGTGCAGAAGAGATTTACCAGGGTACTGCCTGGATCAGAGAGGGTGCAGAAGAGATTTACTAGGACTCTGCTTAGGTTAGAGAGAGTGCAGAGGAGATTTACCAGGACTCTGCTAAGATTAGAGAGAGTGCAGAGGAGATTTACCAGGACTGCTTAGGTTAGAGAGAGTGCAGAGGAGATTTACCAGGACTGCTTAGGTTAGAGAGAGTGCAGAGGAGATTTACCAGGACTGCTTAGGTTAGAGAGAGTGTAGAGGAGATTTACAAGGATCTGCTTAGATTAGGGAGGGTGCAGAGGAGATTTACCAGGACTCTGCTTAGATTAGAGACATGTCTTATGAGGATAGGTTGAGCAAGCTAGGGTTTTTCTCTTTGGAGCGAAGGAGGATGGGAGATGACTTGATAAAGGTGTAGAAGATAATAAGAGACATAGATCAAGTGAGCAGCCGGAGACGTTTTCCCAGGATGGAGGCCTAATTTTAAGGTAATTGGAGGATAGTATGGGGAGAATGTCAAAGGTAAGTTTTTTTTAAAAACAGAGTGTTGAGTGTGTGGAACACGTTATCGATGCTGGTGGTAGAGGCAGATACATTAGGGACATTTAAAGAAACTTAGATAGACATATGGATGAACAAAAAATGGAAAGCTCTGAGGGAGGAAAGAGTTAGATTGATCTTAGAGTAGGTTAAAATGTCAGCTCAATATTTTCCGCTGAAGGGCCTGTAATGTCTGTACTGTTCTATGTTTCATGTTCCAAACAAAAAATATTATTGCTTACTTGGTAATCAGATGGGCTGGCAGCTGTCAGAGGAACAGTTTGATATCCCACAACAACATTACCCAGAAGCCCCTGTGCACGGACTACGAGCAGTCTGATTGAACCGATTTCCTCCTTCACAGTAATGCTTGGCACGGAAAGTGCGGGAGGGATGATTACATCTGTATCAGGTGGTGGCCCAGTAGAAAACTGCAGCAAACCTGAAAAAGATGACAGTGCATATGATGTTTCTGAAAGCTACAGGTTGTAGATGCAGTAATCTGGAGCAAAAGGACACTACTGGAGGAATTCAGAAGGTCAGGAAGCATCAGTGAAGGGAGAGGGATGGTTGGCATTTCTGGTATAGAACTGTGAGCTTTGGGCAGATTAAGGCTTAGTTATAACATTTAAACACCAAGGACCGTTCCCATCCAGGACGTGCCCACTTTTCGTTACTATCATCGCGAAGGAGCTACAGGAGCCTGAAGACCCAAACACCCATGCTCAGCATTTAAAGAACAGCTTCTTTCCCTCTGCTATTGGATTTCAGAATGGTCCATGAACCCATCAACACTACCTCATTATTCTTCTTTAGCACTACTTATTTATTTTACAGTAATTGTTTTGTATGTTGTACTGTACCGCCAACACAAAACAAATTTCATAACATACAGTATGCCAGCAGTAATAAACCTGATTCTGACTCTAAAGTTTAAATAAAAAATTTTATTTTACTTAGATATAGCACAGAATAGGTCATTCTGGTCCTTTGAGCCGCACTGCCCCACGACCCTGACCACTCCGATTTACCCCAACCTAAATCATGGGACAATTTTCAATGACCAATTAACCTACCCAGTACGTCTTTGGACTGAGAGAGGAAACCAGGGTACCCAGCAAAAAGCTACACATTCCACAGGGAGGATTGAACTTTGAATTCTGACCCCCTGAGCTGCAATAGTGTTGTGCTAACAGCTACACAACAGTGGAAACATACACTCAGTGGCTACTTTATTAGGTTCAGGAGGTACCTAATATACAATTCATATTGCAGGTTACAGTTTATTAGTTCCAGTAATTTACATTAGATGTGTTACCATTTTCTGGGAAGGGAAAGAAATTGACTGATATTAGAGATATCCCTCTCTCCCAGGATCCATTCTCCTCTCATAAAAAATTCCTTCGTCTCCAGCTCTTTGCCATTTCCACTTATCACCTCCCAGCCTCCCCCACCCACCTGGTCTCACCTATCACCTTCCAGCTTGTGCTCCTTTCTTGCCCCCCACCTTCTTATTCTGACATCCTTCTCCCTTCCTCTCCAGTCCTGATAAAGGCCTGAAATATCAGATGTTTATTCCTCTCCATAGATGCTGCCTGACCTGCTGAGTTCCTCCTGCATTTTGTCTGTGTTGCTTTGGGTTTCCAGCATCTGCAGAATCTGTTGTTTATGATAATGGTGATTTGCTTAAGACAAGTGGTGAAAACAACTAAGACAAAGAAGAATGTGAGATGAAGAATTTGATGTTTATGTGTCCTTCCTATGGAATGCGTGGCTTTCCTCTCAGTGCTCTGGTTTCCTCTCAGAAGCTACAAAACTTGGGCATCAATACTTCCCTTTGCAACTGTATCCTCAATTCCCTAACTGGAAGACTACAATCTTTGCGGATTGGTAATAATATCTCCATTTCACTGACACGCAATGAAGGATGCTTAACCCACTGCTCTACTCTCTCTACGGTGTTAAGGTGTTCGTCTAGTGAACTGTAGGTCACTAGTTCGAACCTTGGCTGAGGCTGCGTGTGTGTCGTTGAGCAAGGCACCTAACCACACATTGCTCTGCGACGACACCGGTGCCAAGCTGTATGGGTCCTGATGCCCTTCCCTTGGACAACATCGGTTGCATGGAGAGGGGACACTTGCAGCTTGGGCAACTGCCAGTCTTCCATAAAAAAAACCTTGCCCGGGCTTGCGCCCTGGAAACTCTCAAAGGTGCAAATCCATGGTATACCAAGACTAACAGAGGCCTACATTATTACACTACTGCTACTCTCTCTACACACATGAATGTGTGGCTAAGCATAGCTCAAGTGCCATCTCTAAATTTGCTGATGATACAACCATTAATGGCAGAATCTCAAATAGCAGCAAGAGGGTGTACAAGGGAAAGGTATACCAGCTTGTTGAATGCTGTCACAGCAACAACCTTGCACTCAACATTAGTAAGACCAAAGAGCTGACTGCAGACTTCAGGAAGGATAAGACAAATGAGCACATGCCAATCCTCGGAGAGGGATCAGAGAGGAGAAGGTGAGCGATTTCACGCTCCTGGGTGTCGAGATCTCTGAGGATCTAACCAGGTCCCAACATATCAATGCAGCTATAAAGAAGGCAAAACAACGGCTATACTTCATTAGGAGTTTGAGGAGATTTGGTTTGTCAGCTAAAATGCTTGAAACATTCTACAGATGTACCATGGAAAGCGTTCTGACTGGCTCCACCACTGTTGGTATTTGGGTGGGGGAGGGGCGGTGGATTAAAGTGAGTTCCAGAAAGTTGTAAAATTAGTCAGCTCCATCATGAGTACCAGCTTCCATAGGTGGTGCCTCAGGAAGGCAGTATCAACCATTTAGGGCCCCCACCGCACAGGACATGCCCTCTTCTCATTGTTACCATCAGAATAGAGGTACAGGAGCCTGAAAGCACACAATCAGTGATTCAGTAACAGCTTCTTCCCCTCTGCCATCCGATTTCTGAATGGACATTGAACTCGTGAATACTACCTCACTACTTTATTTCTGTTTTTTCACTACTTATTTTAACTATTTAATATACTTTGTTACGAATTCCCGTAACTGGATCACTTACCAGCAAAGATAGAGAGGTCCGTTGAAGTCTGATGGTACTATTTTTAAAACTATTTATTGATAAAGGGCAAAAAAATAATATTAATGCAAACATATAGATAATATACGTCGTCAATACTAAATCTAAGCGCGGGTATAATAATAACCAAGAAGAAATAGCTCTATCATTGTATAGGGGTTAATGTATTGTCCGATGGAAAGATAACAGTCACTATCAGTTCGTTCAAGCTGCAGTGTTGTTGGGTTTAAAAGTGATGCGGTTTAAACTTGCCCCAAGTCTTTTAAGACGCCGATCCGTTGAGTCAGGGGAGCGGGCTTCCCCGTTGTTAGCTAAAAGCTGTTTTCCCATGGTTCCAGCCACCGATTCCAGCCACGGAATCGAACGCACGCGGCCTCCTTCAGATGACTTCCTGCTGTTATGTGGCCGCTTAACGTTTCTTCTGGTGCGTCTGAAGGGGCTGTTCCCCAGACCCTCTTTTATACTTCCTCACGGGGTCTCAGATGTCAATCAGGTTGGGATGATGCAATCCCTCAACCAGCCCACTCTGGTCATCCCCTGAGGGGCTTCAACGAATAGTACAGTACTCAATACACAATTCCGTCTCCAAGAGACAATGGCCATGTCCCGTAGCTTTACATCGCCGGGGAAACGAGCCAGCCTGCACGTCTCTTTTCCCCTTTCCTGGGCCCCTTTACCCAACCCAACAGTGATCTTGCGATTCTCACAAAGGAGGGGGCTACAGACGTAACAACATATATATACTTACTGTAATTCAGTTTTTTTCTATATTTATTATGTATAGCATTGTACTGCTGCCACAAAGTTAACAAGTTTCGCTACATAATCCGGTGATATTAAACCTAATTCTGATTCTGACAATCCAAAGACATAGCAGTTATTGTAAATTGTCCTGTGATAGGCTAGGGTTAAATTGGTAGGTTGCTGTGGCATGGTTTGAAGGGCCAGAAGGGCCTTTGCATGCTGTATCTCTGGTTCAAAAGCCTGTTGGTTAAGGGGTAATAATTGTTCCTGGACCAGTGCATATGAGTCCTGAGGCTCCTGTTACTTCTTCCTGATGGCAGCAGTGAGTGTGGCCTGGTTGGTGGGGGTCCTTGATGATGGATGCTGCTTTCCTGTGAGATTACTCATAACATGCATAAACTTAACCTTCAAGAAATGTTCATAGCCTAAATAGGCTGTGGCTGCAAACCCTATTGCCCAGTAACTAAGAGTACCCCAGCAGCTATCAATTGCCTCTCAAATGCCTGATTGAACGCATAGGATGAGCATAAATAGGGTGGTCATATTTTGGGCAGGAACTGCATTGAGAGTCAGTATCATAATTTAATCAAAGCTGTTCTATAGCAACTACTTTGACATGTACATTCAGTCCCACTTTATTAGGTACGTCCTTTTGCTGTTCCAGCCTGTCCACATCAAGGTTCATCATGTTGTGCATTCGGAGATGTTCTTCTGCACACCACTGTTGTAACGCGTGGTTACTTGAGTTACTGTCGACTCCCTGTCAACTTGAACCAGTCGCCATTCTCCTCTGACCTCCCTTATTAACAGGGCAGCTTCACCCACAGAACTGCAATTTACTGAACATCTTGTTTTATGCACTTCTCTCTGTAAACTCCAGAGACTGTTGTGTGTGAAAATCTCAGACATACTGGCATTAGAAAGGGTCCAGAGGAGTTCCATGAGAATTATTCCAGGAATGAAAGGTTTAATGTATAAAGAACATTTGATGGCACACTGAAGTTTAGAAGAATGAGGGGGAACCACAATGAAACCTATGGAGTATTAAAAGGATGAGATTGAGTGGATATGGAGAGGATGTCTCCTATAGTAGTTGAGTCTAGGACCAGGGGGCACCGGTTCAGAATAGAGGGATGTCCATTTAGACTGAGATGAAGAGGGATGTCTTTGGACAGAGAGAGTTGAATTTGTGGAATTCATTGCCACAGATGGCTGTGGAGGCAAAGTTTTTTGGTATATTTAATCAAAAGTTGCTAAGTTCTTCATTAACAACACACACAAAATGTAGGAGGAACTCAACATCTATGGAAAAGAGCAAACAGTTGACGTTTTGGGCCAAGACCTTACAACAGAACTGGAAAAAAGGATGAGAAATTAAAGCCAAGAAGGTAGGGGGAGGAGAGGAAGAAGTACAAGGTAGAAGATGATAAGTGAAATGGGGAGAGGGGTAGGGGTGGAATAAAGAGCTGAAAAGCTGATAGGTGAAAGAGATAAAGAGCTGGGGAAGGGAGAATCCTCACCGGATCTACTCTCAGGATGAGGTTTTTCATTCCAGAACTAATGAGACGTTGTCGCTCTTCAAAGAAAAGGACTTTCTTTCCTCCACCATCAACAAGAATACTGCCTTCACTTACATCTCTTCCATTTCATGCACGTCTGCCCTCACCCAATCATCCTGCCACCCCACCAGAGATACGGATCCTCTTGTCCTCACCTACCACCTCAGTAGCCTCCCCGTTCAGCACATAATTCTCCATAACTTGTGCCATCTCCAAAGGGATCCCACCACCAAGCAGATCTTTCCCTCCCCTCCCTCACCAGCACCCCCCCCCCACTTTCCACTTTTGGTGGGGATCGCTCCCTATGCAAATATCTTGTTCATTCGTCCCTCCCCATTGATCCCTCCTGGCACTTGTCCTTGCAAGCAGGACAAGTGCTTCACCTGCCCCTACACTACCATCCAGGGCCCTAAACACTCCTTCCAGGTGAGGGGACACTTCACCTGTGAGCCTGTTGGGGTCATCTACTGTATCCCGTGCTCCCAATGTGGCCTTCTGTATATCGGTGAGACCCGGTGTAGATTAGGATCTCCCAGTGGTCACCCATTTTAATTCTTCTTCCCATTCCTATTCCGATATATTCTCAGTCCATGGCCTCCTCTACTGTCGCAATAGGCCACACTCAGTTTGGAGGAACAACACCTAATATTCCATCTGGGCAGCCTCCAGTCTGATGGCAAGAACACTGATTACCAGAACTTCCAATAATTAACCCACCCCCTTCACCATTCCACTTCAAGGACGAGGACAAGATTTCAGGGCACTTGGAGACTAATGATAAAATAAGTCAAAGTCAGCAAGGTTTCGGTGAAAGAAAATCTTGCCTAACTAATCTGTTAAAATACTTCAAGGAATTAACAAGCATGGTGGATAAAGGAGAGGCAGTGGTTGTCATTTACTTAAGTTTTCAGAAGGCACTTGATAAGGTACCTCACATGACGCTGCTTAACAAGATAATATCCCATGGTGTTACAGGAAGTATACCGGCACGGATAGAGGAATGGCTGACAGGCAGGAGGCAGCGAGTGGCAATAAAGGGGGCCTTTTTCGGTTGGCTGCCAGTGACTAGTGGTGTTCCTCAGGTGTCAGCATTGGGATCACTACTTTTCACATTGTTTGTAAGTGATTTAGATAGTGAAATTAATGGCTTTGTGGCAAAGTTTGTGGATGATACAAAGATAGGTGGAGGGATAGGTAGTGCTGAGGAGGCAATGTGATTGCAGCAGGAATTACTGGAAGAATGGGCAAAAAAGTGGCAGATGGAATATAATGTTGGAAAATGTATAATAGTGCATTTTGGTAAAAGGAACAATAGTGCAGACTATTGCCTAAATGGGGAGAAGGTTCAACCATCAGAGGTGCTGAGGGACTTGGGCGTCCTCGTGCAAGGTTCCCAGAAGATTAATTTACAGGTTGCATGGTAAGGAAGGCAAATGCAATGTTGGCATTTATTTCAAGGGGAATAGAATACAAAAGCAAGAAAAGAATATAATGCTGAAGCTTTATAAGACACTAGTCCGGCTGCACTTGGAGTATTGTCAACAGTTTTGGGTCCATATCTCAGAAAGGATGTACTGTCATTGGAGAGAGTCCAGAGGAGGTCCACGAGGATAATTTTGGGAATGAAGAGGTTAACATATGAGACATGTTTGACCACCTTGGCCCTGTACTCAGTGGAATTTAGAAGAATGCATGGGGAAACCACTGAAATCTACGAAACGTTGAAAGGAGAGGATGTTTCCTCTGGTGGGGCTATCCAGAACGAGAGGGCACAGCCTCAAAATTGAGGGATGACCTTTTAGAACAGAGGAAAGGAGGAATTATTTTAGCCAAAGAGTGGTGAATCTGTGGAATGTTCTGCCACAGACTGTGGTGGAGGCCAAGTCCATGGGTATATTCAAGACAGAAGTTGATAGGTTCCTGATTGGTCAGGGCAACAAGGGATATGGTGAGAGGGCAGGTGAACAGGATTGAATGGGATCCAGAATCAGCCATTGTGAAATGGTGGAGCGACTCAATGGGCTGAATGGCCTAACTCTGCTTCAATCTCATGTGATCTTATGGTCTTCCTGTTTCCCTCTCTCACCTCATCTCCTTACCTGCCCATCACCTCCCTCTGGTGCTCCTCCCTCTTCCCATTCTTCCATGGTCTTCCACCCTCTCCTATCAGATTGCCTCTTCTTCAGCCCTTTATCTCTTTCACCTATCAGCTTCCCAGCTCTTTACTTCACCCCTCCCCCTCTCCAGGTTTGACCTATCACCTGTCACCTTGTACTTCCTCCCCCGACTTTCTTGCTCTAACCTCTCATCTCTTTTTCCAGTCCTGATGAAGGGCCTCAGCTCGAAACATCAACTGTTTTCTCTAATCCATAGATGGCCTGCTGAGTTCCTCCAGCATTTTTGTGTGTTGCTTGGATTTCTAGCAACTGCAGATTTTCTCTTGATTAGTGGGGGTATCAATGGTGATGGGGAGAAGGCAAGAGAATGGAGTTGGGAGGGATAATAAATCAGCCATGATGGAACAATGGAACAGACTCAATGGGCTGAATGACCTAATTCTACTTCTATGTCTTATGCTCTTATGAGATCAGCAGTTTCTGAGATACTCAAACCACCCCTTCTGCCACCAACAATCATTCCACGGTCAAAGTCATTTAGATCATTTTCCTCACCATTCTGATGTTTGAGCACCTCTTGACCATGTCTGCATGCTTTTATGCACTGAATTGCCATCATGTGATTGGCTGATTAGATATTTGTATTAATGAGGAGTACAGGTGTACCAAATAAAGTGGCCACTGAGTGTATAATGAACAGTTTAACATCATTACCATACGGATGATCACTGGCTTTTATTACGACTTGTGTGCTTGCTTTCTCCTGGTCAATACTGGCCCCACTGGTTGGAGTTGAGCCGACTTTTCCATCTCCAGATATCGCGGAAACCAGGGAAATTCTGAAGTGCTCAGCAGTCTCAGGTAAATTATCGTCTAGAACATGCACATTCAAAACCTTCAAGAGAACAGAATCACCACAATCAATAATCAATGATCAGAAATAATGTGGTTATAACTGGTCAACTACTTTTGAACATCAGCCGTTGACTACTTCTAGAAATGGTAATATTTCTTTATTTTATTTATATTTGGAGATAACCTACAGAACAGTCCCTTCCAGCCCAACAAACCACACCATATACCAACCCCCCCCGATTTAACCCTGGCCTAATCACAGGACAATTTACAATGACCTATTGGCCTAGTAACTGGTACACCTCTGGACTGTGGAAAGAAACCAGAGCACCTGGAGGAAACCCATGCATATCATAGGGAGGACGTGACATCATCTCCTTACTGATGGCGCTAAAATTGAACTCTGAACTCCAACCCCTCAGGTTAACAGCACACACTAACCACTACACTACCATGGTGCCCTTACTAGACACAAGAGGTTCTGCAGACGCTGGAAATCTTCCGCAACGCCCAAAGTTCTGGAGTAACTGAGCAGGATCAAATAGTAAAAAATCATGAACTATGTTATGATTTAAACAGTGAAATGATGAAATGAATAAAGTAATTTATATTGCATAGGATAAATCGAGCTGCTCTTGTATTCCTGATAGGAGCTGATCTACAGATCCTGTGAATTTCCATAATCGTCCATAGGTTCTGAACATGGACCATTCAAATAAAAACAATCTCATCTAGAGACTGGCAAGTCAAATCAAGTCCAGTTTAATATCATTCAACTGTATATATGTATACCACTAATCGAAACAACATTCCTCTAGAACAAGGTGCACAACACAGTATGTATAACTCACACTAATAACACAATGTAATATCACCACAAATAAATTAACAAATAATAAAATATATTCTAGAAGATCGACATTCAGCATAAGATGCATTTGTGACACAAGTTAACAAGCTGCTGCTGCTTCATATGTGATTAGACCTGGTGGTGGTAGGGAGTTCCATTGTCTCATGACAAAGGGGAAGAAGCTGTTTCTCATCCTTTCGGTCCTTATCCTAATGCTGTGTTACCTCCTGCCTGATGGCAGGAGATCAATAAGATTGTTGGAGGGATGGGAAGGACTCTGCATACACACTGCTCCCAATAAATATCTGTAATGGGTGGAAGAGAGACCCAATGATCCTCACAACGTTTTGCAGGGACTTGCGGTCAGTTACCTTACAATTCCCATACCAGACAGTTATGCAGCTGGTCAGGACACTCTCAATAGTGCTCCTGTAAAAACTGGTTAAAATGGGAAAGGGGAGGAGCCTCCCTCATCTCAGTCTCCCCAGGAAATGGGGCCGCTGCTGTGTTTTCTGAACCAAAGTGGTGTTGAGAGACTAGATGAGATTGTCCATTATGGGCACTTGCAGAAACTTGGTGCTCCTAAGTCTCTCCACGGAGGACCTGTGTGTGTGTGCAGTGAGTAATGGTCAGCCTGCACCTACCTACAGTCAACAACCACCCCTTCGATTGAATCCATGTTGAGATGCAAGTTGTTGTGCTCACGCCATTCCACCATCCGCTCTACCTCCTCTCTGTAAGCCGATTTGTCGTCGTTGATGAAGCTAACTACTGTTGTCTTCGGCAAACTTGATGATTCGGTTTTGAACTGGATCTAGCAATGCTGTCATGCATCAGCAGTGTGAACAGCAGTGGGCTGAGCTTGCAGCCCTGGAGAGTGCCAGAGCTCAGCTTAACGGTGTTAGAGATGTTTCTGCCAACTTGGACTGACTGTGGCCTTTCTGTCAAGTCGTCCAGGATTCAGTCGCAGAGAAAGTGTTGAAATCCATCAGTTTACCCGTCAGTTCGTAAGGGACAAACACTGAGCTAAAGTCAACAAACAACATCCTGGAGTTTGAGGCACATTTTCCAAGTGGGGCAGGACAGAGTGGAGTGCAAGTCTATGGCATAATCAGTGGACCGACTTGAGCAATAAGCAAATTGGAAAGGGTACAATGTAGCAGGAAGATTGGGATTTAATCTGATCCATAAACCACTGCACAAAGCACTACATTATTGTTGAGGTCAGTGCCACTGGACTGACAGATACTGTCACCCTTCTGGGCACCAGGATGATGGTGGCTGCCTTGAAGCCTGAGACAGTGGACTTCCCCAGATAGATGTCTGTTAGAAACTCAGTTAACTGTGCAGCAGGAAGCAGAGTTGCCGTTCTACCAACCTCATGTGCCACCAGACAAATGCCCTGGCATTACTGTGGTCACTGAAAAAATCACCAACAACAGACATGCATTTTAAAGTAGTAATTCAATATAATACAACATTAAAAACTAAAGCTCACACCATCTGCTGGTGGTCAGAACTGTTTACACCCCTGCATTCAACTTTATTCCGTGGTTAGATTTCTACTTACCTCAGAGTTTTGCTGGGGAGCAAAAGTGATGGTACCAGTGGAGTTGACAAAATCATTCACATCACTGCTGTCAAATTCAATCTGTGTGATATTGTAATTCACAAAGACAAAGTCCAAGGCTCCTCTTGTTCTTTCTACAACACATGAAATTGTGGATCCCTCAGCAGCCATCTGCAAGAAAATAAACAAAAGATTTGCTGGTAAACTGCACAAAGTCATGCTGGTTGCTCACTGTGGAAACAGCTGCAATTTCTATTCAAGAAGAAATAAATACAGGATAATTAGAAAAATAAGAAGTAGACATTTAGCCCTAAAGGTCAAACCTGTGACTGAAGAGTCCAAGAGTCTAGACCTGAAAGTCAAACCATGATAGGTGAATCCAAGGGCCAAGGCTGAAGTTGAAGATTACGCCAATTTAAGTGCTGAGCCAGATTAAAAAGATTAAAGCGTCAAGGCCAAGGGCGAAGTTCAAATTGGTGTTCAGCTGACTACTCTGAGGCTTTACTCACTTCGGTACTGAACTGACTCTGCAACTGAGGCCTGCAGCCATCGTCACTCGCCTCAGCATTGAACTAGTTCCATGGCAGTGGCCTGTAGCCGTTGGTGTCCTAGACCTGCTCCTTCATGGAACTGGCTCCATGACGGTGGACTCATTCTCAGTGACCCTATGGGTCACGTTCCCCTTTACACTTCTGTACAGGAAATGACGTTGAACAATCTTAAATACAGCAGGTGTTGCTGGAACTTCACCTTCAGATTCTGATTTATTTATCACATGTGTGTCAAAGCATACAGTGAAATCTGTCATTTGTGTTAAATACCATCACACCCAAGGATGTTCTGGGGGCCAGCCTGCAAACGTTGCCACACATTCAGGCATCAACATAGCTTGGTCAGGAGAACAGCACAAACATCAATAATAACGACAGACCCTTTCCCCTTTCCCCTCCCTCCCACTCAAATGGGTATGAATACAAATAATTATATCCATGGGAAAAAGATCTTCACAGAGAAACATGAGGAGAGTATGATTGGGAGTGACTACATATCTAAAAACAGACTGGGAGAAATTGTTGTTGGACATTGAAAAGCAATGTGACGGAGTATTGTAGTACTGAAGCTTATGGGAAATAAAAGGTAAATACAGTGGATTCTGGTAAATTGGACTATAGGTTAATCAGGGCAGCCACTTATTTGTCTCTTCAAGACAAAAACTAATAGAGTAAATAGCCAGAATTCCCTTCATTTATTTGGGACACTACGCCACTTAATTGGGGCAGAAGACTGATGCCAAACAGTTCCTAACTAGCATTAATTGCTTGCACTCATGTGGCTGTTAGACACAACACTACATTTTGAGTGAAGTTTTTAAATAGTGTCAGTTGCATGTGTTTGTGTTCAAAACACAATGATTTTTTTTTCACTGATAGTTGTTGAGAAATAAGCAGTAAGGCAATTCAGAACTTCAGGTTCAAGCACTCAGGCTTGGAGATGCCAGAAATGGCCAGGAGAGAAAATTAAATGATTTCACTAAAAAAGTTAGAAACTACAAGAAGTTTGAAGATATCAACAATAACCTTGAATGTTATAATGAAAAGGAAGATTTGGAGGATGAAATCATCAATTGAATTGTATTACTGCACTAGGTGTACTGTATGTACTGATTTTGTTCATTTACAATCAGAAGAACACGACATGGATAAATTTCTCTGTCGATAACTATTCAGAACTAATACAGTTTTGTGAGTACTGCAGTAGTATTAGTAGTGTTCTAGTTTGTTCTGTATTTCATTTAAATACATAATTTGTTATTTAATTAAATGGCTCTTTGTAATTTTTATACCTTCTTAACTATTTCCATGAAACTTTGGCTAATTGGGGCAGCTGCTAAATAGGGCCAAAATGTACTGCTCCCAAGGTGTCCCAATTAACCGGAATCCACAAGTTTTAAGACTGAATAGTGAGGGAAGAGTAGGAAGGGACTTGGACTGCCAAGGAAGATAAAACTGACAGGCGTAAAGGCCAAAATACTGTCTTTTCTATGCTACAGAGCTTCAAGTATTTACAGTAGTTCCAAATTTAAAGAGCCCAAGTTTCATGAATTTAGACTAGAAACTTGCCTGTGAACCTCAAATCGAGTGTTAGAATATACATTTCACCTGTGGAATGCAGGTCCCAGTGAAACCAAACAGTCCATTGGCATTGTCACTTTTCTGTATTCGCAGTGTAGCTGTGGCATTGTGCTGTGAAATCCTGGCCCCACCATACACACTTGTCAGTTTCAAGGCAAATGATTCTTCCCCTTCCTCCTCAGCATCGTCTCTTGCAGCAACGATAAACGACTTCTTTTTCTCTCCTCCTCTGTATTCCAGGTACCCGGAGATCGGGTGGAGGTCAGCCTTCGCTGGAGTAGCATGAATTTCATGGATTTCATCTCGGTTCAGCTTGCGGACATAAATTCTCACATCTTGCATTAGCCCCGTGAACCTGTTCTGCCCGTCTGTATTTGCCCCAACAGTTAGAAAACCAGGCCCTGGAGGGAGAACATAGAGCACAGAATGTAGAACGGTACAGCACAGTTAATGAGAATACAGGAGAAGCTGTGCTTGGAGCTATTGGACCATAAGGCCATCAGACATAGCAGCAGAACTGGGCCATTCAGCCCATCAATTCTGCTCCACCATTCCATTTTGCTGATATTTTATCTCTGTCAATCCCATTTTCCCACCTTCTCCCTGCAACCTTTGACACCCTGGCTAAGCAGGAACTTATTATACAGGAAACAATTACCATTGAGGTTTCCAATGACCATTGTGGCTCCTTTGGTAAAGTGAGAACTTTAAAAATTAAATGATTCCAAAAATGCGTGATTTGCGCTTTTCCCCACATTCTTTAACAACCCAAGACTGCATTGAGTGGTAATGTTGTTAGAACCTACACAATATAAGCCCACGATCCTTTAGTCTACTTCAAGATCAATCTAACCCTACCCTCCTGCAGAGTGCTCCATTTTACTTTTATCCATATGCCCATACAAGAAATTCTTAAATGTCCCTAATCTATCTGCCTCTGCCTTCAAACACCCACAAACCTCCTGTGTAAAAAAACTTACCTCTGACATCCCCCCCCCATACCCCCCATACTTTCTTCCAATCACCATAAAATTATGACCCCTTGTGTTAGCCATTTCCGCACTGGAATAAAGTCTCTGGCTGTTCACTCTAGCTATGCCTCTTATCATCTTGTACACCTCTATCAAGTCAACTCTCATCCTCTTTCACTTCAAAGAGAAAAGCCCCAGCTCACTCAGTCTATTCCCATAATACATGCTCTCCAATCCAGGCAGCTTCCTGGTAAATCTCCTCCACACCCTCTCTAAAGTTTTTACATCCTTCCTATAATGAGAGGAACAGAACTGAACACAATACTTGGTGTGGTCTAACCCTTCATTCCTGCATAGCCCCTCATTTTTCTGTCATTCATATGCCTATCAATTAAATGTGCCTAATGTATCTGCCTCTGTCATCAACCCTGGCAGTGCGTAACACACACACTTACCATTCTGTGTAAAAACAATCTGACACCCCCCCCCCCCCAAAACATTCCTCCAATCACCTTAAGATTATTCCTTCCTGAATTTGCTACTTTCTGGTTAAAAGGTGGTGGCTGTCAATTCTATCAAAGCCTCTTATCATCTTGTACATCTCTAACAAATCACCTCTCAGCTCCTTTTGCTCTTTCACTCAGCCTATCCTCATAAGACATGCTCTTTAATCCAGGCAACATCCTGGTAAATCTCTGCACCCTTTCTAAAGCGTCCACATCCTTCCTATAACGAGACAATCAGAAATGAACACAAAATGCATAATAAATTGAAATGCACAACATTATTTAGAAAATGTTATTTTTTAAAATTCTGTATTACAGATTTTGCGCAGATACGCCTTTCCGGACCTGTGAGCTGTGCCACCCAGCAACCCCCGATTTAACCCTAACCTAATCACAGGACAATTTACAATGACCAGTTCATCTACCCGGTACATCCTGGGAGTGTGGGAGGAAACCAGAGCACCCTGTTTTCCTGGAATGCGTCTGAAACACACACATTCCATGGGGAGTCTCCTTACAGAAGATGCTGGATTGAACTCCAAACTCCAACTCACCAAGCTGTAATAGCATTGTGCTAACTGCTGTGCTACTTGTGGCATTTTAAGATAAAACTGCTTTTTTTTAAACATACTATTGTAATTTTCATCCAAAATATAATTCCCTTTTATGGTATTGGTACATAAATCTAATCTATGAAACACAATGTTAAGCATGCAAGACGAATAGACAAACTATGAATTAAATGACATGCCATAACATAAACTTAGCAATGGTTCGGTAAGCTACTGTGCAAGTTGCAGGAAGGTAAGGGTTAAGATGATATACTGACAGAAACAGGGTGTAGATGTTGTATATTCACTCAAGCTGAACACAGCCCCTGAGAAACTAACTCTCTTTGTACTGCCCCTTTGTTCAAGCCTGAGACCCAAGGTCATCAAGCATATAAGATGAGATGCAAACGACGGATTAAAGATTTGTTTTATTTTTCACATGAACTCGAAATTTCCTTACTCACAGACCCTATGCATTTGGGATTGTCTACACAATCTGCATCAGCAGAGGAGCACCACAAAGCTGTGTGTGCTCAGCCCCCTGCTCTACTCACTGCGTGGCTAAGCACAGCTCCAATGTCATATTCAAACTTGCTGATGACATCACTGTCACAGGCTGAATCAAAGATGGTAATGAATCAGCATACATGAGGGAGACTGAAGGTTTGGCTAAGTGTTGTCATAACAACCACCTCACACTCAATGTCAGCAAGACCAAGGAACTGATTTAAACTTCAGGAGAAGTCAACCAGCAGTCCAGGAGACAGTAATAATCAGGGGATCAAAACTGGACAGGATTAGTAGCTTTAAATTCCTGGGTGTTACTATTTCAGAGGACCCATCCTGGATCTGGCAATGGGTAATGCCCTCCCAACCATTGAGCACATCTACATGAAACATTGCTGTAGAAAAGCAGCATCCACCATCAGAGATCCTCACCACCCAGGTCATGCTGCCTTCTCGCTGCTGCCATCAGCTAGAAGGTACAAGAGCCTCAGCACTCACACCACCAGGTTCAAAAACAGTTACCACACCATAATCATCAGGCTCTTGGCTAAAAGGGGATAACCGCACTCACTTGCGCCATCGTTGAAATGTTCCTGCAACCAATTATCTCACTTTAAGGACTCTTCATCTCTTTAGCTCATGTTCTGGTTTTTCATTGCTATTTATTTATATTTGCATTTGTACAGTTTATTGTCTTCTGCACTCTGGTTGATCTTTCATTGATCCTGTTATAGTTACTATTCTATAGATTGCTAAGTATGTCCACAGGAAAATAAATCTCAGGTCTGTATATGGTGACATATATGAACTTTGATAATAAAATTTACTTTGAACATCAAAACATACAATGAAAACACAAAGTACACTGCAGATGCTGGGGTCAAAGCAACACGTACAAACAAGCTGGTGGAACTCAGCAGGTCGGGCAGCATCCGTGGAAACGAACAGTCAACGTTTCGGGCTGAGACCCTTCGTCAATGAAATGTGTTAAATGCACCAACAACCTGCACAGTCCAACATAGTTTGCCCATACTACACCTTTGGAACATGGGAGGAAACCAGAACACTCGGAGGAAACCCACACAGTCATGGAAGAAGGTACAAACTCCTTACAGACAGCGGCAGGAGGTGAACTCAGGTCGGTGACACTGTAGATCGTAGTAATAAGAAGGGGGGATGTTCTGGATTGTGAGGGTCCTTCAAAATGGATGCCACTTTCTTGAAGCACCACCATATAAGGATACTTTCAAGGGTGGGGAGGGTTGTGCCCACGATGGAGCTGGCTGAGTTTACAACCTTTGGCTGCTTTTTCCTATCCTGTGCAGTGGCGCCTCCATACCAGACAGCAATGCAAGCAGTCAGAACACTCCACGGTAGATCTATAGAAATTCGCTAGTCTTTGGAAACATATCAAATCTCCTCAAACCCTTAATGAAATGTAACCACTGATGCGCCCTCTTTGTAATTTCATTAATAAGTTGGGTCCAAGATGGATCTTCTGAGAGGCTGACACCCAGAAACTTAATGCTGCTCATCCTTTCCAATGCTGACCCCTCGACAAGGACTGCTGTGTGTTCCTCTGACTTCTCCTTCCTCAAGCTCACAGCCGATAACTTGGTCTTACTAATGCTGAGTTCCCTTCTGATGTCTACACCAAAGTTCTTGGATGAAAAAGCAGAAGTCCAAAGTAAATTTATTATCAAAGTACGTACATGTTACTATCAACTACTGAGGTTATTTTTTTGAAAGCTTTTACAAGTAAAAAATAAAATATAATAGGATTTACGAAAAGCATGTATCAAGGTCCCTTGGTTCCTCAGATGTTCCAAAGGTCCAAATAAAGCCCATATAGGTATACAATTCTAAAAACACTTGGCCAGCTTGTACACAATGGATGCGATCAATGGGGTGATCACAATCATCTCTGAGGATCATCACCTTGTCATGATGGAGAGGCTTGTGAGTTCCTGGGACCTCGAGAGTGATGCCACCTAAATCTTAGATCCTGGTAGAAACACCCCTGGTGGCCAGGTCAAAAGAGAGATTCCAGACCAAGAGTGATCCTCAACAGTGGAGCTGGTGGAAGATGATGACACATCACAATGGCAGTGAAGGTGGGGGAAGGCTGCAGCAGTGAAGGGTCCCCAGTCATCATGCATTCCTTGCCACTGGAACCTGACCTTGATCCGTCAGTGACACTGTGGTGGCTGCCCATCCCTCATCCTACCCCCATTAAACAAAAGTCATGCACAGGCATTCTCCATTAAGGAGATATCTCCTCAGGAGAAAATCATACTCAGATCACGTGATCTCACTACTATATTATATGTGATCACCAATGAGCAAATAAAACAGCTGCATTCAAATCATGAATAGAGAAACCACAATCACTAAAGGTTACATCCAAAACATTGATTTAAAAAAAAAACTCCTGACCCTGCAGCAACGCTAGCTGAGGATTTGTTAGTATGGGTCAGACCAGACTTAGCCAGTATTGTAAGTAGTTTTAGGCCCCATGTTAAGAAAGAATATGCTGGCATTGGAGAGTCCAGAGAATGATCGCAGGAATGAACTGGTTAACATGTGAGAAGCGTTTGATGGCTCTGGGCGTGTATTTGCAAGAGATCAGAAGAATGAGGGGGGATCTCATTGAAACCTATTGAATATTGAAAGGCCTGACAGAGTGGATATGGTGAAAATGTTATGTATAATGGAGGAGTCTAGGACAAGAGGGCAAAGCTTTAGAATACAAGGATGTCACTTTAGAACAGAAATTAGGAGGAACTTCTTTAGCCATTGGGTGGTGCATCTTTGGAATTCATTGCCATGGATGGCTGCAGAGGTCAAGTCATTGGGTATACTTAACAATTAGTCAGGGTGTCAAAGTGGTTCTTGATTAGTCAAGGCACCAAAGGTTACGGGGAGAAGGCAAGAGAATGGGGTTGAGAGGGATAATAAATCAGCCTTGCTGGAATGCTGCAGCAGACTCGATGGGCCAAATGGTTTAATTCCACCCTATGTCTTATGGTCTTATGTATTCACTCTGTTAAACTGTTTGCTTTCTATAATAACTACCTCTAATTTCTCCGCAGCACCATCCCGACTCTACACAATGGTCAGCCTTTAGCACTTACCATCTATGATTGCTTCACCTTTGAGATGCTTAACGCCATCAGGAATTAGAATCCCATTCAAATAAAATTCAATTATTCCATCAGCCACCACAATTATAATGTGCATCCAGGTATTTTCATCCAGGTACCTTAATGCTGTTCCCGTGGCAACATGAGTAATATTTGAGCTCAGCACGCTATAGCAAAACGTCACTGACAAGGAGGATTCATTGGTCATCAACTTCATAGCATAATAAATGGTGGCATTATCACTTGTTTTCGATATGATAAACCCATTGGTGTTGAGATCAGGTATCACCCAAGCAGACAATGTAAAATTTGCAACTGTATTCTTCATCCATGGCTGATATTCTGGGTGAACAGTTCCATATACACCCTGCGCCCCACTAAAGTACAGAGCATCTGTACCCGTGTGTCGACGTCTGGTGTGAGGACGTAGCTTAACAGAGCTGGGAAATGTTCCAACCAGTATAAAGTCCGTCATTTCAGGCAGTCTGTATCTAAACGCATTGGACAGTATCTCCCACCCAATTCGAACCTCTCCAAATGCACCTTGCTGTCGCTGAATGGTGAAGTTAGTAATGTACGACATGTCCTCGTCTGAGAGCACGTCCTCCGCAACCTCCCTGTCCTGGCTTTCTGCATCCAGGACGAAAACTCCAAAAGGATCATCGTTAGGTGGAATCACAACATTGACACTTAAGCTCTGATTTGATAACTGACCACCAGAGCCAGGAGCTCCACCTGGGAAGTTAACATAGAAGTTAATAAATTGTTACAGACTGATTCAACTGAATAGTTTTATCAATATCTAATTTAAAAAAAGCTAGATAGCTTTCCTGTTCTAAATGGGGGGTTTGGTGTTTTTACTGGAGCAAGTGGGAGGGGGAGCTTTGGGGTTCTAATGTTTCTGTCATTCATTCTTTGGGGTTTTTTTTCTGTCTTGCGGATGTCTACAAAGGGTATGCTGTATACATTCTCTGATATTAAATTTGAAATAAGCATTAAAATATAGGAATGCTAAAAGTCTCACATAAATCCAAGAGGGTCATTAAATCCACATACAAGCTCAAATTTCATGCATTGTAAATCTGTCTGCAATGTTATCGTACAAACACAAAGCATTCATGGAGTTTGCACAATCTCCCTACAAAACCTGGATCTCCCTGGGGAGGCCCTGATTATTCTCTCGTCATCTTAAGGACCCAAAGGATTGATAGGTTAATTGGTTACTACACATTGCCCCTAGTATGTAGGTGGAATTCATGGGCTCATTGTCAGGAAATGTAGAGAAGATGTGACCCAAATGCAGAGCAGTTGAAGTGATTTAGTAGTGAGTGATCACTTTAGTAATAAACTGCAAAATAACAAGCCTTCAGGGGCCACAAGAGAGAACAGATACTAAACACAACAAGGTAACTTATATATTAACACAAGAAATTCTGCAGATTCTGGAAATCCAAAGCAACACACACACACACAAAATGCTGGAGGAACTCAGCTAGTCAGGCAGCATCTATGGAGAAGGAATAAACAGTCAACATTTCAGGCTGAATCCTCTCATCAGGACTGGAAAGGAAGGGGAAAAACGCCAGAATAAAAGGTGGGGGAGGGGAAGGAGGCTAGCTGGAAGGTGAAAGGTGGTCAGATCAATGGGAAAGGCCAAGAGCTGGAGAAGAAGGAATCTGATAGGAGAGGAGTGCACCATGGAAGAAAGGGATGAAGTAGGGGTACCATGGACAAGTGATAGACAGCAGAGAAGATGCAAGAGGACAAAGTTTGGAATAGTAGAATAGGAAAGAGAGGGGGAATTTTTTTTTAAATTGGAAAGAGATATCAACTTCTATGCCATCAGGCTAGAGGCTATCAAACAAATTGTGAGATATTGCTCCTCCACCCTGAGGGTGGTTTCATTGTGACACAAGAGGAAGCCATGGACCAACATATCAAAACAGGAATGGGAATAGGAATTAAAATTCCTATTTTAATACCACCTGGAAGTTCCGCTTTTGGTGGATGGAGCAGAGATGCTCCATAAAGCAGTCCCCAAATTTACAATGAGTACAATACGGGTACAATAGATAAAACCCATCAAATAAATCTGCAGATCAAATGTCGCCTCACCTAGAAGAACTGTTTGGGGCCCTGAATGGCGGTGAACCTGAAGGTGAAAGGACAGGGGAGTCATTTCGGCAGGTATAAGTGGGAAGGGATGAGTGGACAAGGTAAGCATGGAGCGAGTGATCCTAATGGAAGACGGAGAGAGGAGGTGAGGTAAAGATGTGTTTGATGGGACTATTATTCAACATGTCTTGCATCAAGCACATACCTGAAGCATTGATCAACCTGAGAACATAAGTTTCACTAAATTCCGGAATTCCATCGGGAAGTGCATGGAGTGTTATAGGAGAGGAGAGTTCTCCAGTAGTGAAGAGCACAATACCAGATGTTTTGGAAAACTCCTGCCCAGGCTGCAGTAAAGTATCATTGACAAATAGCTGCCATGAAACAGAGACATTTCCAAATATCCCTCGCTGTCTCAAAATCCTGTCAGTAAACAAAGGAGTTACAAATCAAAAATAATTTTTCACTTAAAGTAATTCATTTTACCTTTTGACTAATGTAGGTCTCATCAACAACTAACTTTGGAACAAACTAGATAAAAAATATCTGTGATATTTTCTTCATTTAATAAGGGATATAATACTGCCACGAAGATAGGAATACAGAGCATACATCAAGTTTCGAGAATTAACGCAGTTTGTGGATAAATTACTAATCTAATAAGACATGTTCATCTGTCTACCTAGCAATGGGGGAAGACTTTGTTATCCCAAGAATTCCACTCCTCTACAATATGCTCCTCCCTCTTTTCTATTCCCCACTCCAATCCTTCCCTCTTCTATTCCCCACTCTGGCCTCTTACCTCTTCTCCTCACCTGCCTATCAGCTCCCCTCCTATCAGTGCCGCTCCTTCTTCCTGTTCTCCCATGGTAGTCTCTCCTCTCCAGCCCTTTGCCTTTCCCACTCACCTGGCTTCACCCATCACCTTCTACCTTGACCATCTTCCCCTCACCTCACATTTTTTCATTCTGCCATCTTCCTCTTTCCTTTCCAGTCCTAATGAAGACCCAAAACTTTGACTGTTTACCAAATATCAGAGGGCTGCAATCTGCACAAGAGGTCATTGTTTGGTAACACAGCGTAAAGTTTAAAAAGACCTCTGGTGCTTTCGGTTCTGTTCAGTGGGCTGCAGGCAGCACGGGGCCAATGAAAAGAAGGAAGATGTAAGTAGAGTGGCCATTGTGTGTGTGAGCCAGTGTTAGAGTGGTAAGGCTCTGGCTTTGGCTCAAGTACAAGCAGAGGTTCTAAGTAAGTTTCTAGTAAGTTTTTTTCTGTCGCTATGGTACAGAGAACGGGTATGTTCTTTGTGTGAGACGTTGGAACTCTGGAAAACCTCCAGTCTCCCTGATCTGCAAATCCTTAGAGACCAAATTAAGGAAATTGATCTGCAGATTAATGAACTTTGGTTCATGCGGGAGACTGAGGAAGTGATAGATAGGAACTACAGGAAGGTAGTCACCCCCAAGCTGCTGGCCCAGTTGGCTGGGTGGCTGGCAGGAAAGAGAAAGGTAATAGGCAACCAGTGCAGAGTACACTTGTGGCAGTTACCCTGAAAAATAAATATACGGTTTTGGAAACCACAGCAACCAGGTCTCTACCACCGAGTCTGATGCTGCGGTTCAGAAGGGAATGAGAGTGAAGAGGACTTCAGTAGTGATAGGGGATTCCACAATTAGAGGTATAAATATGAGATTCTGTAGGTGTGAAAGAGACACTCGGATGGCATGCTATCTCCCAGTACAAGGGTCAGGGATATCTCAGATATCTCAGATCAGGTCCACAGCATTTTACAGGAGGAGGGGGAGCAGCCAGAAGTCTAGGTACATATTGGCACCAATGACATACAGTAGGTAGGAAGAGGGAGGAGGTCCTGAAGAGAAAAGTTGGAGAGTTTGGTAGAATAATGGAATCCAGTGTAGTAATCTCTGGATTACTGCCTGTGCCACGTGCTAGTGAGGGTAAGAACAGGGTCATTTGGCTGTTGATTGCAAGGGTTCAGATTTCTGGATTATTGGGATCTCTTCTGTACAAAACAGATGGATTACACCTTAACTCGAGGGGGTCCAATATCCTCATGGGCAGGTTTCCGAGAGCAGATGGGGGAAGGTTTAAACTAATTTGGCGGGGGGGGGGGGGTTGGGAACCAGAGTAATAGGACTGAGGCTGGGCAGTTGTTATACAACTAGATGAAGTGTGCAGTGAGACTGTCAGAAAGGAAATTGCAGTCAGTGGGATGAGTTGCAGTGTAACAGTAGACAAAATTGAAAACAGTGATAAAACAGGACTGAAAGGTGTTATATTTGAATGCACACAGTATACGGAATAAGGTAGATGATCATATAGTATGGTTAGAGATTGGTAGGTATGATGTTGTGTGCATCACTGAATTGTGGCTGAAAGAAGATCAATGCTGGAAGCTTAACATCCAAGGATACACACTGTATTGAAAAGATAGATAAGTGATGAGAGGGTGTGGATGTCTCTGCTGGGAAAAAAATGAGATCAGATCATTAGAAAGAGGCGACATAGGATTGGAATTTGAGAGGGAGAAGCTAAAGTCAGATGCATCAGTGTTACAGTGGAATAAAGGGTATCACAGAGGGATGTGAGTGGAGCTAGCCAAAGTTGATTGAAAGGGGACACTAGCAGGGATGACAACAGAGGAGCAATGGCTGCAGTTTCTGGAAGAAATGTGGAAGGTGCAAGACAGACATATCCCAAAGAAGTGATAGTATTCTAAAGGCAGGGTGATGGAACCGTGGCTGACAAGGGAAGTGAAATACAACATAAAAGCAAAAGAAAAGCCATATATTAGATCAAAAATTAATGGGAAGTTAGAGGTTTGGGAAGCTTTTAAGAGCCAACAGAAGGCAACTAAAAAACCAAAAGGAAGGAAAAGGTGAAATATGACAATAATATCAAAGAGGATACCAAAAAGTCTTATTTCCAGCATCTAGAGAATCTCTTATGATTATGGACATTACCACATCTGGAGCCTTCCTTTCGCATACAGGTAGTTGGGGATTGAGGTGGCCTGTACCCTCATGTGACAAAAGTATTTATTATCTAATAACTTTGGAGTTCTCAGTTTATTATTGGTCTTATACTCCAAAGACAATTTACTACTATATTATGACAACCACATGAGCCAACATCTACACTATCTTTTTTTAATAATAATTTTTATAAGGTGTACTTTTTAGCAAACTCATGTATTTTTCACAGTCACTGGCAGAAAGTGGTGTAGCAGCTAAACTAATGGTTTATCAGCTTTCTCAGTTTTCATTGGCTAAGTATCAGCACATTAAAATAAATACATCACATTGGTAATTATGTAGCCTATTAACTAATTCATCACTATCAAAGAAATTTTCTTTATTTTTTTCTATAAAAGTGAGAGATTTTTCTGAAGTGCCCTCTTTTGTCTTTTTTTTGTCGAGGGAGGGGTTGGAGTTGGGTTTTTGATGTTCTAGCTGCCATTTTCCATGTGTGGCAATCTGTTAGCTTTTTATGCAAGGGAGGGGGTTTGCGGGTTTTATTTCTACTTTTTCATATCAGGGGAGTTGATGGCTCTTCGTTCAACAATTCCCATGTTTTTTCTGTATGTCGTAGCTATTTGGAGAAGGCAATTATCAGAGTTGTATTGTACATGGATGTTTAGACAATAAAATAAACCTCTGAACCTTTTATTCTTTTGTATTACACCCCTTAACATTAATTGCTCTCCTAGTATCCTTTCTCGGGTCTCTATTTAGTTTGTTTAGTATTTGTATGTTTGTTTGGAATTAAGACTGCTTGCCACTCTTGATTCGTGGAAGAACAGTAAGGATCAGAAAATAAACAGAGATCTAACAGTTCCAGTGTGATGTTCTTGTATTCTGAGGCTGTCCCTGCTGGTCCTAGACTCCCCTGCTTTTGGAAGCGTCCTCTCCACATGTACTCTATCTAGCCATTTCAGTAATCAATAAGTTTCAATGAGATCCCTCCTCATTCTTTGAAACTCCACCAAGTAGAGGCCCAGAGCCATCTAATGCTCCTCATATGTTCACCTTTTCATTTCGGAACCATTCTCATGAACCTCCTCTGGACCCTCTCCAATGCCGGAATATCCCAAAACTGCTCATAATACCTCAAGTGTGGTCTGATCAATGCCTTATGAAGCCTTAGCATTACATCCTTAAACATCATAAAAGTAGAGACTAAAATTCCCAATTTAACCTGTGTCCCAGTACTGTCTATACACAAATCAGAGAACATCAAACTTCACAAGTTACTTAGCTCCCCAGTTCCTGAAAATCATCGTTTCCAAAGGCCCCACAAACTCCTTCCTATTCTGAATTCAGTGAAGTCTACAGATCCGCTGTGATCAGGCCTGCCCCGGTATGAGGAATGGATCAAGGTTGTTATGTACTCCAAGGAACAGAGTGCTGGGTCAAATTCTTTCCAGATTTCTGTGCTGAGGAACGTTTTCAATTGCTTACAAATTCATGCCTCCTGCCTTAGATTTTCAACATTTGCCCCCATGGCTTTCACAGGTCTACAATCAAAATCCAAAATTCGTCTGTTGATAGTGAAACCCCAAAAATCAGAGTTTGCAATCTTGTGAACCAGAACCTAACTCCATTATTATAATATAGAACATAGCCCTCCATGTGTCAATCTAAGAGTGTCTTTGTATCTGTCTCTACCACTACCCTTGGCAGTGCATTCCACACAACTACCAGTCAGTATGCAAAAACCCTGCCTCTGACATCTCCCTAAACTTTACTCCCAACACCTTAAAGTTATGCCCCTTTTTTTTTTAGTTATTTCTGAGCTGGGAAAATGTCTCTGGAAATCCACTTATCTCTGTCCTCCTGTCTCTTATACTTTGTCAACAGAAACATAACACAGCAAGGGTGCCTTACATAGAACACCAAGAAGAGACCGCAAGAAAAAGGTAGCAAACCTTGTTTGTTCATATAAGGTTGCATCACCGTCTGGTGTAGGAAAAGTTGCAGGAAGTTGTGAACTCAGCCAGTTCCCTCATGGACACTAGCCTTCCCACACGGCCCACCCCCCATGCACATCCAGGACACTTTCAAAAGGTGATGCCTTAAAAAGGCAGTATCCATCATTGAGGGCCCTTAAACCCTGGGCATGCCCTCTTCTTGTTAGTACCATCAGGGAGGATACAGAAGCCTGAAGACACACTCTCAACTTCCCAGGATCAGCTTCTGAATGGACAATGAACTCATAAAAACTACCTCATTTTTTTAATTTGCTCTCTGTTTGCACTATTTATTTATTTATTTATTATGTATATACTGTATATAACCATATAACAATTACAGAACGGAAACAGGCCATCTCAGCCCTTCTAGTCCATGCCGAACGCTTACTCTCACCTAGTCCCACTGAACTGCACTCAGCCATAACCCTCCATTCCTTTCCTGTCCATATACCTATTTTTTAAAATTGTATATTCTATACAAAAATCTGTATATTCTAATTGTGAGTTAATTTTTTATTACTATACATTACAATGTTCTACTGCCATGAAACAACAAATTTCATGACATATTGAATTGAATTGACTTTATTTCTTACATTCTTCACATACAAGTAAAAAACTCTGCATGACGTCTCCATCTAAATGTGCAATACACAATCATAGTAATTTATAATAAATAGAACAGTCAATGGAATATAGAATACGCTCAAGTCAGTGTGAGTTCATCAGCCTGGTGGAAGAAGCTGTCCCAGAGTCTGTTGGTCCTGGCTTTTATGCTGCGGTACCATTTCCCGGATGGTAGCAGCTGGAATAGACTGTGATAGGGGTGACTTGGGTCCCCAATGATCCTATGGGTGCTTTTTACATACCTGTCTTTGTCTTTGTATCATAGGAAGTTCACAACTACAGATGCGCTCGGCTGTCTGCACCACTCTCTGCAGAGCCCTGTGATCAAGGGAAGTACAGTTCCCATACCAGGCAGTGATGTAGCCAGTCAGGATGCTCTCAATTGTACCCCTGTAGAAAGTTCTTAGGATTTAGGGGCCCATACCAAACTTCCTCAACCAGCTGAGATGAAAGAGATGCTGTTGTGCCTTTTTCTCCACACAGCTGGTGTGTACAGACCACGTGAGATCCTTAGTGATGTGAATGCCGAGTAACTTAAAGCTGTTCACCCTCTCAACCCCAGATCCATTGATGTCAACAGGGGTGAGCCTGTCTCCATTCCTCCTGTAGTCCACAACCAGCTCCTTTGTTTTTGTGACATTGAGGGAGAGGTTGTTTTCTTGACACCACTGTGTCAGAGAGATGACTTCTTCCCTGTAGGCAACCTTGTTAATGTTTGAGACAAGGCCAATCAATGTAGTGTCATCTGCAAATTTATTAGTTGATTAGAGCTATGGACAGCGACACAGTCGTGGTTATACAGGGAGTAAAGGAGGGGACTCAGTCTACAGTCCTGAGAGGATCCTCTGTTGAAATTCAGAGGGGTGGAGGTGAGGGAGCCCACTCTTAGCACCTGCCAACGATCTGACAGGAAGTCCAGGATCCAGCTGCACAAGGCAGGGTGAAGGCCGAGGTCTCTGAGCTTCTTGTCCAGCCTGGAGGGAATTACGGTGTTGAATGCTGAACTGCAGTCCAAGAACAGCATTCTCACATAAGCTTCCCTCTTCTCCAGATGTGTAAGGATGGTGTGTAGAGCAGTGACTATTGCGACGTCTATCGACTGTAGGTGAATTGTAGGGGGTCCAGTTTGGGTGGTAGCAAGATGCAGATGTAATCTCTGACCAGCCTCTCAAACTATTTGCTTATTATTGAGGTGAGTGTGACAGAACGCCAATCATTCAGCCATGTTACCTTGGTCTTTATTGTTACAAAGATAATGGTGGATAATTTGAAGCAGGAGGGCACTCTACACTGGGAGAGTGAAAGACTAAAAATGTCAGTAAACACAACTGCCAGTTGTGTTGCGCCCATCCCGAGTACTTACCCTGGGATGCCATCCAGTCCCAAAGCCTTGCAACTGTCCACTCACTGTAAACATCTGCCTCAGAGATGCCTTTCCACGGAGGCTCAGAGTTAGCGACATCGAACCAAGCGTAAAAGCGATTGAGCTCATCTGAGAGAGAGGCCGTGATGTTGGTGGCACCACAACATTTGGCTTTTAAGTCTGAAATGGTATGCAGCCCTCGCCTCAAGTCACGTGTGCTACTCTTTGTGAATCTTGACTCAATCTTGTCCCTGTATTATTGTTCTGAAGCCTTGATAGCTTTGCGCAGATCGTAGCAGCTTTTCTTGAGCTCTAGTTGATCACCAGCGATGTCAGCTCGATGTCACACTGTAAGTGTTGCTCGCACGGAGCTATTGATCCAGGGTTTCTGGTTCAGGAAGACCCTGACTAACTTCTGGGGGACAACATCGTCGATGCGCTTCCAGATGAAGCGCGAGACTCCCTCAGTGAACTCGGAGACATCCTCATCGTGGAAGACATTCCAGTCGACATCATCGAAGCAGTCCTGCAGCATGGAGGCCGGTTGGTCGGATCAACAGTGGACAGTTTTAACTATGGCCACCTCTTGTTTCAGCTTCTGCTTGTACGTTGGCAGAAGCAAGATCCAAGAGTGATCTGATTTTCCAAAAGCTGGGCGAAGGAGAACTTTGTAAGCGTTGTGGAAGGGAGTGTAGCAGTGGTCAAGTGTGTTATCTCCACGAGTGCTCATTTGGATGTGCTGACAAAACTTTGGAGAGACTTCGATCAGTGGTGCTCGATTAAAGTCATCGGTGATGATGAAGCCAGCCTCTGGGTGTGCAGTCTCCAGCATGTTGGTGCTCTCATACAGTTCCTTGAGAGCCAGGACAGTATCAGCCTGCAGCGGAATATACACTGCAGTGATGATAACAGCCACGAACTCCCTAGGCAGTCAGTAGGTCTGCATAGCAGCACCAGGTACTCCAGGTCTGGGGAACAAAACGCACATTCTGGGGCTTGGACCAATCATTGTTGACCATGAAGCAACCCCTCCTCCTTTACCCTTCTCAGAGAGGTTTTTTGACCTGTCAACCCAGAACAGGGCGAACCCAGAGGGCTCGATGGCGTGATCTGATATCTCCTCCGTCAACCAGCTCTCCACGAAGCACAAAAAGTTGCATTCCTTTGTTTCCCACTGATATGAGATTCTGGCCAGTGATAATAAACCTGATTCAGATTGTGTTAAAATTCCTCATGCACTGCCAAGGCATCGCAGTGTTCAAGGATGTAGGCACCTCTCTCCACAGACTGTATATCACATTCTTGGACAGATTCCTTCCATTCTTTCATACCCACCTGTTTGACATTTGAAATTAACTTCAAAAAATAAACAAAACTTAATACTTACGTAAAATTGTTGGTTGTTCCCTCAACAACTGTCTTTTCTACAGATTCCAAAGAGAAGATTCCATTCGGATCATCATTAGCTTCAATAATGACGGTAGCCCATGCAGATTCATGAATAACCGTATCGCCTGGGGCAATTAAATGGAACTCAGAGCTCAACATTGTTTTAGAACAAAGGACATCAGCAGATAAAATCTCAATTTCCCACAATGAATATGGCATTTTGAAAAATAACATATTGTACAAAAATAGGTTTATCACAGATTTATTCCGTGCACTAGATGTTTCCTTTAAAAAAAGGTAACAATAAATTAAATATTGTAAACAGACACTTAACAATTCACAATAAAAAGGAAAAAGCAGAAATCATCATAAAACAGACAGGATGAGGACAGCAATTCTTCTGAAAATCTAATACTCATGTTGTTCCTCTCCATGCCTTGTGGTGCATTGGGCGGCAACCTTGCCTTTTCTTCAGCATGAGGCCGAGTTGCTAACTCAACACTCAACCCAGAACAGATAGAAAGCATACGTGGAGCCGGCCGGATTCGAACGCAGGACCACTTGCCTCAAAGTCTAGTGCGGATGCCATTACACCACCAGCCAACTACATCCCCATTGTACTGTTTCAGAAATGAAACTCTTGAACACTCTCCTGTATATTCATTAAGTAATGGGTCAGTTTACTAATGACTCCAAAGTGATCCATTTTAAAACGTTAATTCTCAGGGTAGTTTTTTTTAAAAAATAGTTTGACTTACTATTTGCAGTTAACTCTTACGATTAAAACAAAATATGAAACATGACAATTTTATTCACAATAAAATTGATGCAATTCAACTCATTTGCATAGTTGGCGTTCTCATTCTGTGTTTCTTACTTTAGGAAAATGATATGGATGCCCTCATGACAAAACTTCCAACAACAGCAATTACTGCTGAAGAGAAACAAATTATTATACCTGTAGAATTAAGTAACACAACGTAGAACATCTCATCTGTTTCAGGAATATCATCTTCATTAATAATCACAGAAATGGTCTTAGCTCTTTCTCCAACTTCAATTACCAGTGTCATATTCTCAGATGGAGAATTAAAGTCTCCTTCACGTTGGCTGGCTCCTCCATTTTCAATACTGTAGACAACGACAGTGACAAAGTCTGCAGATCCATTTCTAACAACCGAGAGATTGGCAACACTTCCTTCTTGGACTCTAATTACACTTGGCTCTACAATAAAGAAAAATCAGACAAGGATCAATATTACCAACGTTATAGGCCGAGATAGGGTGGATGTGAAGAGGATGTTTCCAATAGTGGGGGAGTTCAGGGGCTGAGGGAACAGAGGAACATCCATTTAGAACAGAGATGAGGAGGAATTTCTTTTGCCAGAGGGTGGTGAATCTGTGGAATTCATTGCCTAAGGCAACTGTGGAGGTAAAGCCATTGAGTACGAGTGCAGGAAATGTGAAGCTTGGCACAACACCTCATATTCCATCTGGTTAGCCTCCAACCTGAGCATCGATGAACTTCCAGCAAATTTTCCCTCCCTCCTCCCTCCCTTTTCTTTCATTCCCCACTCTAGCTCCCCTCTTATATCTTTTTTTCTGCTCACTTGCCTAACCTCTCCCTGGTGCCGTTGCTCCTTCCCTTTCTCCCATGATCCACTTTCCTCTCCTATCAGATTCTTTGTTCTCCAGCCTTTTGCCTTTTTCAACTATCGCCTCTCACTTTCTCATTTCATCACCCCTTCCCTACCCACCTATCTTCCCCCTCAAGACTCAATTGCTAGCTTGTACTCTTCCCACTCTCCCCACCTTCTTATTCTGGCTTCTTCCCCCTTCCTTTCCAGTCCTGAAGAAGGGTCTCAGCCCAAAACATCGACTGATTATTCATTTTCATGGATGCTGTCTGACCTGCCGAGTTCCTCCAGCATTTTGTGTGTGTTGCTCTGGATTTTCAGCATCTGCAGAATCTCTTGTGACTAGAAGGTTTGGTTGAAGTAAGCAGATATTTGTAGAGGCTATTTGTCAGCACACATAGGAGCAAGAGAAAAAAAGAAGTGATTTAGTTCAGAGCTGCAGAAGGAGGCAGAAATGGAACCTGAACCCTGCCATGCACCCTCATTAGTGAGAAAGTCGTAATTCAATCAGAATCAGTTTTATATCACTGACATATATACTGAAATTTGTTGTAATTGTGACAGCAGTGCAGGGCAAGACATAAAAATATACTGTAAATTGCAATAAGAAATATATTTTTAAAAATAGATTAAATAAGTAGTGCAAAGAGAGAACAAACGTACTGAGGTAGTGTTCATGGGTCTATTGTCCATTCAGATATCTGATGGCAGAGGGTAAGAAGCAATTCCTGAATCATTAAGTATATATCTTCAGACCCCTGTATCACTTCTTTGATGGTGACAGGAATCATCAAAGATTACATGCATTTACATGCAAACTATTTGAAAAGAAGGCTTGCCTCCTGGCAGTCTAATTGTACCCAAACTTAGTGTCAGAGGTGAGAACAATAACACATGCTGCAGCAAGAAAAACTGCTGGAAATCTCAGTGGGTCGTGCAGCCTGTGTGGAGGCAAAGAGATAGCTGACATTTTAGATCGAAACCCTGCATCAAGACTGGGATGACAAGGGTGGGTGAGGAAGACAGCAGGTATAAAAGTGGTGAGAGGGTTGGACAAGTCAGAGGCTGGTAGGTGATAGGTGGAAAAAGGCAAGGTGAGGAGGGATGGGCAGATGGAGAGAGGTGGGAGAATTTGAGTTACTGGAGACAGGAGGGGGAGGGGAATTTAGAGACAGAGTTTGGTGAGCAATTGGTGGAAACAACATGGCAGATGAAGCTTGGTGGGTGATATCAAAAGTGGGAGATAGGAAAGATATGGGCAGATGAAGCTAGGAGGGCACTCAAGAATGAAGAACATCGAGACAAAGGCTGGAAACCAATGGTGGAACCAAATGAAAGAAGAGGATGGTTGGCAAATGGAGACAGATGGCAAGGGAGATGGGAAGGGTTGACTAAGGGAGAAGCACCTAATTCTCTAGTTAACACCGTTCCATCTATTAGTGACAATAATTGTGTCAAAAAATTGTCAAAATGTTTGTCGAAAAACCATATATGAAGTGAACCAAACCTTCAAAATAGATGGGATCATCATTTTTATTGATAAGCAATGTTGCATTCAGTAAACTTCCAAGCCTAGCATTTCCAGTGACATTCCAAAGGATGACTGTGAACGTTTCCGTTTCCTCAGGGATCTGAGTAGAGAGGAAAAACGTAATACATTACCTTTTCGTAGGGAAATAAATTAACATTGGATATCATTGTGATACATTTTCTGCAAACCTTAATCATAATAAAGATTATTATTGAAATCATAATCAGTATTGGTTTATAATAACGTGCTGAGATAGAGAGAAAATCTTGCCTTGCCTATGGTTTATACAGATCAAATCATCACACAGTGCATTGAAGTAGAACAGAAACAGGAGGCAGAATAAAGCATAACAGCTACAGAGAAAATGCAGTGCCTAAGGTGCAAGGTCGTAACAAGAGAGACTGAGAGGTCAACAGTCCATCTTAACATACTAGGAATCATCATCATTATGCGGTGTGTCGTCTGACGTGGACGATGGTGGTTTGCCATTGCCTTCTTCTGGGCGGTGTCTTTACAAGATGGGTGACCCAGCCATTATCAATGCTCTTCAGAGATTGTCTACCTGGTATCAGTGGTTACATAACCAGGACTTGTGATATGTACCAGCTGCTCATATGACCATCCACTACCTGCTCCCATGGCTTCATGTGACCCTGATCAGGGAGCTAAGCAGGTGCTACACCTTGCCCAAGGGTGACCTGCAGGCTTGCAGAGGAAAAGAGGTCCTTACACCTCCTTTGGTAGAGACACATCTTCACCCTGCCACCCAGTACTGGGAATAGTATGGTCTTATAAGGATATAATGTGTAGCACCTCAGAGTCGTAGCAGTTAGTGCGATGCTATAACAGCTTGGGGCATTAGAGTTCAGAGTTCAATCCTGGCTCCATCTGTAAGGAGTCTCTGTACACTCTTCCCATGGAAAGTGGGGGGGGGGGGTTTCTCCTGGGTGTTCTGGCTTCTTCCCATAACCCAAATGTTAACTGGTCATTGTAAATTAGATGGAGCTGCTGGACATTGCCCGGCGGTGTGGCTCAGAGGCAAAAGAGCCTGTTCCACACTGTATCGCTGGACAAATAAATAAATGAAACTTTAGTCTTAAAACAGCAGGGTACAAACTGTGCTTGACCCCGGTGGCAAATGCTTTCTGGGTTTTTGTACCTTTTGCCTGATAAGAGACAGAAGAAGAGAGAATGTCCAGGGTGAGTGGGTTTGATTATGCTGGCTGACTTACTGAGGCAGCAAGCAGTATAGACAGAGTCCTAACTTCCCATTTTAAAACATTTAACAATTCTGTTTATTTATTTCCCATGAATAAAATGTAAATGTAAGACTTTTCACCAATTCCAATTCCTTACCACTGATTCCATGTGCCACTAAACTTTCACATATTGATCCTGATTTATCAATTCACCCAGCGAAGTGCCTGAGGTGCTTATTGACTCATTAATATCAATGGAGAAGATGTGGCCTATAGTGAATGAGTTTAGGACCAGGGGACACAGCCTGAGAATAGAGTGACATCATTTACAACAGAGATGAGGAGGAATTTCTTTAGCCAGCGGATGTAAATCTGTACAAGTCATTGTCACAGTCAGCAATAGACGCCAAGTCATTGGGTACATTTAAAGTAGAGTTTGATACATTGTGTTAGTCAGGGCATCAAATATTACAGGGAGAAGGCAGGAGAAGGGGTTTGAGAGGGATAATTAATCAGCCATGATAGAATGGTGAAGCAAACTTGATGGGCTGAATGGCCTAATTTGCTCCTATGTCTTATGGTCTCACGTGGTACAGCTGCACAATTATAAAAATAATTATTAAAGGTCTTTAAACACTCAGAATAAATCATGAAATTCACATTCTATACCTGAGATATTTAACTCATGTTAACCTGGTTTATCACCCAAATTTCCAGAGGGTGCATAAGAACCAGAGTTCCATCAGTCAGAAATTAAAAGTTAAATTAGATGGATCAAAATTCAGCTTAGCTTTTGTTCTACCTCCAACAATTTCAAGTCTTAGGATTGTATTGCAAACTGACTGAAGTTTACTCAAGATTTTCTACATTTGTCTAATTTGAACCTTTTTTTAAAATCCTGCCATTATTTCATGATGCACTGAATCTGAAAAGTCGTAACTCACAGAATCAGGAAGGGACTGGAGAGTGATAGTCTTTGAAGATTCTCCGCTTCTGAAGTTGACCACACCTTGTACAGGGTATACATCATTCGTGAATGCTGGATCCAATCTCCAGTGAACACTGATGTCACCAAATGTTCCTCGGTCACGGATTACAGTAAAATCAGCTATCGAGGTGAAGATAGATACTAAATTGAGTGATTAATAAGACAACAATACAAAGAACATTGTTGGTGAGTAATTAAACCTGAAACTCTTCATTACCCTGTTCACAAATACTGATTCTACCACGTAATTTGTTTATTTATTTAGAGATACAGCACAGCAACAGGGAATATAAAGTTGAACAAATTGGAATAATTTATAAACTTTAGATAAGAAACAAAAAAAGGCTTCTAGTTTTTTTGTTTACCCAAAGCAGATTGATGAGTTCAACATGGAGAAAGATATTTTGAAGGATTAGATCTGCTTTTGGCCTCTTTCTCAACTGCCTTTCTGACCCCACCCACTCCTTTCCCCTTCCCTTCTGAGCTATGGCTTATGGATCTGTATGGCAACATATATTTTTAAAATTTTGTTTAGCTTATTTAGAGATACAGCACAGTAACATGCCCTTCTGGAACAATGAGCCCTCACTGCCCAATCACATCCATGTGACTAATTAACCTACAAACCCATACGTCTTTGGAATGTGGGAGGAAACCAGAGCACCCGGAGGAATCCCATTTGGTTATGGGGAGAATGCACCAACACCTTGCAGAAAAGAGCGGAATCGAACCTGGGTTACTGGCACTGTAGTAGCATTTTGCTAACTGCTGCACAACTGTGTCGTCCAACATGTTTGTCAGAAAACCTGACATATTTCTGTTTCTTCTTTACCTCTCTACAATTACACCTTGCTGGTGTACTGATTAAACAAGGCCCACAATTTGGATGACAAGACACAAAAGAGTTTATAAATTGCTTGGCTGGGTTCTCTGACCTGCTTGGTAAAAGATCTATTTGGTTCCTCAGACATAGCCAGTTCTATTTCAGGATACTATCTGTGACATTAACCAGATGTGTTGTATACAAAGGGCCCAAAGCATTGCTGAGGATCCCTACCACCCATCCCACAATTTCATTGACGCACTACCACCAGGAAGGACATACAGGAAGATCAGGACTAGAACTACCAGACTGGGTAACAGCTTCTTCCCTCAGGCTGTGAGACTAATATATACCCTGACACGACTGAGGTCTTGTCAGTTGAAGCAATTGACAGAGGCATCAGAATTATTTTGTCTTTATTTTCGGAGATCAGCTAGATAGCAATCAAATTTCTTTAACTGATGATTGAGTTATTTCATCATTTTAAATGGATATGCTTGAACATGTCACCAAGAGACCAGTCAAAGCTGATCTGCCCAAGCATGAATTTGGTAGCACTTTTATTTATTTATTGGTTGAGATGCAGCACGGAATAGGACCTTCTGGCCTTTTGAGCCTCACCACCCAGCAATCCCCCAATTTAATCCTAGGCTAATCATGAGACAATTTACAATGACCAATTCACCTACCGATTATGGACATTAGCACAATGCACATCCCTATTAACTAGATAATAACCTTCACTATTCTTTCAAAATTAACATAATAAATCTATCCAATTACTGGAAAAAGAAATTCATTAGTTGATCTTGTTGGAGTAGGAATTGAAGGAGCTGTGTCTGGGTAGCCTACAGCCTGCTGGCATGAACACTGATTTCCCTAACTTCCGATAATTTCTTCACTATCCTCCTTCTTTTTCAATCTTCCTTCTGGATACCCCACTCACCCCTTCACTTCTCCCCACCTGCCCATCATCTCCCCCTGGTGCCCCTCCCTTTCTTCCATGATCCACTGCCCTTGCCTATCAGATTCCTTATTCTCCAAACTTTTACCTTTTCCACCTATCACCTCTCAACTTTTTATTTATCCCCTGCCCTCCCCAGTCCAACTGGCTTCGCCTATCATCTTTTAGTTTGTCATTTCATTCCCCCCTCATCTAGTTTCACCTACCACCTGGCAACTTGTACTCCTCCTCCCATCTTATTCTGCCTTCTGCCCCTTTCCTTTCCAGTCCTGATGAAGGGTCTCAGCCTGAAACGTTGACCATTTATTCCCCTCCGTAGATGCTGCCCGATTTGCTGAGTTCCTCCTCCATTTTGTGTGTGTTGCTCAAGGTTAACACATCTGCAGAATCTCCTGCCTTTACAGTCATTAGTTGGGTTACTTGTAAAGGTAATGCTGTGTTTACCTTTGTTTACAACGTCATCTTTGCTTTCCTTAATGCTTTGAGTCGAATCTGGAGTGTTGAACTGTAAGACTCCATGAGGATCATCATTCTTCAAAACTGTGATATTGACTCGAGTAGCAGCACCCAACTTGCTTGGTGGTATCCCATGGCTGCTGAGTCTGGCAGAATAGTGTTCATCCAGCTGAGAACAAGTTAATGAATTACATAATAACCAAGTTTGTCAAATGTGTTCTGGAAAATTTCCTTAATCAGTACATCGAGATCCCAACTGGAGAGAGTCCAATACTAGATCTCCTATTGGGGAATGAAGCGGGACAGGTGACAGAAGTTTATGTATGGGAATATGTTGCATCTAGTGATTTGCCATTAGTTTCAAAGTCATTATGGAAAAGGATAGGTCAGGTCTGCAGGTTGATTGGAGAAAGGCTAGTTTTGATGGTTTCACAAAGTATCTAGCAAGTGTGGACCGAAGCAGGTTGCTTTCTGGCAAAGGTGTACTTGGTAAGTGGTAGGTCTTCAAAAATAAAATTTTGAGAGTACAAAACTTGTATGCTCCTATCAGAAAAAAAGGCAAGGATAACAGGTTTAAGCAACTTTGATAGTCGAGAGATACTGACGCTCTGGTTAAGAGAAAGATGAAGGTTTACAGCAGGTATAGAACAAATGAGGTACCGGGGACCAGGAAATGCAAGACAACACTTTTATCAAGAGGGCTAAAAGAAGCCATGAGGTTGCTCCAGCAGACAAGGTGAAGGAAGTTCTTGGACTTCTAAAGATATATCAAAAGCAACAGGATAGCAAAAGACAAAATTGGTCCTCTAGAAGATCAGAGTGGTCATCTACGCATGGAGCTGAACAAATTGGGGAGATCTTAACTTCTTGCATCGGTATTTACGCGGGAGACAGATCCAGTGAGGAAGCGAAGCAAACCAGTAGTGAGGTCATGGACCATATACAGATTACAAAGGAGGATGTGTCTGTTGTCTTGAGGAAAATACCGGTGGATAAATCCCCAGAGCCTGACAGGCTGTGCCCTCGGATCATGTGGGAGGCTAGTGCAGAAGGTTGGGTCTAACCAATCTTATAGAGCTTTTCAAGGAAGTTACCAGGAAAGTTGATAAAAGGCAAGACAGTGGATGCTGTCTATATGGACTTTTGCAAGACCTTTGACAAGGTCCAGCATTGGAGGTTGGCCAAAAGGGTCAGTTGCTTGGCATTCAAAATGAGGTAGTAAATTGGATTAGACATTGGCTGTGTGGGAGAAGCCAGAGAGTGGTAGTAGATGGTTGTCTCTCTGGCTGGAGGCCTGTGACTGTTGGTGAGCCACAGGGATCAGTACTGGGTCTGTTGTTGTTTGTCATCTATATCAACAATCTGGTTGATAACATGGTTAACTGGATCAGCAAATCTGCAGATTGGGGACACAGTGAATAACGATGAAGACTATCAAAATTTGCAGAGGGATATGGACCAGCTGGAAAAATCACAGATGGAATTTAATGCAGACAAGTGTGAGATATTTCGCTTTGGGAGGACCAACCAGAGTAGGTCTTAGATGGTTGGGCACTGAGGAGTGCAACAGAACAGAGTGATCTGGGCATATAGATCAACAATTCCTTGAAAGTGGCGTCACAGGTAGAGGTCATGGGTTAAGAGTGAAAGTTGAAATATTAAAGGGGAATACAAGGGGGAACTTCTTCACTCAGAAGCTGGTGAGGTTGTGGAATGAATTGCCAGTGCAAGCAGTGCATGAGGGTTTGATTTAAACATTCAGTAGTAATTTGGATAGGTACATGGATGTGGAGGGCTATAGCCTGAGTGCCAGTCGATGGAATTAAGTAGGTTAATAGTTTGCACTGAGGAAATGGGTGAAGGGCCTGTTTCTGAGCTGGCGTGTTCAATGATTCTATGATTTTGACTCTAAACAAATGTTTTTCGCAGAAATTGAAAAATAAAAAGAGAAATATAAAAAATGTGAAGTTCAAGCTAAGAGAAGAATTACTTCCTTCTTCAGACTTAAAGCATGCAGAAATTACAAGTCAATACTCTACCGATCAACACCCTTAAAAGTAAAGTTATATCTGGTTGCAAACAGCATTGAAGTATAAATAAAGAATGAATATCTTACAAATTATATGTTCTTGATCTGCTGATGAATTCCATACACAGGCAGTTCCAGTTGGTTCGGTAACAGGCATACTGACACTTGGAAAAGATTTTATATTGAGATGACTACTCCTGGAATATTGTGTTCAATTCCAGTCTCCTCATTCAGGTAAACAGCAGTTTTATCTTAACAGGTTTCAAATAATGTTATGCATCTCAGTTTATTATGCATATTCTGTTCAGTTCTGGTCTTGTCCCTTGATCATAGTAAGGATGTAGAAGCATATGACAGGGTGCAGAGGAGATTTATCAAGATGCTGCCTGGATCAGAGAGCATGCCTTATGAGCAAAGGTTGAGTGAGCAAGGTACTGTTCTCACAAAGCTGTGTGAGTGCACAGCCATACAGTGACTGAAATGCTCCCACACACATAGCTTTTGTGGCCATACAGCTGGAATTGGATGCAGCTAACAAAACGTGAAAAATTCTCTATGTTGTACTATATTTCATTATCCCCTCAATTAATAAATAAAATTAAAGGTATGTGAGTTTTCAATTTTCATTCTAAATATTCATAGTGTGCATATTACAAAAAAACATTTATAGTGGCGCACAGTTTTCAGGCCATTAGAAGTTTCCTATTCAGAGAAATAATTGGTCCACACAGCTGCAAAACAAATTAGATGGAACATTGAAGCTCGGCCTTTCTCTTTGGAGGATGAGAGGTCACTTGATAGAGGTATATCAGATGATAAGAGGCACAGATCGAGTCGATAGGCAGAGTTTTTTGTCCCAGGGTGGAAATGGCTAATACAAGAGGGTATAATTTTAAGGTGATTGGAGGTAAGTAATAGGGGGAATGTCAGAGGTAGGATTTTTACACTAAGAATGGCACTGAACACATTGCAGGGGAAGGTAGTAAAGGTAAGTACATCAGCAGTATTTAACATATTAGATAGGCATATGGATGATAGTGAAATGGAGGACAATGTGGAGGGAAGAGACAGATTGATCTTGGAAGAGGTTAAAAATTCAGCAGAACATTGTCAGCCAAAGGGCCTGTACAGTACTATTCTACGTTCTATGGTCTGTTTGACAATAAGGATTGCCAAAATGCTGAAGTACCTCAGCAAGTGAGATGAGATGGATAAAATATAGGTTGTAGCCAATTTATAGCCAATACCTGACTGTTACTGAAGCACTCATATTGTGAAAAATCCACCAAAATGGATTCTACTTTCCTGGTAGCAAGGTCTGTGGTTAAACAACAAAATTTTACAGAAGAATTTAACTGTATGACAATTACATTGACCATTTTTATGTTTGCACTTAACCCCATTGTAAACCATTTTGAACTGCATTGTATGAAACGCATTATCAATATTACTTATCTTTGCCTTTCTCCATTTACTCATTGTAACACCCAAGTTTTGAGAACTTCCTTGTGTACTTTTATGAATGTACCCCAGCTCTGAGGGGCCGAAGGGTGTGGGGTAGCCCCCTCCTTTGTGAGAATCACAAGAGCATTGTTGGGTTTGGTCAGGGGACCCAGGAAATGAGAGAGAGAGACATGGCCATTGTCTCCTGGAGACAACGTTTGTGGATTGGGGACTATGCCTCTTGCAAGCCCTCGGGCAAAGTGGGCTGGTTGAGAGAGGGATTGCATCATCCCAACCTGATTGACATCTGAGACCCCATGAGGAAGTATAAAAGAGGGTCAGGGGGGAACAACCCCTTCAGACGCACCAGAAGAAACGCTAGCGATCCCGTAATAGCGGGAAGCCATTTGAAGGAAGCCACATGCGTTCGGTTCCCTTGCCTGGGGGCTGGTGGCTGGTACCACGGAAATCGACTTGGAACTAACAATGGGGAACCAACTCCCCCGACTCAACGGTTTGGCCTCATAAACGACCTGGGCAAGTTTAAAACCGTCTCTCTTAAACCCAAAGAGCTGCAGCTTGAAAGGACAGTGACTTTTATCTTTCTATCGGACAATACAATATCCCCTAGACAGACGATAGAGCTATTGTTTAATTGATGATTATTATTATACCCGCGTTTTTAGATGGAGTATTGATGACATATTTTATCTGAATGTCTGTATTAATCTTATTTTTGTGCCCCTTTATAAATAAAGACTTTTAAAAATAGTACCATCAGACTTCAACAGGCCTCTCTATCTTTGCTGGTAAGTGACCCAGTTACGGAGTTCGTAACAATACAATAAAGTTCTTATTTTATTATTTGTCATTTTTTAAATTTATCTTTTACTGTTTATTGTCTGTTAGTTTATTTGTGGTAATACTACTTTACGTTATGTGTGTGAGTTATATGAACTGTGCTGTGCACCTCGGTCCGCAGGAACATTGTTTTGTTTGGCGGTGTACATGTGTATGGTTGAGTAACAATAAACTTGAACTCGAACAAATTGGTCATCATGTTTCCTTTGGCTGCATTTGAAAAGGCTCCAGTGGTCTACAGTAATTTGAGGAGATCTTAAGTTGTAAAAGGAACTATATACAGTAAATATACATCTCCTTTCTAAAAGATAAAATAGTGCTCACTTCCAATATAGCACAGTATCTGCATAATAGGAATAACACCTAATTATTCCAGAAAATCTTCCAATGCAGTATCATCAAATTTCCAAAAGCTTCAGATTATTTGAATTTAACTATACTGTCCTAGAGCTCTTTGTATTAGCAAACTTTAAATCAATGCATTCAGCACAGTAAGGATTTCAAAGAAATATTCAGATTTAAATATATTTAATCCTTCAACAGAATAGTCTTTCATTTGATGTTTATTTCTAAAATTACCAAGAACAAATCTACACACACAATATTTTCTTTAAACGTCATAGGTAGAAGTCGCTCCAAATCTTACCTCTGGAATGCCATCCTGCCTTGCCAGCAATGTTATTGCTACCTCTCTTTCACCAGGATTGAACTCAACAACTCCCATATTCCCATAAAACTCAAAAGACTGTGTCGGTTCTACAACATAGCGCAAGAACTGCCTCAGAAGCGTGCCATGGTCTCGTACAATCTTGAGTTCAAAGGCAACACCTTCCTGTGAAGAAAGTCATTCACTTAAATCATCATCATCATTATGAGCCGTGTCATATAACGTGGGTGATCATATAGTCTTTGACTATGATTGTACTTAATTTTTTTTTAAACAGATGTGGTTTGTCATTGCCTTCTTCTGGGCAGTGTCTTTACAAGATGGGTGAGACCCCAGCCATTATCAATAATCTTCAGAGATTGTCTGCCTGGCATTAATGGTCCTATAACCAGGATCTGATATGCAGCAGCTGCTCATACGACCATCCACCACCTGCACCCATGGCTTCACATGACTCTGATTGGGGGGGGGGGTAAGAAGGTGCTACCCCTTGCCAAAGGGTGGCCTGCAGGCTAGTAGAGGGAAGGAGCACCTTACACCTCCTTTGATACAGATCTACCTCAACCCCATCACCCATCCCTTTACTCAACTGACTTATTCACATCTGAAGAAAAAATAAACAAACTCAAATGTTAAAGGAACTCAGCAGGTCAGGCAGCATCTACAGAGAGGAACAAAGGATTGAGATTTTGAGCTGAGACCTCTCAACGTATTATGTTCATATATTATGTTAAGGAGCTTGATAGACTTTGGCTCATACAGGAGATTGAGGAGATGAATCAGAATCAGGTTTATTATCACCGGCCTGTGACGTGAAATTTGTTAACTTAGCAGCAGCAGGTCAATGCAATACATAATCTAGCAGAGAAAAAATAATAATAAAAAAATAAACAAGTAATCAATTACGTACATTGAATAGATTTTAAACAAAAGTGCAAAAACAGAAATCACAGTATATTTTTTTAAAAAGTGAGGTAGTGTCCAAAGATTCAATATCCATTTAGGAATCAGATGGCAGAGGGGAAGAAGCTGTTCCTGAATTGCTGGCTGTGTGCCTTCAGGCTTCTGTACCTCCTACCTGATAGTAACAGTGAGAAAAGGGTATGCCCTGGGTGCTGGAGGTCCTTAATAATGGACGCTGACTTTCTGAGAAACTGCTCCCTGAAGATGTCCTGGGTACTTTGTAGGCTAGTGCCCAAGATGGAGCTGACTAGATTTACAACCTTCTGCAGCTTCTTTCAGTCCTGTGCCATAGCCCCTCTATGCAGCCTGTCAGAGTACTCTCTGCGGTACAACTATAGAAGTTTTGAAGTGAATTTGTTGACATGCCAAATCTCTTCAACTCCTAATGAAGTATTGCCGCTGTCTTGTCTTCTTTATAACTACATCAATATGCTGGGACCAAGTTAAATCCTCAGAGATCTTGACACCCAGGAACTTGAAGCTGCTCACTCTCTCCACTTCTGATCCCTCTATGAGGATTGGTATGTGTTCCTTCGTCCTACCCTTCCTGAAGTCCACAATCAGCTCTTTTGTCTTACTGACGTTGAGTGCCAGGTTGTTGCTGCGTGTCCACTCCACTAGTTGGCATATCTCACTCCTGTACACCCTCTGATCACCACCTGAGATTCTACCAACAATGATTGTATCATCAGCAAATTTATAGATGGTGTTTGAGCAATGCCTAGCCACACAGTCATGTGTGAATAGAGTGTAGAGCAGTGGGCTAAGCACATACTTGATGATAGATAGGAGCTACAGGGATGCAGCTAAGTTGCAGGAGGCAGGTACCTGGGTGATTGTCAGGAGAGGGAAAGTAAACAGGCAGCACGTGCAGAGCAGCACCGTGGTCGCTCCGCTCAAAAAGAAGTACACCTCTTCAGCTACTGTTGTGGGGATGACCTATCAGGAGAAGCCGCAGCAAATGGGTCTCTGGAACCGAGTCTGGCATTGTGGCTCAGAAGGGAAGAAGGAGAAGAAGACTGTCATAGTGATAGGGGAATCCAAAGTTAGAAAGCAGACAGGAGATTCTGTGGGTATGACAGATACACCCAGATAGTACGTTGCCTCCTAGGTACCAGGGTCAAGGATTTCTTTGATTGGGTCCATGGCATTCTAAAGGCGGAGGGTGTGCAGCCAGAAGTCGTGATACAGAGTTGTCACACAAGATTTCGCCTGGTAGACAGACAGACAGACATACTTTATTAATCCGAGGGAAACTGGGTTTCGTTACAGCTGCAGCAACCAAGAATAGTGAAGAAATATAGCAATATAAAACTATAAATAATTAAATAATAATAAGTTAATCATGCCCAGTGGAAATATGTCCAGGACCAGCCTATTGGCTCAGGGTGTCTGACACTCCAAGGGAGGAGTTGTAAAGTTTGATGGCCACAGGTAGGAATGACTTCCTATGACGCTCAGTGTTACATCTCGGTGGAATGAGTCTCTGGCTGAATGTACTCCTGTGCCTAACCAGTACATTATGGAGTGGATGGGAGTCATTGTCCAAGATGGCATGCAACTTGGACAGCATCCTCTTTTCAGACACCACCATCAGAGAGTCCAGATTCCCCCCCCTCCCCACAACATCACTGGCCTTATGAATGAGTTTGTTGGTTCTGTTGGTGTCTGCTACCCTCAGCCTGCTGCCCCAGCACACAACAGCAAACATGATAGCACTGGCCACCACAGACTTGTAGAACATCCTCAGCATCGTCCGGCAGATGTTAAAGGACCTCAGTCCCCTCAGGAAGTAGAGACGGCTCTGAACCTTCTTGTAGACAGTCTCAGTGTTCTTTGACCAGTCCAGTTTATTGTCCATTTGTATCCCCAGGTATTTGTAATCCTCCACCATGTCCACACTGACCCCTTGGATGGAAACAGGGATCCCCGGTGCCTTAGCCCTCCTCAGGTCCACCACCTGCTCCTTAGTCTTTTTCACATTAAGCTGCAGATGATTCTGCTCGCACCATGTGACAAAGTTTCCCACAGTAGGTCTATACTCAGCCTCATCTCCCTTGCTGATGCATCCAACTATGGCAGAGTCATCAGAAAACTTCTGAAGATGGCAAGACTCCATGCTGTAGTTGAAGTTCGAGGTGTAGATGGTGAAGAGAAAGGGAGACAGGACAATCCCCTGTGGAGCCCCAGTGCTGCTGACCACTCTGTCTGACACACAGTGTTGCAAGCACACGTACTGTGGTCTGCCAGTCAGGTAATCAATAATCCATGACACCAGGGAAGCATCCACCGACTCAGCGGGAGAGTGAGTACCGTTTTGGATTCGCTCCATAACCTTTACTTTCTTTTTAACCTTTGATCACCCTTATTCAGCTTATTTTTACCTATACAGAAAGTTCCTTTGTTAATTTTTTTTTAAACTTACTGCCAAGAGTTTGTTGTGAACTTTTGAAGATATGCAAACAGAAATGTCTCTCAGGTCTAAGGGACGAGAACCCGGATGCAATCCGAATGGTAACAGAAAGAAGCAGGCTCCGCCACAACACACTCAATTAACATGAATTGTTTAAGGAGGTTTTGGACAAAAAATTTGATCAACTACAACAATTTTTTAAAGAAGATATAAAGGCTTTTCAAGAGTACATGGTTAAGACAGATTCAGCAATTAACCAGCAACAAGCTTTTATCGCGTCTCTGCAAGAAGATGCTCGGAAGCGAGATTTGACTATTGAAAAACTGCAACAGGATTTAATTTCTACCATTAAGCTGATGGAAGCCCTTAAAGCCAAGAGTGATGATTTTGAGAATCAGTCCAGAAGACAGAACCTACGTATACTTGGTCTTCCAGACGGCATAGAAAAAGATGACCCTTCAAAATATTTTGCTCAATTTTTAAAAGAAGCGTTTCTGACAATTTTCCCGAATAACCCTCCTTTTTTGGATCGGGCACATAGAATTCGGCGTTGATCACCGAGTGCTACAGACAAACCTTCAGTTGTAATTGTCCGGTTCTATTATGTACATGACAAAGAACAACTTATATGTGCAGCTCGTCGGGCAGGAATGGTTAAATTCAAAGATTACTGCTTCCGTCTGGTCGAAGACTTTAGCCTTGACCTTTTAAAAAAAAAGGCTTCTTTTTAAACCGTTGATGGCTGAATGTTATGAGAAAAATCTGAAACCTGCGCTTCTATACCCTGCGAAGCTTCGGATCTCTCCGTCAAATGCTCCACGCCAGATTTTTTTTTCAACTTCAGAAGCGAGAAATTATCTGGAGAAGAACTTCCCTACTGCTACAGACACCAGTCTCTAATAAATGAACGATTCTGATCGTGTAAGATGGTTCTAGATTTCTTAAACCAGAATTAACCTCTGGTTATTGGTGTAGGTTCATCCTATACTTTATACTTAAGTTAAAGTGTGTTTTCGTTATATCAATTGTTTTGCCTTATACACTTTAACCATTATACTACATTCTTGTCCATTAACTTTGTTCTTTCGAAGGTATATTTTTAATTCTTTGAAGGTGAATTTTTTTTTGATTAAGATGGTGGTTTTTTGAAAAAGATTTTTGGTTTTGCTTAAGATGGCGTTATTTTTTTCTTTCTTTCGTCTTCTTCCTACAATGCATCGCTTATCATAGCTTAAATATTTTTTGTTTTATCTGGGCTAGAGCCCGATTTATAATTTTTTTTAGTGACTATATTCTTATTTTTTTACAACTAACTATACTTAGAAATATGGTTTTTATTATAGCGATTTTAATTTTTTAAAGTTGGGGTGATTCTTTTATATATATCCTTTATATATGGAGTGTTCTTCAGCTGACATGGGGGTAGAATTAGTCTTATTTTTTCCTTTTTTAAGTCATATTTTGGCTTTTTCTCTTTTTCTTGGGGGGTGGGGGGATGGTCTGTTTCCTAATTCTATCTTTTTTGCATCAGTTTGTGTTAGTTTTTTCATTTGGGCTGTTTTTGAACTTCAAATATGTCTGTGTTGTCGTCACTTCCGGGTCTTCTCTTTACTTTTGTTCCTCTTCCGGGTGCATGAGTTTACAAGTTGGTTAACCCTTTCTATACCAAAGGGTTGATTTTAGAATTATGGCTCAAACCATTAATTTTGTGTCTTGGAATACTAATGGTTTAAATCATCCAATTAAACGAAAGAAGATTTTCAAAGTATTCCAAAGACTTAATGCTCATATCATTTTTGTACAAGAAACTCATGTGAGGAAGGAGAACAAATTTTGTTTTTTTAGATTTTGGCGGGGTCAACAGTATCACGCAAATTCGAACGCTAAAGTAAAAGGAGTTTCAATTTTTATTGACTCCTCTATTCCATTTGTTCAACATGATATTTTTTTGGATCCGAATGGTAGATTTTTGTTAATTATGGGTTTACTTTGTAATAAAAAGGTTGCTTTGGTTAATGTTTACGCTCCAAATGTGGATAGTCCTGACTTTTTTAAGTCCTTATTTACCTCTTTACCCAATTTAAATGAATATAAGTTAATAATGGGTGGTGACTTTAATTGTTGTTTAAATCCTTTGATGGATAAATCTTTAACTATTCAGACTTTACCTAATAAGTCGGCCACTTGTATTAACTCTTTTTTGACTGACAATGGAGTTTTTGATGTTTGGAGATTTCGGCATCCTAAAGACAAAGAGTTTTCTTTTTTCTCACATGTTTATCACTCTTATTCGAGAATTGATTATTTTTTTGTAGACTCTTGTTTTATTCCATTGGTAATCGGTTGTAACTATGATATTATAGCTATCTCTGATCATGCTCCATTATTACTTTCTATGAAATTTACGGATACAGCTTCTAATGCCAGACAATGGCGATTTGACTCTACCTTATTGCAAGACTCAGACTTCATAAAATTTATGGAGGAGCAGATCGACTTCTTCTTTTCAACTAATTCTACAGATGATATCTCCTGCGGAACACTTTGGGACACTTTTAAAGTGTATATACGTGGACAGATTATTTCTTATTCCGTTGGTTTGAGGAAACGTACTAAGACGGAAACTCTTTTATTGGTTGATAAAATTAAAGAGATTGATAAGAAATATTCGATTGCTCCTAGTAAGCAGCTTTACAAACAAAGGGTTGAACTTCAAATGGAACATAGTTTATTACTTACATCCTCGATTGAAAATCAATTAATGAAAACTAGATCTGATTTTTATATACATAGTGATAAATCTGGTAAACTGTTAGCTAGTCAATTGAAGAATGCTTTGGTTAAACGTCAAATCACTAAGATTTGTCAGCAGAATGGGAATTTGACAGTTAATCATGATGAGATAAATAAGGCATTTCAAGACTTCTATACCTCCCTGTATCAATCTGAATTTCCTCAGGATCGTAATACCATGTCTGATTTTCTTGGGAAATTAAATTTTCCAAGATTATCATCTGATGATCTTTCAATATCGGATACTCCTATTACGGATGTAGAAATTAAAGGGGCTATTTCCTCAATGAATTCCGGGAAAGCACCGGGTCCAGATGGTTATACAGTTGAATTTTTTAAATTTTTTTTGCGCTACTCTTTCTCCTTGGTTATGTAAGGTTTTTGAGGGAACAATTAGATTAGGGAATTTGCCACAATCTTTTTATAGAGCTTCCATTTCTCTAATATTGAAGACAGATAAAGACCCTACTAACTGTGCTTCCTATAGACCAATATCTTTATTGAATGTAGACTCCAAGATTTTTTCCAAGTTACTGGCATCTAGATTGGAGAAGGTATTACCCAAAATTATTTCAGAAGATCAAACCGGTTTTATTAAAAATCGATATTCTTTTTTTAACATTAGGAGATTGTTGAATATTGTTTATACTCCCTCACATGACACTTCAGAATGCGTGATTTCATTAGATGCGGAGAAAGCATTTGATAGAGTTGAATGGCCTTACTTATTTAATGTGTTGGAGAAGTTTAATTTTAGTCCAAAATTTATATCATGGATTAAATTGATTTATCATACTCCAGTAGCCTCAGTGTTTACCAATAATCAAAGATCTCCCTTTTTTCGCCTATTTCGGGGCACTAGACAAGGATGTCCTCTTAGTCCATTACTATTTAACATTGCCTTAGAACCTTTGGCAATTGCCATCAGACAATCACAGGATATTTTGGGTATTAATCGTGGGACAGACATTCATAAGTTATCTTTGTATGCAGATGATTTATTACTATTTATTTCTAACCCGGAGAAATCCATCCCAGCAGTTTTATCATTACTGGTTCAATTTAGTGAGTTTTCTGGATATAAGTTAAATCTTAATAAAAGTGAATTGTTTCCTTTGAATAATCAGGTCCCAATTTATGGAAATCTACCTTTTAAATTAGTTAATGATTCTTTTATTTATTTAGGGATCAAAATCACAAAAAACCATAAAGATTTGTTTAGATTTAATTTTTTACCCTTAATTGATCAGATTAAAGGTTTGTTTACTAAGTGGTCACCATTATCTTTATCCCTAATAGGTAGGATTAATGCTATTAAGATGGTTATTTTACCTAAGTTTTTATATATTTTTCAAGCAATACCAATTTTTATTCCGAAATCTTTCTTTACTAATGTTGATTCAAAAATTTCTTCATATATATGACAGAATAAAAATCCCAGGTTAGGCAAAATATATTTACAGAAGACAAAAAAGGAAGGCGGGTTAGCATTACCTAATTTCAGATTTTATTATTGGGCTGTTAATATTAGATACTTGTTATGCTGGTTGAAAGAAGGGGGTGGATCTTTCGGCCCTTGTTGGGCGAGTTTAGAAATTAAATCTGTATCAGCTTATGCTTTGGGTTCTATTTTAGGGACTTCTCTCCCTTTCACTCTTTCTAAATTGCCGAAACAAATTGACAACCCGATAGTTAAACATACTTTATGTATAAGGTTTCAATTGCGGAGATTTTTTGGGTTGACTCAATTCGTTTTAAATAGTCCTATTGTATCTAATTGTTTTTTCCACCCTTCCATTATAGATCAAGCTTATTCAGCTTGGAAAACGAAGGGATTACTAAGATTTTCTGATTTATTTATGGACAATTGTTTTATGTCTTTTGAGCAATTATCCAACAAATATAACTTGCCTAGATTTCATTTTTTTAGATATTTACAGATTAGACATTTTTTAAGTTCTGTACTCCCTACGTTTCCAAATTTTGTGCCTTCAGATATTTTGGAGAGTTTATTTGAATTAGACCCTTTTCAAAAAGGGCTTATTTCAAAACTTTATAATATAATTATGAAGATATGTTCAGAACCCCTTTATAAGACCAAAAATGATTGGAAAAGAGAGCTTAACCTTATTATTTCTAGTGAGAATTGGGATAGAATTCTTCAATTAGTTAATACATCATCGATATGTGCCAAACATTCATTAATACAATTTAAGGTCGTACATAGGGCCCATATATCCAAGGATAAATTAGCTCATTTTTACTCTTATATTAGTCCTATCTGTGATAGATGTCAATCTGAAATTGCGTCTTTAACTCATATGTTTTGGTCTTATCCATTTTTGGAAAAATATTGGAAAGATATTTTTGATATTATTTCTGCGGTTTTGAATATTGTTTTACAACCTCATCCTATTACCGCAATTTTTGGTTTACCAATGTTAGACTCACTGCATTTATTTTCTTCTGCCCGTCGAATGATTGCATTTCTAACTCTGATGGCTAGAAGATCTATATTGTTGAATTGGAAGGAAATTAATCCTCCCACTGTATTTAATTGGTTCTCTCAAACTATGTTATGTTTAAATTTAGAAAAAATTAGAAGAGGTGTTTTTGAGACTTCTATTAAATTTGAAAAGTTATGGAGACCATTTATTCAACATTTTCATATGATGTAATATGACCCTGTTCCAAGTTCATTTGATTTCCCAGCTTTAAGCTTATGTATGCTGAGAGGACCGGAAGTGACGGCATTGATGAATATTTATTCTTGTGAGATATTATAAACAGTCCCCTTTTTTTTTCTCTCTCTTTTTTTGTTTCTTTTTTCTTCTATATTAGTGATTAGTTATTAGATTAGTAGATTAGCTAGTTTTGCATTATTTTTTTTATTTTTTCTTTCTTTTTTCTGTTTTTTTATATCATATATTATGAAATATATAGACTTACCATGTTCATACATATATTGTATGGCTTATGTCTTGGTAAACTCATTTATATTGTAACTATTGTTTATGTTTTTTTCATATGTAATGGAATTTGTATGTTTGTAATTCCTTTATCAATATATCATTTGTACTTTGTCCATATTACTAATAACAATAAAAAGATTTAGAAAGAAAGAAAGGGAAGCATCCACCTGCATCACTGTCAGCTTCTCACCCAGCAGAGCAGAACGGATGGTGTTGAATGCACTGGAGAAGTCAAAAAACATAACCCTCACAGTGCTCGCCAGCTTGTCCAGGTGGGCGTAGACACGTTTCAGCAGGTAGACGATGGCATCCTCAACTCCTAGTCGGGGCTGATAGGTGAACTGGAGGGGGTCTAAGTGTGGCCTAACCATAGGCCGGAGCTGCTGTAGAGCAAGTCTCTCCAAGGTCTTCATGATGGAAGCCATGCTGACTTTTGCCTATTTTAGCATGTGCCTCCAAGTACCTCGAATCCTCACTTTTGACAACCAACTCCAGCATATTCCCAGCCACTGAATTCAGGCTAACTGGCCTAATATTTCCTTCCTCTGCCTCCCTCCCTTCTTAAAGAGTGCGGTGTCATATGCACTTTTCCAGTCCTTCAGAGCCATTTCAGAATTAGTAATTTGCCTACAAGAAGAATTTTTGGCATCATTTTTCCGGACTCACCTCAAAGAGGACCATAGCCTTGTCATGGCTTAGAGCAGGCATGGGCAAACTACGGCCCGGGGGCCATATGCGGCCTGTTAAGCTTTTTAATCCGGCCCGCAGAACTTGATGAAATTATATTAATAAACCTTGTTAACGTTTTTTCCCCGCAATTCTGGTGTTTTCCCAATAGATGACGCACTCTATATATATTGACCTTTGTTGAGGTGCAGCCTATTACTCCACATTTACGCTTTACTCTTTTTTCGGCTCGACCTATTTGTGTGAACAGGCGTTCAGCGTCATGAACCAACAAAGCCAGCCACAGATCCAAGTTAACTGACCAACACCTCAGATCCATCCTGAGAATCGCCACAACAAAACTAAATCCAGACTTTGATGCGCTGGCTAAAAAGGGAGACAAACAACACTGTTCCCACTGAAATTAAAAATAAGTTTCTTCGTTGTGTTATGTAAAAAATGCATTTGAAAATATTTTTTCAATAAGCCTTACATGTTACATGTCATTTCTGTTAAGTGATGGACATGAGTAGTGCGCAGGTGCATGTACGTTTTCAAAATAAAAATTGCGCTCCGGATCAAATAACGCGCTCCGCATACTGGCGCACTGTCACTGTTCTGTCATTGTGCTGGTCGCTGTTGAGTTTTGGCACAGGGGACAATTGAATAAGAAGGAGAAGGACAAGTAGACCTGAATCTCCTACCGTTTTTGAAATAAAGACAGTCAGGAGGAGAGTGATGATGATAATATCTTGAAGGATAACAGAATTTTCAGTGCTTTAAAATAAAAATAATAACTGTTACTATTAAAAAAAGCTGTATTTTATTCATTTAATTTTCAGTGTTTTAAAAGTAATTTCAATAAATAGCTAAATACCATGGGACTTCAAAGACAGATATTTTGTGGTAATGCATTTGTTCATTTTCAATTGAAATTAAAGCACATGTTTTCTACATATCCCATGATATTTTATTTTCTCTTACGAGGTGTATTACCAAAACACTCCGTCCATCTGCTCCTGGTCCGGCCCCCTTGTCAAATTTTAGAACCCTTTGTGGCCCACAAGTCAAAAAGTTTGCCCACCCCTGGCTTAGAGGCTTGTGTGTCTCCATGACCCAGAGGGTTATGCTGGTTGGAGTCAAGGCTTTGTGCTTTGGCTCTTGGAATGGTTACTCATGCCAAATAGGTCAAAGGGTAGAACTCCTCCGCATTCAGGGGTTCAGCTCAGGGCTCACAACCCTGACTGGTAAAACAAAACTCTTACTGAAACAGCAATGAAGATTCCTGCTACATCGGATGGAGGACCTTCATTGCTGCGCTAATGCCAGCAGAGTAATGGGCAATAAAAAAAAATTCAGACTCACATGCACAAAATATGGTCCTCTTGTCTGTGAAGAAAATTCGAATATTCCACCTGGGTCATCATTTTGTAAAATAACTATTTTTCTCTTGATGAAATTTGACTTCATAACCTGATTTTCTGGGTCAGCCCTGCAAATTGAAATAAAAATGTCAACATCGATAATTACCATGATTTCACAGAACACAATCACATGCCTTCAAACAGTAGGAAAAGATTTTTTAACCATATCCAATTTTAATTTTTATAAACTAAGTTAAGGAAGAACCTCATGCAGACAGAATTGATAGAAAGCACGTTTTCAGTGCAAATCAAACCCAAAAGGTGAATGAATACACAGCAAACATATCCACATGAGATTTATTTGTTCATTTGTACAGAATCTTGATGCAGCAGCCATTAAAAAGCAAATTCAGACAGAACAAGCAATTAACAATGACTATACTAAATCATTAAAACATTTTATTTCAAACCTTAATGCTCCCTCTCTGAGTGGTAAAAGTTTGTGGGATGCTGCATTTGTGACCAGAAGACATAGGAGCAATATAAGGCTCTTTGACCAATCAACTCTGCTCCGCCATTCCATCATGGCTGATTTATTATCCCTCTCATCCCCTTCTCCCCATAACCTCTGATGCCCTTACTAATCAAGAACCTATGAATTTCCATTTTAAATAGACCCAATGACTTGGCCTCCATAGCCATCTGTGGCAATGAATTTCAGATTCACCACTCTCTAGCTAAAGAATTTCCTCCACATCTCTGTTCTAAATGGACATCCCTCTATTCTGAGGCTGTCCCCCCTGGTCCTAAACTACTCCACTGTAGGAAACATCCTCTGCACGTCCACTCAGCCTGGCCCTTTCAATATTTGATAGGTTTCAGAGAGATCCTCCTTATTCTTCTAAACTCCAGAAGGGACAGGGCTAGAGCCATCAAGTGTTCTTCATATGCAAACCCTTTCATTCACATACAATCCTTTGACATTTCCATACTGGTAAAAAAAAACCACAGTGTGTATCCCGGTTCTTATAAACATCATTCTAACTGCCCACTACAACCAATGTCAAAGACTGTGTGGTGACTGCCTGTGCATCGACTTCCCCACGTTAAATAAAGTCATGCACAAACATTCTCCATTAAGGGAATCCAACGTAACATCCCAGATTAGGGGCAGCAGCGATCAGCAAGTGGTGAAGAGGGCAGGATTGTGAGGTCTGGATGTGGATCCTGGATCAGCCTCAACAGCCACCCAAAGACCCACCAATAGACAAACCACTAAACAGGGGTTTCCAACCTAGGGTCCACCGACCCCTTGGTTAATGGTAGGGGTCTGAGGATAAGAAATATTGGGAACCCCTGCCCTGGGAGGACATCATACTTGACTCAAGTGATCGTACTATGAGCGCAGAAGAAAAATTAGTATTCATTTTAGTTTATTTCTAACATTTTATTTGTGCAATAGTCAATGCAAATTGCAAATAATCAATGTAAAGAAGGTTACTTGAAATAAAACTGTCCAAAGTATACTGAATAAGTGACAGTCTTGGTATTAATTGTTAATAAATAGTTAAACAATTAAATAAATAGGAAGTATCACAGTTATTTTAATTAGCTACCTTATATCTTAAGGTACCAGTAACTTAGCACATCCTCAATTGGAATCATGCTACATGCAAACCAAAGATGTGTGCAATAATCAAATATTTGCAGAAACTCTGATCAACAGAACTCACTCTACTTACCCAAAATATACTACAAATCTTTCTGTCTCTACCCTGCAGACACAGATTGGTAAGTAATGTGAGACATTTTAATTAGAAATTTTAGACGACAAAATGAAGGGTTTTCTTAGTTTGTAACATGGCATAGCATACATGTTACGATGATGGTACTTGCTTCCTGACAGATACATTTTGTTTATTTCCCACTATACACACACAAAATGCTGGAGGAAATCAGCAGGTCGGACAGCATCTATGGAAGTGAATAAACAGTCAACACTTTGGGCCAAGACCCTTCATCAGGACTGGAAACGAAGGGAGGAGAAGCTGGAATATAAACGTGGGGGGAGGGGAAGCAGCATCCCTGTGAGTAACCAAGATGTCAAAATCATCAGCTGAAAAGGTCACTCTCTCCTCACCCTCCCTCTTTTTAGGGCATCAACCCTTCCATCCTTCCCATCGCCTCGTTGACCTCTTACCATTAGGCATAAGTACCGCAGCGTAAGAACCAGAACCGTCAGGCTGTGCAACAGCTTCTTCCCCCAGGCTGTTGGACTTTTGAACAGCCTGCTGCCACCAAGCTCACATGTATACCCTGTCTAAATGTCCTGCTGCCCACCCCCCCCCCCCCCACCACCACACTCCAGTCCCCAACTCACAGACACACTCATCTGCACTGAGGCACTTTTCATCTTTTATTCCTGCTGTTTCATATATTTATACAACTGCATGTATTATTATAATAGTGTGAGTAACAGCCAACCTGTTCATCTTCAGGCCACGCCACTCAATGATTTGTGCTAATGTTATTTTATGACTCTATGTGCTGGACTGTAACTATGGTTGTTACGTGTGGTGTGGTGTGTGACTAGGTGTACTGTGATTGGCACAGCTGTATTTGCAGTTTGTCATCTTTTGCACATTGGTTGTTCGTCCAGTTGGATGTGGTCTTTCATTGTTCCCGTTGTGTTTCTTGGATTTACTGTGAATGCCCACAAGAAACTGAATCTCAGGGTTCTATATGATGAATATACAGTATTTACTTTGATAATAAATTTACATCAAACATTGAACTTTTGAACTTTGAAATGCAGTTTTTAAAATCACTCAGGAAGGTTTGCCTTGATTTTTCTTTCACTTTTACCCTGTAACCTACACTTTATTCTTCAGCAATAACCACAAATCCTCTTGCATTATCAGGCTATTAATCTAATCAACAGATAGATAGATCCATTATTCCAGAAATAATGAGCAAATTTGAGCCGTGTATGAAAGATTCTGTTGTCCGAATTGAGATCAAATTATTGAATTTGGACTTCTCCACTCAGCAACCATATGTTTTCCTCTTCAGTTATTAGTCACACCATAACAATTTGTGCATCATAATTCACAGCGATTTATCAACTATGACCTTGCACGTTTAGTTTACCTGCACTGAACTTTCTCTGTAGCTGGTCTACTTCATTACGTTTTAAACACAAGAGCTTCTGCAGATGTTGGAAATCCAGAGCAACACACACAAAATGCTGGAGGAACTCAGCAGTTCAGGCAGCTGAGTTAAAGTCAACATTTCAGGCCAAGACCCCTCATCAGGTCTGGAAATGAAGGGCAGAAGATGCCAGAACAAAAAGCTTGTGGGAGGGGAAGGAGAACAAGCCAGGTGCTGAGGTAAGGTAAAAGGCTGGAAATGAAGGAACCTGTTCAGAGAGGAAAGTGGACCATAGGAGAAAGGGAACAATGAGTGCCAGCAGAGAGAGATGACAGGCACGTGAGGAAAAGAGGTAAGAGGCCAGAGCTGGGAAATGAATAAGCAGGAAGGGGGAGGGGGAAATCAACATCAATACCATCAGATCGGAGGCTACCTGGAAAACATGTAAGATGTTGCTCCTCCACCCTGAGGGTGGCCTCAGTATGGCAGAAGAGGAGGCCATGGACCAACATGTCAGAACGGGAATGGTGATAGGAAATAAAATGATTGGGCGTCATGTCAGAATGGGAATGGGGGTAGGAAGTGGTTGGGCATCGGAAAATTCCAGGAAATTTTTATTATTTTACCTTGTTCCATCTCAGTACACTGTGTAATGAATTGATCAGTATAAACAGTATGCAAGCTTTTTACTGTACCTGTGACAAGAATAAATCAATCCCAAATATTTGGTGGAAGTAGTAACTGTGACTTTAAAGTGTTTTTTTTATTTGTCTCTGAGGCACTTTTGAGCATTTCAGACACAAACATAAAGACTGTCTAGGCAGCCTAATGCTGGTCATGTTGCCTCTGCAGAGAGGACAAGAGGCCCCCGCTGAAACAAGCTCTTTCAGCGCCTCCCAACACGAATGCCAGCAGCAGAAACGCATCATTCATACAGCCAAATTACTGCCAACTGCACAACCACAGACAATTCACCAATGAAGCAGCTTTGGAGGAATTTCAATTAGGATTAAACGGTATAACTTTGTTCTCCAAATTAAGATGGACGTTTTATTACAGCTCATTAAGTGAGCAAAGCAATGAAAACTTGCAATACAGAATATAGGATGACAATTTTTTGTTGCAAATTATAAAAAGTTACATTTATAATTTAATGGGACGTTAATGTCCCCCTGTACTTCAAAAATCTAATTATATCAACAAGTATGAATCACGTGTGACCTGTATTATCATGTTTGAAGCGCCAGTAATGTTATACTGTTAACTTTTTAACTGGTATTGTAAATGCACCTTGTTTTTGTTAATTTATTTGTGGTAATATTATTTTATGTGTTGTATATGAGTTTAATGTACTGCACTGTGCACCTTGGTCCAGAAGAACAGATTCGTTTGGCAGTATACATGTGTACAGTTGAATGATAAAAACTGAACTTGAACTTGGAGGCCACTGGTAAAATGCAGGCAATGTTAATTTACACATCTACATGAACATTGTTGCAAGAAAGCTCCATCCATCATCAAGGACTCCACCACCCAGGCCATACTCTCTTCTCACTGCTATCATCAGGAAGAAGGTACGGCAGCATCAGGTCCCAAACCACCAGGCTCAGGAACATCTATTACCCTTCAACCATCAGGATCTTGAATCAGAGGGGATAACTTCACTCAATTTCACTTCATTTTGAAATCTATTGGCTTACTTTCAAGGAATCCGCATCTCATGTTCTTAATATTTATTGCTTCTTCTTCTTCTTCTTCTTCTTATTATTATTATTATTTCTTTCCCTTTGTATTTACACAGTTTGTTGAATTTTGCACACAGGCTTAATGCCAAATTTGACAGAGTCTTTCATTGATTCAATTGCGGTTATTATTCTATTATGGATTTACTCAGCATACCCACAAGAAAATGAATCTCAGGGTTGTATATGGTGACACACAAGTACTTTGATAATAAATTTACTTTGAACTTTGAAATGCCAGGCTGTTATTAATTTGACATGATGCAATATTTTATAGTCGCACATTGTAGTATCCAGAAAGCTGAACAAAGATCTAACAGGTTAATCCTGTGATTGCCAGCAGAAGTGGTGGATACAATTGAATTGAATTGAAATGAACTGACTTTATTATTTACATCCTTCATATAAATGAGGAGTAAAAATCTTTGTGTTGTGTCTCCGTCTAAATGTTCAATGTGCAATTTATAGTAATTTATAATAAATATTGTTACACAAATATATAACATAGAAATACAATTGCGACAGCATGAATTAATCAGTCTGATGGCCTGGTGGAAGAAGCTGTCCCGGAGCCTGTTGGTCCAGGCTTTTATGCTACAGTACTGTTTCCCAGATGATAGCAGCTGGAACAGTTTGTGGTTGGGGTGACACGGGTCCCCAATGATCCTTCCGGCCCTTTTTACACACCTACAGATGCGCTGGGCTGTCCGCACCACTCTCTGCAGAGTCCTGTGATTAAGGGAGGTACAGTTCCTATATCAGGCAATGATGCAGCCAGTCAGGATGCTCTCAATTGTGCCCCTCTAGAAAGTTCTTAGGATTTGGGGGCCCATACCAAACCTCTTCAACTGTCTGAGGTGAAAGAGGCACTGTTGTGCCCTTTTTCACCACACAGCTGGTGTGTATATCGGTGAAGTGGATGCTGAAGAACTTAAAGCTGTTCACCCTCTCAATCCCATGTCCATTGATATCAATAGGGGATAGCCTGTCTCCATTCTTCAAGCAGTTCTTTTGTTTTTGCAACATTGAGGGACAGGTTGTTTTCTTGACACCACTGTGTCAGGGTGTGACTTCTCTGCAGGCTGCCTAGTTATTATTTGAGATTAGGCCAATCAGTATAGTATCGTCATCAAATTTAATTAGTAGATTAGAGCTGCGGGTGGCAACATAGTCATGGGCATACAGAGATTAAAGGAGGGGGCTTGGGACACAGCCCTGAGGGGCACCTGTGTTGAGGGTCAGAGGGCAGAGGTGAGGGAGCCCACTCTTACCACCTGCAGGCGATCTGACAGGAAGTCCAGGATCCAGCTACAGAAGGCAGGGTGATGGCTGAGGTCTCTGAGCTTCTTGTCCAGCCTGGAGGGAATTACGGTGTTGAATGCTGAACTGCAGTCCAAGAACAGCATTCTCACATAAGCATCCTTCCTCCAGATGTGTAAGGATGGTGTGTAGAGCTGTGGCTATTGCATCATCTGTCGATCGGTTGTGTCAGTAGGCGAACTGTAGGGAGTCTAGTGTGGGTGGTAGCAAGCTGCAGATATAGTCCTTGACCAGCCTCTCAAAGCATTTGCTTTTTGTTGAGGTGAGTGCGCCAGGATGCCAGTCATTCAGACATGCTATCTTGGTTTTTATAGGTACAGGAACAATGGTGGATATTTTGAAACAGGAGGGCACTCTAAACTGGAGAGGGAAAGATTAAAAATGTCTGTAAACAGACCTGCCACGCACACTCTGGGTATCTGCAACAGGATGCCGTCCTGTTCCACAGCCTTGCGACTGCCCACTCATTGGAAACACCTGCGTATTTCAGCCTCAGAGATGACCAAGCTGCAGGTCTCCTGTGTTGGCAACATCAAATCGAGCGTAAGAATGATTTAGCTCATCTGGGAGAAGGGCAGCGATGTTAGAAACTCCCCTGTTTTAGGCTTTGAAGTCTGCGATGGTGTGCAGACCTTACCATAAGCTGGGTGTATTTTTGGTGGAGAGTTGTGTCTGGATCCTGTCCCTGTATTATTGTTTTGCTGCCCTGATGACTTTACGTAGATCGTAGCTGCATTTCTTGAGTCCCTGTTGGTCAATGGCAACGTAAACTCTGTGTGGTGCAATAAGTGCTGCTGGCACGGAACTGTTGACCCAGGGTTTCTGGGTTGGATAGACCAAGACCGATTTCTGGGGGACAACATCCTTGATGCACTTCTGGATGAAACTCATGACCCCTTCTGTGAACTCGGAGACATCCTCATCATGGAAGACATTCCAGTTGACGTCATCAAAGCAGTCCTGTAGCATGGAGACCGATTGGGTGGACCAACAGTGTATGGTTTTAATTATAAAACCTTTTGTTTTGTTTCAGCTTCTGCCTGTACTTTGGCAGCAGCAAGATGGGGGAGTGTTCCAATTTTCCAAATGGAGGGGGCAGAAAAGTACTTTGTAAGCGTTGTGGAAGAAAGAGCATCAGTGGCCGGGTATACTATCTCCCCACGTGCTCATCTGGATGTGTTGACAAAACTATGGAGAGACTTCAGTCAGCAACACTCTATTAAAGTCAGTGGCAACAATGAAGGCAGCCTCCAGGTGTGCAGTTTCCAACGTGCTGATGATCTCATACAGTTCCTTGACAGCCAGGTCAGTATCAGCCTGCAGTGAAATATACACAACTGTAATAATAACAGCTGTGAACTCCCTAGGCAGCCTAAAAGGTCTTCATAGCAGCACCAGGTACTCCAGACCTGAGGATCAAAAGGATTTGAGGGCATGCACATTCCGGGGCGTCACACCGAGCATTACTGACCATGAAGCATACTCCACCTCCTTTACTCTTCCCACAGGGATTTTAAGACCTGTCCGCCCTGAACAGAGAGACCCTAGAGGGCTCGATGGCGTGATGTGGTATCTCATCCATCAGCCAGCTCTCCACGAAGCACAAACCATTACATTTCTTTGTTTCCCACTGCCTGTGGCAAAGAGTTCTACAGATTCACCATTTCTCTGGCTAAAGAAATTCCTCCTTATCTCCATTTTATTCTGAGGCTACATCCTCTGGCCTTAGACTCTCCCACCACAGGGAACATCCTCCCCACATCCATTCTATCAAGGCCTTTCAACATTGGATAGGTTTCAATGAGATCACCCCTTATTCCTCTGAACTCTAGTGTATACACGCCCAAAGCCATCAAAAACTCTTCATAGGACAAGCTATTGAAACCTGGATTCATTTTCGTGGAACTCCTTTGAACCCTCTCCAATTTCACCACATCCTTTCTAAGATAAGGTGCCCAAAACTGTTCCCAATACTCTAAGTCAGGCCTCACCAGTGCCTGATAAAGTCTCAAATTACATCTTCACTTTTATATTGTAGTCCTCTTGAAATGAATCCTAACATTGTATTTGCCTTCCTCACCACAGACTCCAAACTAACCTTCAGGGAATCCTGCTCAAGGACTCCCAAGTCCTCTTCCCTCAGTTTTTTGTATTTTCTCTCCATTTTGAAAATAGTCAACCCTTACATTTCATCTACCAATGTGCATGACCTTACACTTCCCAACACTGTATTTCATCTACCATTTCTTTGCCCTTTCTCCTAATCTGTCCAAGTCCTTCTGGAGCTTCACTACTTCCTCAGTACTACCTGCCCCTCCACCCACCTTCATATCTTCTGTCAACTTTACAACAAAGCCATCAATTCCATCATCCAAAAGCATTGGCATATAAAATGAAGAGAATCGGTCACAACACAGACTGCTGTGGAACAGCATTAGTCACTGGCAGCCAACCAGAAAAGGCTCCCTTTATTCCCACTCTTTGCCCCCTGCCAATCAGCCACTGCTTTATCCATGCTAGTTGTCTCATCAATTCTGGTTCATTGCACAACTCCCAGTCCAGACTCGCTGATCCTCTAGTGGGCTCAACCACGAGCTGCTCTAAAAAGCCATCTCACAGGCATTCCTGTAATCCATCACCAACCTGATTTTCCCAATCTACCTGCATATTGAAGTCCCCCATGACTATTGTAACATTGTCCTTTTGGCATGCATTTTCTATCTCCTGTTGTAATTTGTAGTCCACATCCTTACTACTGTTTGAGGGTCTGTATACAACTCCCTTCATGGTCTTTTTACCCTTGCAGTTCCTTCATTCTATCCACAATGATTTAACATTCCGCTCTTATGTCACCACTTTCTAATGATTTGATTTCATTTTTTAATTAACAGAGCAATGCTGACCCCTCTGCCTGTCCTTTTGAAACAATGTGTATCCTTGGACATTAAAATCCCAGCTATAATCCTCTTTCAGCCATGATTCAGTGACTTCTACAACATCAATCCCGCCAATCTGCAAATGTACTGCACGTTCATCTATCTTACTCTGTATACTGTGCACATTCAAACATAACACCTTCAGTCCTGTATTCACCCTTTTCCAATCTGTACACCTTTTACATTGCAACTCATCTTGTTGTATGCAATTTTGCCATATCAACAACCCCTCCTCATTACACATCCACATATCCTATAATACTTCTTGCATTGAAATATAGGCAGCTTTGGACACTAGTCGCACTATGCTTAATCTTTAGATTCCGAACTTCCCATCCCCCTGCACTTCTAATTTAAACCCCGCTGTGCGGTATTAACAAACCTTCACACTAGGATATTAGTTCCCTCTTCATTTCAGGTGTTTACCATGCTTTCTGTACAGGTCCCAACTTCCCTGGAAGATCCAATAATCTTATGCCCTGTCTTCTACATGAAATCCTGAGCCATACATTAAATTGTATAATCTTCCTAGTTCCAGCCTCACTAGCACGTGGTATGGGTGGCAATCCTGAGATCACAACCATGGTGGTCCTGTCCTTGACCTTAGCTCCTAACTCCCTGAACCCCCTATACACAACCTCATCACTCGTCCTACCCACGTCATATAGGTTTGGGTACAAAAACATCACGTGTTTTTGATGTTTCATCAAAGCTGTAATTTTCATGGCACTTGGGTTCAAAGGTCAAAATAAATTTATCATCAAGCATACGCAATTCAGATAAGTACTCACTCCTAAACTTAAGTGAAAGGTCAACCCAGAAAAATGAAGAAATTATCACTATTGAAGAAAAAGTTAACCAACAGAAGAGCATGACCCTCCATGGAAGACATTACCATGGTCTGAGCAGAGTAGATGTCAAAAAGGGAGCATCGAACGCCAGGTTCAGAGTTTTGGAGACATTTTCCTAGAAGCAAAATGATTCCTTGTGGCTATATAGGGCCAGGTGATTAATACAAATAATTGTCAAAAATACATTATAAAAGACCAACAAATTCAAGATGGTAAATGAAGAAAAACCAGAAACAATCCAATACATTACAGGATCCTATATCAGTTTAACTCAATCTGATTACTTACTCAGACACAATCAAGTGGCAAACACCATTCACCAAAATCTTGTTTTAAAATATAAACTCAAATGAAATCATACCTTACTGTAATTGCAATCCTGATCCAATTTTAGAGTCAGAACACTGTGAATATTACAACTGATTTGTTATTACAGATGGAACAATCCATAATAACTGATCTGATATAATAACACTGGATAAACGAGCGAGAACAACTTACATAGCAGATACAACCATTTCAAATACACACAACATACAGAAATCAAAAGTGAAAAACTCTGGAAATATGCTGAATTAGAAAGGAAATTGAAAGACTTTAGAACATGAACAGGGTATACATTGTTCCAGTAGTAATATCTACAACTGGTATCATCCAAAGGGTTCTACACAATAGCATTAAACAATTAGGGTACACAGCAATATCTATGAAAATCTTGAGACAGCCACAACACCAAACACCACTAGAATAGACTGAAAATTCATAGCAACTGACAAATGGGCATCCTTGGCTATGCCCGTACCTCAGGTTTTACCAAGCTGAGCTGAGAAAAAAAAATAATAATAAGCAATAAATAACAAGAACATGAGATTTAGAGTCCATAGTTTGTGAAACAGTTCAGTGAGAGAGCAAGTGAAATTGAGTGAAGTTATCCCATCTGATTCAACAGCCTGATAGTTGAGAGGTAATAAATGTTCCTGAACCTGGTGGTGTGAATCCTGAAGCTCCTGCACCTTCATCCTGATGGTAGCAATGAGAAGAGAGCATGACCTGGGTGCTGGGGGTCCCTGATGCTGGATGCTGTTTTCATGTGACAACAGTCCATTTAGACGTGCTCAATAGTGAGGAGGGCTTTACCCATGATAGACTAGGAGGTATCCACTACCTTTTGTCTGATTTTCCATTCAAAAGCATTGGTGTTTCCATACCAGGCAGTGATGCAGCCAATCAATATGCTCTCCAGCACATATCTGTAGAAGTTTGTCAAAGTGTTAGATGACACGCCTAATCTTCACAAACTTCTTGGGAAGTAGAAGACTGTTGTGCTACCTTCATAATGGCATTTACTTGCTGGACCAGAACAGGTCCTCAGAAATGTTAATGCTGAGGAATTTAAAGTTTCTGACCCTCTACACCTCTGTTCCCCCCAATAACTGCTGGCTCATAGACCTCCGGTTTTTCTCATCCTGAAGTCACTAATCAGTCTTGCTGATATGGAGAGAGGTAGTTATTGTGGCACCACTCAGCCAGATTTTCAATCTCCCTCCAATAAGTTAACTCTCCACCACCTTTGATTTAGGCTATGACTCTGGTGTCATCAGCAAACTTAAATATGACATTAGAGCTGTGCTTGGCCATACAGTTATAAATGTAAAGTGTTATGTACTCGTGACACATGACAGTGGTACCCTTGTCACGTGACTGGGGTTGAAGCTATACTGGACTTGAGGTAATGGTCTTGTGATGGTGGAGTGATGTCATTTTCCTGCCAGTAGAGATCATGTGACAGGTTTTTTTTCAGGTTATAAAAGGAAGACCCCACCCTGTGAGGAGAGGCAGTTCGTGGCTGGATTTGCCAAGTTGACTTCATGCCACTGCGTGATTTAATGTGATGACGCAGTTTAGTTGAAGGATGAAGTTTTTATCTAATGCCTAAAGTTTAAAAGGTCATTGCCAGCAAGTTCTTTATGATTCTGCTAGTTCGAGAAATCAGTGGAGAGTGAAGATCGAAGTTCGGGAGTTAAAGATCGAGGAGAATCGCTTTCTACAGTGAAACGGGTTTCGACCTTTGTTTGATCCTTATACGGAAGGATTTCGTTGACTATTCTCGTGTTAATCCCTGGGTTTACCAGAAAGGATTGAGGATAGTGAGGAAGGAAAGGTCAGTGCTTTTAAGCCGTTTCGTTTCGTAAATTCTTCGTGGGAAGTTCGACGCCGGGGATCGAAGCCATGCGACGTGAAAGAGAATTTAAATCGTCTTATAAAGTCTCTCCTTTTTAAATGGACTGTGAGCATATCGAACTTTTGGCAATACCACTTTAAAGAACTGTTTTTGCAATATCGCTTTAAGAACTGCTTGAGCTGCCACACCGCAGTTGATTTCCGGTTACGTTAGTGTTTGTTTACTTTTGGGGGGTTTGTTTTCTGTGTTTAATAAACGTGTTGTTTATTATAAAAAAAACCCTTGCCGAACTCATATATTTATCGTTGCCTGAATACGTAACAAAAGCGAGTACGGTAGGAGACTAAGCACACAGCCTTGTGGTGCTCCTGTGCTGATGGAGATTATGCGGAGATGTTGCCACCAATCAAAACTGACTGGGATCTGCAAGTGAGGAAATCGAGGATCCAACTGCACAAGGAGATATTGAAGGCAAGGTCTTGAAGCTTTAGTGATTAGTTTGCTGGAGGGGTTCACCACTGTGGTGGTAAGTCCTACTAGAAGATAGTCACTGAGGCAGGTTATCACTTTCTTCTTAGGTACCGGCATAACTGAAGCCTGCTTGAAGCAGATGGGTGGCTCAGACTCCCAAAGTGAGAAGTTAAAGGTTTCAGTGAACACACTAGCCAATTAATCACCACAGGTCTTTAGTAGTCAGCCAGGTACCCTATCTGGGCTCAATGCTTTCCAACGGTTCACCCTCCTGAAAGGAGCTCTCATATTGGCCTCAAAATCTGAAATCGGGGGCTATGGGAATTCGTGACGGTTCCTCCATGTTTTGACAGTCAAAGTGAGGATAGAAGGAATCAAGTTCATCTAAAAGCAAAGCCATGCTGTTACCTATGGTGCTTAATTTCATTTGGCAAGAGGTAATAGCATTCAAGCCCTGCCACAGCTGTTGAACATAGTTCATTGATTCTAGTTTATTCCAGAACAGTCACTTCGCCTGTGAGAAGGCTTTCTGGAGATCATGCATGGCCCTTTTGTAACTTTCTCGGTTACCAAATATGGCAGAGGCCTCCACGGTAGCATAGCTGTTAGCACAACGCTGTTACCTCTCAGGCATTTGAATTCAGAGTTCAATTCTGGCATTCTCTGGAAGAAGGTTTGTACGATCTTCCCGTGAGCACATGGGTTTCCACTGGGTGATCCCATTTCCTCCCACCGTCCAAACTTACTGCTTAGTTGATTTATTGGTCATTATAAATTGTTCTGTGATCAGGCTGGGTTTCAATTGGGGTTCCTGGGCAGTGTGGCTTGTTGGGCCAGAAGGGCCTGTTCTGCACTGTATCTCTAAATAAAATAAATATATTATGTGAATGTACCTAGCTGGAAGGAATACTGAGTAGAGATTCAAGATTCAAGAATGTCTGTTGTCTTTCTTCAGTACAGGAGAACAAAATGATTGTTAGTCCGGATCTGATGCAGCATTAAAAGAAACATAATAACCATAAAGAACAAAATTTTAAAAAACAAAAATAAACGATAAATACAAAAGCAATCCTATAAAACACAATGTATAAGTAAATGCCACATACACAGACCGCTTATGTGTATGTAAAGTGATGCAGGGTGATGTGTATGCAATAGTGGTGGAGGTCATGTAGGTTAATGGATGGAGGTGTTAATCAGCCTTACTGCTTGGAGAAAGTAACTGTTGTTGAGCCTGGTAGTCCTGGTGTGGATGCTACGTAGCCTCCTCCCTGATGGGAGTGGGACAAACAGTCCACGAGCAGGGTGGGTTGGATCCTAGTCTTTTCTGGCACCTTTGGTTTACATGTCCTTCATTAGGGGTAGACTGGTCTTGGTGATGCATTGGGCAGTTTTAACTGCCAATTGTGGAGACATCCTGTCTGTCTGTCTGTTTCAAAAACAGCCTGTAGATATAGCTTCTAATTCCCCTGTGAGATAATCAGAAACAGACATGCTGTGCTGTCTTCTACACAAAGTCAACTTAAGACCATTAGATATAGAAGCAGAATTAGGCACTCTAGACTAATTGTCTGCTCTGCCTTTCCATCATGGCTGATATATTATCAACCCATTCTCCTGCCTTCTCCCCATAACCTTAGATTCCCTAACTAATCAAGAACCTATAAACTGTCACTTTAAATATACTCAATAACTTGGTCTCCACAGCCGTCCATGGCAATGAATTCCAGGGATTCACTACCCTCTGGCTAAAGAAATTCCTGCTAATCTCTGTTTTAAATGGCTATCAGTCTTAAACTTTCTCTGCTCAAAGGGATTGCAATACCAACTGGGTAGCAAAAACTCAACAAATAAACCTATGACTGAAGTACAAAACATAAACACAAGAAAGTTTGCAGATGCTGGAAGTCCAAAGCAACACATACAAAATGCTGGAGGAATTCCTGAAGAACTTAGGACTTGAGGAATTCCACCTGAAATCCTGATGAAGGGTCTTGGTCTGCAATGTTGACTGTTTATTCATTTCCATACATGCTGCCTGATCTGCTGATTTCCTCCAGCATTTTGTATGTGTTACTAAAGCACACAGAAGTATTCAAATTGTTATATTCAAATTACTCATGTTCTTGGGCACAAGTCAGTCAATCAACTTTTCTGAACCAATCGCTGTATGAAGCAATAATCAGATTACAGATATGCGTACCTGTCTAAAGAGATAATCACAGTCTCATTTAATTCAGGCAGATCATCAGATTTTACTGTGATGTTGATTGTCACGTTGCTTTGGCCTGATGAGAATAGTACAGAACCATTGAATGGGCTGAGGTCATCAACCCCAATGCTGTCACGATTCACGCCAGTGGGCTCCAAATGCCAGAAAACCTCTGCAGAGCTGTCAGTTCCATCACGTAGCAAAGCAATATAGATCTGAAACCATGTCATATAATATAATCAGATGTAATCAGCCACAGTTGATCTATCCTGCATCTCCTGAACTGCCCCCAGAAACTCCTGTTACCCTTGCTAGTGTCACCTTTCAATCAACTTTGGCCAGCTCCTCTTTCATGTCTCTGTAATTCCCTTTACTCCGCTGTAATACATCAGACTTTAGTTTTCCCTTCTCAAAGTATCATACGATGATCACTTTTCCCCTAAAGGTTCCTTTACCTTAAGCTCCTTAATCAAATCGGATTCATTTCACAACATCCAATCCAGAACTGCCTTTCCCCAAGTGGGCTGGAGTATGTTAGTGTAGGTTAAAAGGACAGCAAATCATTGTCGACCAAAGGGTCTCCTCCATGTTCTATCATTAATTGCTCTCCTTAATGTCTCTTTTTTACCCCCTTACAAGGTGGTTGTGGTTCTAGCTGGTCCTGATCTGCAACAGCACTCAATCTGCTTTTCACCCATTCTTTGACAGTGGATGAATTCCATTCCCTGGAGCTCGCTGGCTGACCACTTTCTGACATTCTCCGAGCATGGGTTGGAAGATTTAGAATTTTTAGAGTTGTATTTCTTAGATCCATCTTGCAACATAATGGAATAAAAATCTTTATGTTGCATCTCTGTTACTAAGTGCAAGAAATAAGGAAGGGAAATGCATGAGAATATTGCCCAAACACTAAGATTGTATACATAATTTTTCTGTATGCATGTATGTACAGTCAGATATGCAATCAGGTAAAAGTGTATTGAATAACCTGATGCCCTGGTGAAAGAAGCTCCTGGCCTTAATGCTGCAGTACCATTTGAAAGACGGAAACAGTTGAAACAGTTTGTGGTTGGGGTGGCTAGAATTTGTGGTTGAGATGGTGTCTCTAAATTGTGGCCCTGCAGACAACCAATTCTAGGCCAGTGTTGCCAATGATGGCATTGCGGGAGAAGGAACATTAGGATTTTGCCGTGGTAGATGTATGTACTGAGTTCTCTGAGGTCGAGTAATTGCACTCTCTCTTTTTCTATCGATGGTGGGGAAAGTTTGCTGCTAATTATTGTCAGAGAATCTTGGAATAAAAAGTGACGTAGCAGACTGTAACATCGTAACAGTGACTGTTAGTCTCCCCTTTCTCTGTGAAGTGGGTAATGTCTCTCTGTTTCGTGTGTGTGTGTGTGTGTGAGAGAGAGAGCGAGAGCGCGAGCCCATGGCATGTCAAACTGCCGGGTAAACAATAGTTTTTGTTGAGTGCAGATCATGGTCTCTCTTTGGGGGCTTTGCTGTTGCTTGGTGGGTGGTGGGCTCTGATGCTTTTTGCTGAAATGGGTGGGGAAGAGGAGCAAGAGTGCTTCTGTCATTCATTCTTTTGGGGTTCTGTTTTATGTGTATGTCTGTAAAGACAAGTACTTCAGGTTGTATGCTGTATCAATAATAAATAGAGCCATTTGGACTTTTGGATTCATTTTGCCAAAGTGTACCTCAAAGCTTCCCACTTTAAAATCCATTTGTCAATTCTGCCTCAATCTCTTTTACAGATTCCAAACCAGGAAACAAAAAACACATATAGCTCTACATACCTGACCATCAGATGAGTTCTCTGGCTCATAGACAAAGAGAGTTTCATTGCTGCTAAATCCAACTTCTCCATTTGCCAACTCAGGAGTGATTATTAGTGAGACCATCAGCACATCAGCAAGCCGAGGGCTCACTGATGGAACGGGGGGAAGAATGTTTATGAGCTCCACCGTCTCCAGCTGGAAGAATTAACAGAAACATGTCAGAGTTACAAGGTAGAATCATATTTTGGTATCCAGTGTGACAGTAGCATAGCTCTTAGTGCAACGCTATGACAGCTGTGGGCAATGGAGTTTGGAGTTCAATTCTGATGTTCTCTGTAAGGAGTTTGTATGTCCTCCCCATGGAGTGTGTGGGTTTTCTCCGGGTGCTTCCTCTCACAGTCCAGAGACATACCATTTTGTAGGTTAATTGGTCATTATAAATTGTCCCATGTTTAGGATAGAGTTAAATTGGGGGATTGCTGGGCTGCACAACTTGAAGGGCCAGAAGGACCTGTTCTGGGCTGTACCTCAATAAAGTAAATAAACAATACTTTTATTAGTACAAAATAATTTCCATACTGCTATCAAAGATGTAGCTCATACAGTCATGGAGAACAATAGCACAGAAGCTGGCCCTTCAGTCCATCTAATCCGTGCTGGACTGTTACTCTGCCTACTCCCATCGACCTGCACCTGGACCACCCTTCCCATCCATGAACTTATCTAAAACTTCTCTTAAAAGTTGCAGTCGAACCTACATCCATCATTTCTGCTGGCAGCTCGTTCCACACTCTTACCACTCTGACTGAAGAAGCTCCCCCTCCAGGTCTCCTCAAATATTTCACCCCAAGTACCTCCAGATCTGAGACATATTATACCTTCCACTGGACCATCATGGAACATCAGACCATGTTTTCCCAGAGCATTACAGACTTAATTTCCTTGAGAGATCTTCCCCCAGCAGTCTTCATCCTCTGTACCTCACCAACACACATCTCATCTGGTCAAGATGGCACTGAGCTACAGTCCCCATCAAGGCTGCAGCTCGGACTTGGTTGTTTTTCTTAATGTTCGAAAGAATGATTTGGGGGTCAGAGAGGGGAATTAGCTGTGACTTTAAGACTAATGGACTGGGATGTGGGCGAGTTCTAGAATTTAAGATAAGAGTGGCATGCATAAAAGCAGCTGTCTCTCTGAGCCCAACCAAAGATGCACTTGGTCATCCTTTACATCTTTTTTATGATCTAAAGACATTTCTGGTTTCCAAGATGATCAAGTACAGCAGGACTATCCCATCAGCGAGTTTCTCAATAGCGATGGAGCTGGACTTGTTGTGTACCGTCACAGTGCCGAGGTGGTGCACAGTGCAAGTGATCCTCTTGGACATTTTTCCTGTGATCACCAGACTCTGTTGGACTTTGGTAATGTAGGATACTTCAAGTCCAGTTCACTGGTTCATTGGCGAGACCAACAGCGGGGGAGCTGAGGATGTGAGCAGACTAGGTCCTCAAGCCGCGGGGTTGCCTGTTGCAGTTCCCCAGGAGAGGTGACGCTGAGGTGTGTGGGAGAGAGCAGAGGTCTCTGTGGGTATTGTGGAGTCCATGCTGCGTTGGCACTGGCCCCTCTAGTGCTCACACAGCACTGCCCTCTGATGTTGGCACGGTGGAACAAGCTGAACCAGGACAACTCGGGGACTTGGACTATATTTTGTATTCTTTGGGACTGTATGTTTTTCTGAAATTATAACCGTATGTGCTACTTGTGCTTTGTGGTACTTGCAGTGTACTGTGTCCTATTGGTAATGTGTTTTGCACATTGGTCCTGGAGGAACGCTGTTTCATTTGGCAATTTTCAATGAACGATAATTAAACTTAAACCTGAAACTTACTTCCTGGTAGGGTGCTCTGTACCACCAGAATCAGATCTAGTTAATATAATGGGAATGTCAACAATATAAGCAGAGATGGATTTTTCACTCAGACACGTTTAAGGGATGCTTAGATAGCCATGTGGATGGGCACCACAGTGGCGTAGTGGTTAGCACTACACTATTACGGCCCAGAGTTCAACACCAGCAGCCTCCACAAGGAAACGCTGTATGCCCCCTCGTGGGTTTTATCCAAGTCTTCCAGCTTCCTAACATGGTCCAAAGACGTATGTGTAGGCCTCCGTTAGTCTCGATAGACCATGGATTTGCACCTCGGAAAGTTTCCAGGGAGCAATTCTGGGCAAGGTTTTTTTTTTAAATGGAAGACCGGCAGTTGCCCAAGCTGCAAGTCTCCCCTCTCCACGCCACCGATGTTGTCCAAGGGAAGGGCATTAGTCCAAAGATGTACCAGGTGGGTTAACGGGTCATTGTAAATTGTCCTATGATTAGGATAGGGTTAAATCGGGGTTCTTGGGGATTGCTGGGCGGTGCGGTTCGAAGGGCCAGAAGGGCCCGTTCTGCAATGTATCTCGAAGTAAATAACTAAGAGATGCTTATTTAGCCACATAGATGAAAGAAAAAGGGAGGAGTAGGTGACAGAGAATGGTTAGATTGCTCTTAGGATAGGTTAAAAGGATTGGCATGACATCATGGGCCCAAAGGCCTGTACTGTACCGCACTTTTCTATGTTCAACAGTACCGTGGAAAAGTCTCAGGCACCTGTATACAGCTATGGTGCCCAAGACTTTTGCACAGTACTGTCTTTGACAACATGGAGTGGAGAGGGAGTTTGTAAATCTGGTTGCAGCAAAAGATGTTGGGAAAGGCAAGGGTGGCGCACCACTGCAGGGGTGTGGGACAGGAGGCCGGCCGAACAGGATTGCCAGGGGCGGGAGGTGGCACAGGTGCAAACACACCCAATCTTTAGACGCCAGGCAGGGTCAATTGATTCCAAACAATTGGTTTATTCATCATTACAGAATGTCTCTCTGGTGCTTCCCGTTTACTTCCCTCTCCTTTCCCCTCTTCCCAACCATGGTTCCCCTCTCCCTGTCCCCCTCCCACTCCCAGTCCACAACAGAGACCCAGATCAGAATCAGGTTTATCATCACTCATGTATGTCATGAAATTTGTGAGGTTTTGTTGTGGCAACAGTACAGTGCAATGCATAACATTATGACTGTTCTGTGCAAAGCTCCTAGTACCCTAGCTACATATATATGTGCCTAAGACTTTTGCACAGTACTGTACATTGTATCACTGATAAAAATCATTTTTCAGCAATGAAAGTCAGAGGAATTATAATTAAAATGACTGATCTCATTACATTTTAAGTGGAAGAAAATATTTTTGTGATTGAAAAGCTATTCTAAATTTTCAGTAATTTATCCAAAATGTATGACAAGTTATATTGACATTTTGATGGCTAACACTGAATTGGGAGGTTATAAATTTGTAATGCGTACTGATTTACCCGCACAAGAAAGCTTGCTCCATTCTGAAGGAATGCATCATTTCTTATCGGCAGCTTGAGGCTCGCCCGCGACTGTCCCGCCATCAAGATGACACTATTTTGACTGGAAACTTTTAGAATGTCGTCCTTTGCTTTGGAAAGATCCAGAACGCCAGCAGGGAGGTACAGTACAGTGTAGTTCAGCTGTACAACCCCAACAGTTCCACTGTGCCTGGCAAAACTCAACGACAGAAACCGCCCAGCAGGACTACTTTCAATCTTCTGTTCCTCCAGAGAATAGAAGCTAATTAAGCCATAAACATCATCACTGTCTTGAATATAAAATATAATCTAAGCAAGAGAAAAATAAAAATGTTTCATTCTCATTCACAGACTACCGTAAATATTTAAAATCTAATATATTAATGCATTATTAAAAAAACATTATTGAAATAAAAACTATCCATCAAAGTACTCTTTCCATCTCTTAAGCACTGCAGAACATACAGTTTTCATATATTTTAAATTTACAATGTTCACAAGTTTCTGCAATAAGACAGAAATCAGCAATAAAGGTTTCATTCGTTATGTGCCATGTCGTATGACATGGGCGATCGTGATCTTGACCATGATAGTTCTTGGCAAATTTTTCTACAGAAGTGGTTTGCCATTGCCTCCTTCTGGGCAGTGTCCTTACAATACAGGTGACCCCAGCCATTGTCAAAGATTAACTGTCTGGCTTCAGTGGTCACATAATTAGGACTTGTGATATGCACCTGCTGCTCATGTGACCATCCACCACCTGCTCTCATGGTGTCATGTGACCCAATCAGGGGGCTAAGCAGGTGCTACACCTTGCCCAAGGGTGACCTGCAGGCTAGCAGAGGGAAGGAGCACCTTACACCTCCTTTGATTGAGATGCATCTCCACCCTGTCACGCAAAGCAATAAAGATATTTAAACTAAAAGAAAGACAGCACAATCGTCCCCCAAAATCCCCCCCTCCCCACACAATAAAACAAACAAAATGGAACAGGCACATCAGCCACCAAATCCCTCCTCCTGCATGAGAAAAAACAAAGCAGAAGAGGCACATTGACCCCCAAATACCCCTCCCTGCACAGAAAAAACACGAAAGATCAGGTGAAAAACACAAAATATAAAAAACTACAGGACTGAGAAAAAGCCTACAGTCCGAGTCCGCATCCAAATTGCAGAAAAACCTGGAGAACATTCCAGGCCCAGCAGGACACCTTTCCCTCTTCTGTAGCCAATTGATCAGGCAGCCAGCGCTCCCTCTGCACTCGCTCAGTGCTTCAATCTTCTTCATCGCTTTAATTGGTGACCAATGGAAGCTTTCCTCAGCGAAATGGAGTCTGACAGCAACTTGTGCCCCATCCTGCAGCCTTCTCGCCATGAAGTTTACGCACACTGTCTCTGTCTCCCGGAATCCTCTCGAAGACTGCAGTGCACTGAAGCACCCAAACGATCTCCAAGCTTCCGCATCCACCTCAATATTTCAATCTCCCCCGCCACTTCAGTTAGCAAACAATGGAAGGCAGGTGAGGAGAAGACGTAGGAAACTAGAGTGGGGAATAGTAGAAGAAAGGAAGGGAAGGGAAAGTTTTAGAAGGATAAAACAATATGTATGCCATCGAGTTATAAGCTACTCAGATGGAATTTAAGGTGTATCACGGCACTAAAGGAGGCCATGGGCCAACGTGGGAGGATGGGAATAGGAATCGGAATTAAAATGTTTGGTCTCCAGTAAGTTCCACTTCTGGCAGATGGAGTGGAGATGCTTGATGAAGTGACCTCACTTGTGGAAATGCATCAGGTATATACATATCTGGGTGGTGGGGTGGAGATATGTCCCTACCAAAGGAGGTGTAAGGCACTCCTTCCCTCTGCTAGCCTGATCACCCTTGAGCAAAGTGTAGCACCTGCTTACCCCCTCCCCCGATCGGAGGGGAGTCACATGAAGCCATGGGAGCAGGTGGTGGATGGTCGTACGAGCAGCCGGTGCGCATCACAAGTCCGGTTATGTGACCACTGACACCAGGCAGACAATCTCTGAAGAGTATTGATCATGGCTGGGGTCACCCGTCTTATAAACACTGCCCAGAAGAAAGCAATGGAAAATCACTTTTACAGAAAATGTTGCCAAGAACAATCACAGTCATGGAAAGAGCATGAGTGCCTCCATCATACAACACTGCATATATACATTTCATATACAAGCCATGAAATTTGCTTTTTTGTGGTAGCAGTACAGATCAAGACTTAAAACATTCTTGTAAGTTATAACAAGTAATAAAGTCAGATTATACTGAAACCGGAAGACTCGGAAGCACAAGCTCCCAGCTGAAAACAGAAACCACGTTTGTTTCTCCATAGATATCACCACTGCGAGTGTTCCCAGCAGTTTCTGCTTTATTGTTTCATCCTAAGGCTTTCAAAATTCAAAGCAAATTTGTTAACAAATTTCCTCTATCTCTCCATATACTGCCCTGAGATTAGTTTTCTTGCAGGCGTTCAAAGTAGAACAAAATTATACAATCAAATCAAAGAAAAACTACACACAAAAAATCAGTGCAAAAGAAGAAAAATGAGGGGCAGAGGGGCAGAAGAGCAGACATAGTACTGAGAATATGAGTTGTACAGTCCCTGAAAATGAGTCTGTAGATTGTGGAATTATTTCAGAGTTAAGGTGAATGAAGTTAACCACGCTGGTTGATGGTTCAGAGAGTTTTAATAAACTTACTTGCATGGGCTCATCCAGCTCTGCTCCTCCTTTTATTGTGCTGTTTAACAGCTGGAAAAGATAAGCCTCTGCTTCCTCGGGAATATCATCATTAACAATGGTGAGGGGCACAACAGCCAGCATTTGCCCTTCGACAAGTTCCAGAGTGCCTGATGATGGCTTGAGGTCTTCAGTGACTGCTGAAGAGTCACCGATACTCCGTGAAATAATCCAGTTTACTGAGACATTACCATGTGTCCCTCCATTCCTTACAATTGTAATTCCATCAAATCTGTAGCCAGAATATACAAGGGCATTATTTGATTTAATGAGCACTCGATTGTATCAGCATCTGAAATTTGTCAAAATTTCAATTTTTTCCCTTAGTCACTACTTATGAGCGTTTTAACAAAGTTCAAAGTGAATTTATTATCAAAGTACTTACCTGTTACCACATGCTACCTAGAATTGTATTTTCTTGAAGGCATTTACAAGGGAAAATACAACAGAATTTACAAAAAACTACACGTAAATAGGTAAAGACTGACACACAACCAACATGCAAAAGAAGACAAATTGTGAAAATAAAGAAAAGAGAACATGTGGTACACCTGTCATGGTGTGACTAAGTACAGCTCAAATGCCATATTTCAGTTTGCTGACAATACCATTTTTGTTGGCCGAATCAAAGGTGGTGAAAAATGACTGGATAGAAGGGAGATTGAAAATCTGGTGGAGTGGTGAACAACCACAACCCCTCATTCAACGTCAGCAAAACCAAAGAGCTGACTATTGACTACAGGAGGAAGAAGCTGAGGACCTGTGAGCCATGCTCTCTTCTCGCTACTACCATTGGGCAGGAGGTACATGAGCCTTAGGTCCTATACCACCAGGTTCAAGAACAGTCATTACCCTTCAACCCTCTTGCTCCTGAATCAGTGTGGATAACTTCACTCACGTCAACACTGAACTGACTTCCACAACCTACAGATTCACTTTCAATGATTCTTAATATTTTATGCTCCGAGCATTTTTTTTTATTTACAAAGTTTGTCTTCTATTGCACCTTGTCTTTCCATATTTTCCTGTAAATACCTGCAAGAAAATGAATCACGGCAGCAAATGTAACATACAAGTACTTTGATAGTAAATCATACTTTGAACTGCCATTTCAACCCTTCACTTTTAATATCCTTTTTAATAACTGTTTCCTAAATTCAATTATTACAGCTTTCTGCACCAAATATCATTTTTGTCCCATAGAATGAAGCTTACTGTCTTTTTACCATAAGACATAGCAGCAAAATTAGGCCATTCAGGCCATCGAGTCTGCTCCACCATTCCAGCATGGCTGATTAATTTTCCCACTCAATGCCATTCTCCTGCCTTCTACACAAGGCACACACTCAACAATTCAGGAACAGCTTCTTCCCCTCTGCCGTCAGACTTGTGAATGGACAATAAACCCATGAACACTATCTCACTACTTCTTTGCACTATTAATTTAATTTAACTTTTTAATATACTGTGTATATATTTGTGTTGTCTTTACAACAGTTATTTAGTTTATAATATTTTCGCTTAGTAATTCATTCAATAGTATTTTCTAGTTAGAATTAGGAGTGTTTAAAGTATATTCATTGCATGTAAAATATATCGGCATGCGATGACGTCACATCCGGTTTCGCCGCGTCTTGTGGGAAAACACCGGTTTGAAATTAGCGCGAGGGTGGGGGCTTTCCACGAGGCTCACCTGAGCAGAAGTTGTTTGCAGGCATGAGAAATCACAGTGAGAGCAATGCTGTAAGTTAATAGATAATCGATATATTGAACTAAGATGTTAATGCCGATCCTGTTAGAAGTAACGACGGTAGATAATGTTTATGCTTTCGTTAGTTAAAGAGTCGCGGATAGTTTGCATGGAAGTGTATATAAAGTAGTCAATGGAGCAGGTAAACTCTCCCTGTATACTGCACCTTAGTGTAATGTAGTTATAGTCACCTTTGCAAGTATTTACACTTGAAATGTGATATTAAGGAAGGAACAAATACTGTATCAATCTTGTATTGTTTTATCAACAGTTTTCACCATATGTTAATGTGAAGAGTGAACAGTAAATGGTTAATCTTACTGCGATCTGGTTTCATTGACTGTGGTTTATCTCGACGTTAAATTCGACGTTATCACTTACACGCGAAGGAGAACGTTACAATATTTCTTACTGTAATTCAGTTTTGATTAACTAATGCAATGTACTGCTGCTGTATAACAACAAATTTCATGACATATGCCAGAGATATTAAATTTGATTTTGAAACTGAAACGCTTATTAATCAGGAAAATGTCAACCTCCACCTTAAATATACAATGACTTGGCCTTTGCAGCCGTCCGTGGCAATGAATTTCCAAGATGCACCATACTCTTGCTAAGTGTGTAATGAGTAAATGGCAATCACGTAACATATGAGCTCTTCCACAAATAAAGCATTTCAATGATCTGAGTTATAAAAATGTTAATCGCGTTGCCATTAAGTTCCTCAGTCTTAAGTGAGAGGCAAACAGAAGATTCCAGTGTGCTTAGGTCTACCGTACTGCAAGTTACTGTGTGGCACAGTAATCACATGCTCCTTAATATCTTTCCCTTTCTCCACTTCAATGTACTGCTGGGGTGATGGTAGATTACGCTACAGCTAATTTGGGAATGTTTTCTTCTGCCCAGTGTTGCTGCCAGGAAGAACGCCATTCCAGAGATCTCCTTCAACAGGACTGGCTGCATTATCGACTGGTATGGAGAGGTTACTGCAGAGGGTTGAAAGCTCAGCCCCCTCCATCATGGGCAGCCTCGCCTGCCCAGCATCCACGACACCATCAAAAAGGAAGAATTCTGACTGATTCATTTGTCGTTAAGGATCCCTATCACACAGGACTAGCCCTCTCTCATTGCTACCATCAAGAAGGAGGTACAGGAGCCTGAAGACACACACTCAACTTTTCAGCATCAGATTTCTGAATGGACAGTGAACCCATGAACACCACCTCACTGTTTTTGCTTTCCTTTTGCACGACTTATCTTTTTTATACAGTGTATATTTCTTATAATTGATAGCACAGTATATGTTTTTGTACAAAACAACAAATTTCATGACATTTATCAATGATAATAAACTGATTTGGATTCTGATTCAGCTTTTTCTATCTAAATCTACCCACTGATTCTCCAGAAACAGCTAATTTTCACCTGTCAGTTCCACAAATGGTAACTCATGCATCTGTCACCTGATTCTGCCTCCCCTCCCTCAAAGTTCAAAGTATATTTATTATCAAAGTACACACACGTCATCATGTACAACCGAGTTTCATTTTCTTGCGGCTTTCTCGGTAAACACAACATAACAGAATCAATGAACGATCTCCCTTCCACATCTCCATTTCTACCTTCTAAAACCAAATGGAGGCCCACTTCATAAACAATATTTCTGCTCGCTCAAAGTACACTAATAAACTCCACCATGGACAGTTCCAAACCCGGCTGTGAAAGGGGGTGGTTTGGGCATGGGGCTAACAATCTTATCTCATAAAAACCCAGAGCTATAGAAATGCCAACAGAGGCTCCAAAGACCTCATCCCTGGGAGAGGGAGGATCTTCACCTAAAGGACCCAGCGCAGAGGGCTCTCGCGAGCTGCTGTTAGTGCCCTAAGCCCCTGTAGGGATGATGGGCTATAGAAGTAGCAGTTGCACATTACGTGCACAGTGATTGATATAATATTGATATACAGTCAGCCCTCCTTATCCGCAAATTCAACCAACCGTGACTCGCGAAAACCCGGAACTGCTCTTCCAGCACTTGTTGTTCGAGCATTTGCAGACTTTTTTTTTCTTGCCATTTATCCCTAAACAATGCAGTATAACAACCATTTTACATAGCACTTACATTGTATTAGGTATTACAAGTAATCTAGAGATGATTTAAAGTATACAGAAAGATGCGCGTGCGTTATCATGGATTGGTATCGAAAAAAATTGGGAGTTCTCTTACTAAGTAGTCGGAACAGGTACATCCGGTATTATTTAGCGTCAGTTAGTGAAACGTTTGTCTTAGTATATATTTTACATTTCTATGCATATAACGTATGTTAAGAACGTATGTTTCAGCGCCGGGCTCGGGAAGATCACGAGTTCGATCTAGTGATAGACCACTTTCAAGCACACTCTCCACCGTGCCAGGTTGATGTGGAGGATCAAAATTAAACCACTGCGTTGCTTTCATCGGGGCAGAGCCTTTCTCACTTTATCCTTTAAAATTGTTCCGATCATTGACCGACAGAGCCTAAGGCTTTTCCAATGACCGACGGCGTTTCACCTCTTTCCGATCACTTTATTATTTCCACTTTATTTTCAATCGTGTTCATGATTATTTTCATGAACAGAAACACTGTGGATTCAGATCTCTACTGCTGGGTCCTAATGTCCAATGGACTGAGACAGGTTAAAGAAGGTCTGGGGTTCCGCTGGGTCCTAAGTTCCACCGCATTGAGACAGGTTGAATAAGGGACTTGAGCATCCGCAAATTTTGGTATCCGTGGGGGGTCCCGGAACCAATCCCCCGCAGATAAGAAGGGCCGACTGTAATACCTTCAATTATATCAGAGAGAAAACGAAATGATGGTGCGAGAGTAAAATGTTGGAAGAACTCAGCAGGTCAGGCAGCATCAGTGGAGAGGAATAACCAGACGATGTTTCAGACTGCGGAAGAGTCATATTCACTGATGTTGATTCAGAAATATATAACAAGCAGAAGGGTCTCAGTGCAAAACGTCGACTGTTTATTCCTCTCCATGGATGCTGCCTGACCTGCTGAGTTCATCCAGCATTTTGTGTGGGTCACTCTGGATTTCCAGCATTTGCGGATTCTCTTGAGTAACTTATTAATGGTAAAATGTGCCATTTATAGAAAAAAGTTAGTAATTACAGTTACTGTATCTTGATTAATAATTAAACACCCTACTGTAAACAAACTGTGCACAGTAATAAGAAATGAAAAGAGATGCATCCTACCTTGTTGATGTATCTTCATCAATTACAACTTTCTGTGCTAACAGACTGCTGTTAATTGACAGAACTCCGTGGGGTTTGTCATTTGGCTCAATAGTAACTTGAACTTTACTCGGACTAAGCAACACTGCATCTCCTTTTATTGTAGCTTCAAGTAAAACAATCTGGAAGGACTCAGCAATTTCAGGGACAGAATCATTAATAATCTGAAAGTTCAGATTGATTTCATAAACATATGGAGGGAAAACAATGGTCCTGTTTGGCTGGAGATCAATAAAATCAGAGTGTAACAGTGCATTGGTAGAACCATTTCCAGCCACTATCTGGTAATTAACAGAGATCAGAACATCATCAGAACCAATTAATTTTCCATCCTGGTCCCTCCCTCGAATGACCGGTATGCTAATCACACCAACAGTCTCGGGCACTGTGTACACTGCTTGTGCTAATCGGAGTGGACAATCATTTTTGTTGATTACGAGTTGAAAACTACTTTGTGTAGAGTTAATTTCAGCTCCTCCCTCAACACTCGTCAACTGGACAGTGAAAACTTCTTCATTTTCAGGAATCTGGAAGAAAAAGAAAGCAATAGGCTTGGATATAGGACAGGTAAATTAATAGCTGAATTATCTTGTGAATATCATCATAGATCCAGTTAATAAATAGCACCCTCCAAAACCACCAGTGGCAGAAGTGTCAACAACTCTGAAGATCTATTCTGGGCCCAGCATATGACAGCGGCTATATTTCGTTCGGACTTTGAGGAGACTTAGTATGTCACCAAAGACACACATGTTTCTACAGATGTACTATGGAGAGCATTCTAACTAGTTGCCTCACCATCTGGTACAGAAATGCCATGGTACAGGATTTTAAAAAGCTGCAGAAGGTTGTAAATTCAGCCAACTTTTTTTCCCCAACAGTGGCTCTCTCTTTGCCACTCTCCTATAAAGCTGCGACTGGTGAAGCACCCGGGCAACAGTTGTTGTAGGGTCTCTCCCATCCCAGCTACCGAAGCTTTTAATTCCTCCAGAACTGTCCCAGGTTTCTCAGTAGCCTCCCTCACTACTCCCCATCCTGCAGTCACTCAGTCTTTGAAGATGGCCTTCTCTGCTCAGCAGATTTACAGCTGTGGCATATTCTTTTCATTTCTTGACGACTGACTTAACTGTACTCCCATGGGAGATTCAGTGACTGGGAAATTTTCTTATATCCATCTCCTGCCTTGTGCTTTTCAATAACCTTTTTGCAGTTGCTTGGGAGTGTTCTTTTCTCTTCATGGTGTGGTTTTTGCCAGGATACTGACTCACCAGCAGTTGGACATCCAGACACAGGTGTATTTTTACTACAATCAACTGAAACACCGTGACTGCACACAGGTGATCTCTATTTAACTAATTATGTGACTTCTAAAACCAACTGGCTGCATCAGTGATGATTTGGTGTGTTATTTTGTGTTTTATATTTGTAATTAACTTAGATCACTTTGTAGAGATCTGTTTTCACTTTGATATGGAAGAGTCTTTTTCTGTTGATCAGTATCAAAAAAAGCCAAATTAAATCCACTGTGATTCAATGTTGTAAAACAATAAAACATGAAAACTCTAAGGGGGATGAATACTTTTTATAGCCACAGTATATATAACATAAAATTACAGCACGGAAACAGGCCATCTCGGCCCTTCTAGTCCATGCCGAATGCTAACTCTCACCTCGTCCCACCGACCTGTACTCAGCCCATAACCCATAACCACATTTTTTAAAATCATATATATATTTCTGGTTGTAATTTGTATATTTTTATGTATTGTAATGTACTGCTGCTGCAAAACAACAAATTTCATGACATGTGCCAGTGATATTAAATCTCATTTTGATTCTGTGGCATTAACAATCAATACGTGCCTTCCATTTAAGAAAATCTGCAGCTGGGGAAAATGATGAAAGACTTCATCAAGACTTGAAACTGTTGTGAAGCAACAGTTTCAGGTAACAGCAGATGAATGCTGGTAAAACTCAGCTGGTGTTCCTCTGATTGCTCAGTTTTAAACAAAGGTCATTTCTAAAAATTTATTCAGAAATAAGCACCATAATATGCTCCTCTTATCTAACAAGCTCACTCTGCCCAATTGCACCCATGTGACCAACCTTGCTAACCCGTACATCTTCGGAATATGGGAGGAAACCCACGCAATCACGGAGAGGACGTACAAACTCCTTACATCCAGCGGCAGAAACTGAACCTGGGTCACTGGCGCTATAATAGCATTACACTAACCGCTACATTTTATTTATCACGTCAATCGAAACACTAAAACAGACAGTGAAATCAGTCGTGAAAACAGTCCAAGAATTTGCTAGAAGCAGCAGCAAGTGTTACCAAGCTTCCAATCCACAATTCGCTCACACTAATTCATACATTGATTGTGGGAGGAAACTGAAACACCCACAGGAAACACACATGGCCCAGGGAATTTGTACAAACCCCTGACTGACAGCATATCCTAGCTAAAATATATTAATTCTCTTTCACGGAATCATAGAGTCATAAAAATACAGCACACTTAAACAGGCCCTTCACCCTACCTAGTCCATATCAGACCATTTAAACTGGCCGTTTCCATCGACCTGCACCTGGATCATAACCTTCCATACTCTTCCCATCCAAGTATCAATCCAAACTTCTCTTAAACATTGAAATTGAACCCACATGCAGCACTGGCACTAGCAACTCCTTCCACACTCTCAACGCCCTCTGAGTGAAGGAGTTTCCCCTTGTGTTCCCCTTAAACATTTCATCTTTAACTCAAAACCTCTAGCTGTAGTCCTTCCCAACCTCAGTGGAAAAAGCCTGCTTGCATGTACCCTATCAATACCCTTCATAACTTTGTGATACCGCTATCAAATCTCCCCTCAATCTTCTACGTTTCAAGGAATAAAGTGCTAACCTATTCATCTTTCCTTATAGTTCGGGTCCTCCAATCACAGAGACATTCCTGTAAAATTTCTCTGTACTCTTTCAAACTTATTTACATCTGTCCTGTAGGTAGGTGACCAGAACTGCACACTATTCTCCAAATTAGTCCTCATTCATGTCCCCTATACAACTTCAACAGATCAGCCGTCCTCAGTATTTTGATTTATAAAGGCCAATGTACCAAAAGCTTTCTGTACAACCCAGTCTACCTGTGCCACCATCTTAAATGAATTATGGACCTGTATTCCCAGATCCCTCTATTCTACTGCACTCATCAGTCCCCTACATCTCACTGTGTAAGACATTCCCTAGTTGGTCCTAGCAAAGTGCTTGTCTACACTAAATTAAAATTCAAAAGAAGTCAATCAAATGCAGTTGAAACTGCGTAATATTGACCTGTCATTTGGTGTAAGTTACAGGAACATTCAAGAAAGGTTCTAATGTTGGTAAGTTAGTGGAAATGATTGCTCCCTTCTGCTATCACATTTCAAAATGGTCCAAAAGCCCATGAACAATACCTCAATATTTTGCTCTCTTTTGCACTACACATTTTCTTTTATGTTTTTATTGTAATTTATAGTAATGATAAACTTATACAACTTGGACCAAAGTAAGATTTTTTCTTTGGACTACACATTCCAGATATTTATTTACATTAAGATGAGATTAAATCAGATATTAATGCTGAAGATACTGCTCCCTGCTACAAGCATATTCCCATCTTTATTGCAACAGTTAGCTACAGTTTATCATGAAACTAGAAAGCTGAGCTGAAAACTGAGAAGTTTAATTGAAATGCAATGATAGGAAACCTACTGCAATGTACAAGTATGGTGTGTGATAGGACATAGATTCATTTGGCATTGAAAGGTAGAGCCTAGTTTTCTCACACCTCTATGAAAACAGACCCTAATTTATTTACAGATTTATCCTAGCTCTATTGTTAACACAAAATCATCAGTGAGAAAGCCTACAACCCCTGTAAAAGAGTGGTCAACCGCCACACAGAAATGTGAGGAGCAACATTAATAATCAATTAGAATAGAATGGATTACAACTCGGATTAGAATCAGGTTAAACCCACCAGACAGCAAACCTACACTCAATGGCCACTTTATTAGGTACCTCCTGTATCAGAGATGCTTTTTTTGCACTCCACTGTTGTAACGTGTGGATATTTGAGTTACTGTCACCTTCTCATCAGCTTGAACCAGTCTGGCCATTCGCTTCTGACCTTTCTCATTAATAAGGTGTTCTCACCAACAGAACTGCCACTCACTGGATGATTTCTGTTTTTCACACTAGAGACTGTTGTGTGTGAAGGTCCCAGAAGATGAGCAGTTTCTAAGATACCCGAACCACCCCATCTGGCACCAACAATCGTTCCACAGTTAAGCTCACTGAGATCATATTTCTTCCCCATTGTGACGTTTAGCAATGTGTTAAATATTTTTCATGAAGATAAAAAAGGAGAGTTGCTCAAGTGCACAAAGCAGTTAACTGACTTCCTGTGTCTTTTATTTTAAGAGAAGTAGTTTGAGTTAACCTAGTAGAGCCGTGGCAGTGTAGTGGTTAGTATAATGCTATGACAGCTTGGGTCGTCACAGTTCAAAGTTCAATCCTGGCATCCTCTGTGAGGAATCCCCATTCCTTTGCTGCAGTACCTACTCAGAAGGAAGGCTTCAGGATGAAACCCCAAGGTGAGGCAAAGTTAAGATGGCGCTAAACAGCGACTCCTTTGCTTGCATCTTCAGAAGCAGCTTTATTTCGATCTTTGATATTTCTTTTTTTCATTTTTTCAGGGTGTGGGGGGTTCTTTTGAAGACCCTGACCTGGAATTACACTCTTTCTTCAGTCCTTTGAGGGAATGGACCTGCCCTCAGGGCCTCACGACCGGCCGCTTTTTGTATCCCAAGGACGTGGCCTGGAAGGCAAGCGCGCCTTCAGGGTACCAGATTTTCGTGGCTCTGGGGACGTGCTGATTCTAGGCTGGTGCCCCTGACTGAAGCATCGTGGGAGAACACAGAACATCAGGAGCAGTGGGTTTGCTGCCGGGGATTGTGTGTGTGGAGAGCTGCGGCTTTTGGTTGCCGACTCTCTGGGCGCAGAGCTTGGGAAAACCGACACAACAGACTTTTAATATCATAAATCAGCGAGTTATTTGTTATGTCTCCCCTCTCACTGTGAAATGGGGACACCTCTTTGTCCCTTATTAGGGAAAGAGAGAGCCTGTGGTATGTCGAATTATCAGGTGAACACATGGTTTTTTTTTGGGGGAGGGTACTGCAAGTCTGTGTCTTTATTGATGCCTTGCTGCATGTTTGAGTGCTCGGTGGAGGGCGCTGATGCATTTTTGCTGGTGGAGTGGGGGGTCATTGTCTTGCTGCTGCTTGTACGTGGGGGAGTTGGGGGAGTTTTGGGGTTCTAACATTTTAACTGTCATTCATTCTCTGGGGCACTCCTCTATTTTTGTGGATTTTTGCAAAGAAGAAGAATTTCAGGATGTATATTGTATACATTTCTCTAACATTAAATGTATCGACTGCAACCTACTGAAATATCCAGAGCTGGGCAGCCCTACATTGAGCTTAATGCTGACTAGCAACTCTTGTGGTGCCACCAGTGCCAAACTGTATCAGTCTCTGTCTTTCCTTTGAGGGGGGGAGCCTACTTCATGGGCAACAGCTTACTCTCTATATCACACTGCCCTGGCTTGCATATCACATAGACTCCCGAACAATGGGGGGCCTTTGATAGATTCTCCAGCAAATGCCGAAAATATTTGCCAGAAAAATCAATGTTTTAATGGAAGCACACTAGTGCTTGGAAATTCAGTTGCAAAATCATCTTTCGTTTCAGCTTTATGCAAGTTGGAAATGGAATTCCCAACCACCCCCCTGCTAAACCACCCCCAAAGAGTAAACACAGAAACAACCACTTAAGACCATAAGACATAGGAGCAGAATTAGGCCATTCAGCCCATTGATTCTGCTCTGCCATTCCATTATGGCTGATTTGTATTCCTCTCAACCTCATTCTCCTACTTTCTCCCCATAACCTTTGATGCACTGGCTAAACAAGAAGTAATCGACCTCTGTTTCAAATGTACTCAATCACTTGGCCCCCACAGGTGCCTGTGTCAATGAATCCCACAGATTCACCACCATCTAGCTACAGACATTCCTCTGCACCTCTGTTCTAAATGGACATCCTTCTATTCAGTGGCTATGCTCTGTAGACTCCTCCACTACAGGAAATATCCTCTCCACATCCACTCTATCTAGGCCTTTCTATATTTGATAGGTTTCAATGAGATCCCCCACCATTCTTCTCAACTCCAGCGAGGTCCACCAAACACACCTTACACATTAACCCCTTCATTTCTGGGATCATTCTCATGAACCTCCGCTGGACCCGCTCCAATGTCAGCACACCTTTTCTTAGGTAAGGAGCCGAAAGCTGCTCCCAGTGCTCCCAGTGCAGTTCTGCATCATTTCACATCATTTGGAAAATTTGATCATGTATTTTCTGTCACGAACCGCCTTTTCAATCCAATGGAATATGTTTATAAATGCCAAATATTGGTGACTCCATTCCCCATTTAACACACATACTGGAGGTCAGCACTGGAACTTGGAACACAATTCCTTGGCAAGCCTTTCATTTAACAATCACAAAAGTCATTCACCTTGAGCACAGAGCTGCATAAGGTGGTAAACAGCCAGCTCCATCATGGGCATTAGCTTCCCCACCATCAAGGGCTTCTTCAAAAGGTGGTGCACCAGGAAGTTATCAAGGAACTCCACTACCTAGGATATGCCCTCTTCACATTGCTACCAACAGTGAGGAGGTACAAAAGCCTGACGACATTCACTCATGTGAATTGCTTACCTACATCTTTGAACCTTTATCACAGGTCCTTATCAAGTTCTTACTGAGAATTACCTCCTAGTCTCCGGTATCTTGCACCCAAACCACCTGCAGTTCACCTTACTGCTGGTTCTGATATTACCTGCCTTTGCCTCCAGTCCTGATCTCATCTAATGGGTGCCAAGGTAGCATAGCGGTTCACACTACACTATTACAGCTCGGGCCGAGAGAGTTTGGAGTTTAGTTCCGGTGTCCTTTGTAAGAAGTCTCTGTATGTCCTCCCCATGCAATACAGGTACTTCCTCCGAGTGCTCCGGTTTCCTTCCACAGTAGGAAGACGTACTGGTCGGTAGGCTAATTTATCATTCTAAATTGTCACGTGATTAGCTTAGGGTTAAATCGGGGAAGCTGGGCGATGCAGCTTGAAGTAGGGCTTACTCTGGGATGGATGTGGATGGATGGACAGACGGGTGTGCAGACGGACGGATGGACCAGTGGGCAGATGGGTGGATGGAAGGACTGACAGATAGGTGGGTGAGTGGACGGGAAGGTGTGTGGACAGATGGGTGTGTAGATGGATGGATGGGTGGGTAGATGAATAGATGGGTGGGTGAATGGATAAAGACACTGTTTCCACTCCTGTTCCTTCTAGGTAACCTGCTAGCTCAAAATCCATTTCTCAGCTATCTGAGCCAAACACATCACTATCAACCCCAATCCAATTCCCCTATTCCCCAAGGCTTCAGGATTCCAATTACACCCCATTCCGAGCAGCAATCTCAACCTATATTTCTCCGGACTCAAAATCAATTGTCTGGTAAACCTCAACTCTCCCACCTCTCGCCATCAGCATCCCATCTTATCATCACAGCCACAAAACGAACTGAAAGGTGGACCATGATCTGTCGAGGCCTGGTAGCCTGATTTCAGATGAGAACGGGCAATACCCAATCTCACGTAACTAAGGAAATTTGACGAGGAAGTAAACAGCCGAAGTTTTCACCGATACCCCATATCTACATTGTTCCAGCACACATAATCGTGCACTAGGATTTCTTATGATCTCAAGATGAGCTTTATTTGTCACATATAGATCGAAATGTACAGAGAAATGTTTGGAATGTGGGAGGAAACTGGAGCACCCAGAGGAAACCCACGCAGTCACAGGGAGAATGTACAAACTCCTTACAAACTGCAGTGGGAATTGAAACCTGATTGGAAATTGGTGGCACTGTAAAGCATCGCACTAACCGCTATGCTACCATGCCACCTTTAGAATTACTAGGCGTTGGTATAAGACCATGAGACACAGGAGTAGAATTCGGCCATCCAGCCCATCAAGTCTGTTCTGCCATTCCATCAGAGCTGATTTTTTTTCACTCTCAACATTATTCTCCTAACTTCTCCCCATAAACTTTGACACCCTGACGAATTAAGAACCTACCAACCTCCACTTCAAATATACCCAATGACTTGGCCTCCAGTCATCTACAGCAATGAATTCCACAGAATCAGCTCCCTCTCGCTTTAGAAATTCCTTCTTATCTCTGTTTTAAATGGACATCCCTCTATTCTGAGGCTGTGCACTCTGATCTTAGACTCACCCACTATAGGAAACATCCTCTCCACTTTCATTCCATTCAGACCTTTCAATATTTGATAAGTTTCAACGAGATCCTCCTTTATTCTTCTAAACTGTAGTGATTACAGACCCAGAGCCATCAAACACACCTCATACATTAAACCTTTCATTCCTGGAACTATTCTCATGAACTTCCTCTCCAATGTCATCAGATCTTTTCTTAGATAAGAAACCCAAAACTGCCCACAATATTCTAAGGAAGAGAGACTTTGTAACTATTTTACAAAATTACTGTGTAGTTTTTGGTCAAGCAAAGAACCATGATTTTCCCAACAGTAAACACTAGCCAAGATTTGTGATGGAGAAATTGCATATACAGTTTTCAGCTACAGTAGCATAGCGGTCAGCACGACTCTATTACAGCTCTGTACGTTGAGTTCGGAGTTCTATCCCCCCGTCCTCTGTAAGGAGTTTATACATTTTCAGATGGAATGCATGTGTTTCCTTTAGGTGCTCTGATTACTTCCCACTGTCTGAGGATGTACCAGTTAGTAGGTTAAATGCTCAGTGTAAATTGTCCAGAGATTAAGTTAGTTAAATCGGTAGGTTGCAGGTGACATGGCTCAAGGGGCCAGAGGGGCCGGTTCAGCACTGTATCTCTAAATATATAAATAAACTGAGCTTGTAGCCACTGAAGAAACTCTGTTAGAATTAGAGCAGCAGACTATTGCTCCGGGGGCATTGGGTTCTAACAGTTTTTCTCAGTTGCCTGGACACCTTGATCAAGTTAGCAGCACATGCGGTCAATCCTAAACGCCATATAAGCAAAACAGGAACCACCTCAGCACAACAGTCAACTATTTCCCATTGCATGTACACCTGTCCCAATTTCTCATGAAAATTTTGCAAAAACACTAGATGCAGCAGTCATCAGAAGACACAAAAATCAACTGGAAGTGTCAGGTCAGGCAAAATGCAATCAAATCCTCCCAGCTGACTGCAATCAATCCCAAAGCATTGACTCAACGTGGCTCCATTTTGCAAACAGTTAAGCAATCATTGCAAATCTGTTGATCCACCAACCTTGTCTAAGACAAGGAGGTAAGGAACGAATATTGTCAGGAAAAGGGTGGCATTCCATGTACTATGGCATAAAGGTTCAAACATTTCCATGTGCACAGCCACATCAGACGCTGATGTTCTGGTATACATCCCATTCATTCATTCTTACATCTCATTCTGTTGGTCCTTCAGTGTTCTCACACATGATTGTAATCATTATACAATGAATTCCAGTTAATTGGGACACATCGCAACCACTGCATTTTGATCTAACTAAGTTGCCCCAATTAGCCAAAGTTTCATGGAAATCATTGTGAAGGTATAAAAAACACAACCACCATTTAACTGAGTAACAAATTGTATACTTAAATGAAACACAGAACAAATGAGAACACTACTCTACTATAAAATTGGGTATTAGTTCCTAATACTTATTGACAGAGGAATTCATCCAGTGTATGCTGATGTGTTTTGATTGATTGTAAATGAACACAGTCAGTGCAAACATCTAGCGTATGTAGATAATGGGCTGCTTTCATACAATGCTATCAACGATTGCATCCTCCAAATCTTCATTTTCATTATAACATTCAAGATGATTGTTGATACCATTAAGTTCTTAGTAGTTCCTAACTTGATGAAGTAGCGAAATTGTTTCATTTTTCACTCCTGACCGTTTCCAACATGCCCAAACCTGAATGCTTGAATTGTCTTACTGCTTATTCTCACCAACTTTCAGTGACAACAATCACCGCTTTTTGAATACAGACTCGTGAAACCGAAGCTACTTCAAAACTGTTCACTCTGAACATGGTGTAGTGTCTAATTGCCACAAAAGCGCTATGTCTGACGCTAGTTAGAATGTTTAGCAACAACCTCCTGTCCCAGTTAATCAACATAGTGCCCCAAATAGTCAAAGGGAATACCAGTTATTTTCTCGATTAATTTTTAAACAAGCAGTTGTACTAATTAACCAATAGCCCAATTAACCGGAATCCACTGTATCTACAATAATAGACTAAATGTCCTGATCTTTGCTATTACACAAAGTAATCAGCAGCATCACCCTGTACGACAGACTGCACTGCTCAAGTAATGCCACAGTGAGAAGGTCAGTTATTCTCCATAGATTTTTTTAGTGATTTCTTATGCATTAATGATGTGTGCTAATCTTTTAACTGAATTATTCCCCTTTGTTTCAAGTATTTTTGTTTATATTTTTTATTTATTTCACTGCACGTATTTATTGTTGTTATTTTTATTTATTTAGAGATACAGCATGTAATAAACCATTACAAAAAATTTAAGCTGAGCCACCAGCAATCCCCTGATTTAACTCTGGCCTAATCACAGGACAATTTACAATGACCAATTAGCTTAACAAATGGTGCATCTTTGGTTTGTGGAAGGAAATTGGAGCACCCAGAGGAAACCTAAAGAGGATGCCAGGATTGAACCCCAAACTCTGATGCCCCAAGCAGAAACAGTGTCATGCTAACCACTACGCCACCGTTTCATTTTGATTGGTTGAGTGCGTTTTCCAGTGAGAATGAGGAGCTTTGCAAAACGTTTTGGAGCCTGAGTCAACTGCTTTGAGAATGTGGCTACTGTTTTGACCAGCATGGTTAATCAGCTGAGAAAAACTCTAACTTTCTCAGTCCTCTAACCACGCTGGTCACAACAGTAGCCACAGTGTGTGGGTGCCATGTTAGTGTAGCAGTCAGATGACACTATTACAGCTCTGAGTGTCGGAGTTCGGAGGTCAATTCCAATTTCATCTGTAAGGAGTCTGTAAGTCCTCCCCATGGAAAGCACGGTTTTCCTCCAGGTACTCCAGATTCCTCCCACGGTCCAAAGACGTACCAGTCAGTAGGTTAACTGATCATTGTTAATTGTCCTGTAATTAGGCTGGTGTAACCCTGGGGTTGCTGGACGGCACGGCTAAAATGGCTGGAAGGGCCTATTCCAATAAGTATCTCAATAAGTAAATAAATAAATAATGTGATACACATAGGGAATCACTTCACTCAGTGAAGAACGCTCACTCCTTGTCACTCACCTGATCATCTAGAATAGTGAGGTTATAGTCAATCACTGCTCTCCCAGGAGGAAGAATAATTGTTCCCTTTGCTGGGCTGATGTCTTCCTCAGCAGAATTTGGACCTGCTGTAACCTGCCAACAGATTCAAAATAAAACAATCATAACTAATATACTCCTTAGATTGCAAAGATATATTTCAATATGACAACATCACAACTCAGTACGGATCTGTTAACATCTAGCAGACAACTGTGGACTGAATGCAGGTGTCATATCAGATCTCACCAATATAGGCAGCCTGAATACAATGCACAAAAGTTAACATAAATCTCCGACACAAATGAAAAGAATGTTTGGAACCTTGGACAAGGAGTCAAAGTTCAAAGAAAAATTTATTTTTGAAGTATGTGTATGTTAGTATATACTATTTTTTTAAAGATTCATTTTCTTGTAAGCAGTTAAAGGAAAGTGAACAAATACAATAGAATTTACAAAAATCTACACATACACCAAGATATAAACAACAACCTGTGAAAAAAGAAAAATAATAATAAAAAATAAATAATCAGAATCAGGTTTATTATCACCGGCATCTGACATGAAATTTGTTAACTTAGCAGCAGCAGTTCAATGCAATACATAATATAGAAGTAAATAAATAATGAAATTAAAATAATAATAAGTAAATAAGTAAATTAATTACAGCATACATATTTTGAATAGTGTAAGGGGGTTTCTTATTGGTGTAAGGGAGTTTCTTCTTTTTTTGTTACTGCGTATGTTAATCAAAATGGCTTATTTGTTTTGTTAAAAGTAGGAATGCTTCTTTGTTACGATAAGTGCTTTCTCTCGTAGCTTGTTTGGGTTAAAATTACTGATAACGAAAATTGTATTCATTTGTTAACCAATTGGTATTAATGTTATTCTCTCTTCTGGGTCTGTAAGCTATTGTTGGCGGGCTGTTGGAGAGTCGGCGCGAGGGGGTTAGAGAGAGAGGACGCGATACTGTAAGCTGGGCGACAGAATGGACCCCAAGCAGGGGTCCGAGGCCAGGGTTTTCAATGAGGAGATGAAGACAGACGTGCCAGGGGTGCTTGGTTGATCACTTTGGGTGGTCCTGAGCTACGAGTGAGGAGATCTGAGGGGATAGAATGGTGGCAAGAAGACTTCATTAATTGAGCTCCAATGGTTGAGCACGAAGTGGTTTGGACTTTGATAAGTTTGGCGCCTTTTGCTTTTCCTTTTATATTGTATCTCTATTAAGTACATAGTTCCAGTAAGATCTATAAATGAACTCATTTAATCGCATATGGTGTGCTGTCTGTTATTTGGCATGTTGGGACATCACACAGCATCCACACAAGCTGATTATCAAGTTTGGCAAAGCCAAAGGCTGCTCCCCCTAGACAGAAGCGAGCTGAGTGAGCATAAGGCGTGCCAGGGGGCTACATTGTGGGGGCTCGTCTGGGATTGAAATTCTGTGGAATTCTGTGTGATCGCCCTCCTTAAATTATGCAGGCTGCAGGGACGATAAGTTGGAGTGCCTCTGCTGGTGTGCGATTGCTGGTTATCACTGCATGCGTGTTGGGTGGGGTGGCTGTTGGTAGCCCGGAGGTCATTGTTCAAGTTCAGGCTAGCACTGACAAAATGGTGGTAGGACCATGGGCTGTCCACACTGTTAGGAGAGCGAGGAATGACAGGTCGGGATGTTTAAGCTATGGCAGGCTCCGCCTGGTTGTTGGAATAATGTCCAGCCCTAAAGGGGCGGAGGCGTGGGCAGAGGGGGCCTCTCAGTTGTTGGGTGAGTGGCAGTACTTGGCTGAGGGAAAGCAACAGGGATTGGTTGGAAGTTTGAATAGGCGGGCGGGTGACGTTGTTAGAACTGTCTGGTCCAATTACCTCGAAGTGACAGCTGCCAGTTATGGGAAAGCAGGGGAAAATGCGTTTGGTTCGACTGGAAGTCAAATGCTGCAGCTGGGGGGCTTACCTCATCTGTGGCAAGAGATTGGTGGAAAGTCTTCAGGGTATCTTCTTTGGCAAGGGGGGCAGATAAATTGTTTGCAGTGCCAGGGGGATCTGTCAAGGGGATCTGCTCCTCCCTCAGTTGTTCAGCTGATCCGAGAGGTGTCAGGAAACTTAGAGGAGGCCCAGTGAGGGAACAGCTTGGGGTCTCTGGGGGAGCACGTTCCCAGCAATGTACCAAGGAACTCCCGAAAGGAACAGACCCTATTCCTGAAGGCTTAGAGGGACTACGCACTCGGGTGTCGTTACGGATGGATGGAAGCCAAGTTAAAGCCATCCTCGACACCGGGGCGCCGGATAAATTGCTGTATAGTTTGTTTTACAACCGTTATTGGAAGCATTTACCTTTGACGACATTGAGGGCCCTGGAGATGTGGGGTACCAGTGCCGGTGATTAGCCAGACGATGATTATTGGTCAGTGAAAATGGAGTTCTTAGAGGCCAATGTGAGGGTGCCTGAGGTTCGTGAATCGTTAATGCTGACGTGTCCGGACACTGTTGAGATGGGCAGCGTTTCAATTCTGGAGGGGACCAACACCCTGCTGGTGAGAAGGCACCTGGGGGCCTGCCCAGAGGAGGTGGGTGAGAGCTGTTTGGAGGCATTGTCGATGCACCCAGAGTTTCAAGCTGCTTGTGAGGACCGGTACCGAATTTAGACAAGAGCCAGTGGTAGTACGGCCTGGGAGAGGTATCTGAGGGTGAGACCCTCTTAGTGGATACTGTGAAATACCACGAGGGAGGGGAGTTGACTGCTGAAGTCACCTCGGTGAGAGAGAGGTTGCAGTGACTGGCCCCTACAGCCGTGGGAGATGTAGGCAGCGTGTGTGTGGATTATATTGCGCTGAAGAAGCACACTGTCAGTGACCAGAATACGGCCCTGAGGGCCGAAGAGTGGCCTGTCTGAGTGGTGCGAAGTGGTTTAAGGTGCTAGATCTGAGGAGTGGATGTTGCCAAATCCCGATGAGTGGGCCGACAAGGAGAAGACGGCCGTTATAGGTCCCCTAGGATTCTTCTGGTCCGAAAAGGTGCCACAGGGCATATCTGGAGCCTTTGCAAACTTCCCTCGGGGCATGTGGAAGACCATGGGGGATGTGGAGGCGTTTGGAGTTTTGGTGTATGTGGATGATCTCTTGGTATTTGGATCTGCCTCGGAAAAATCTGAAGCGAGACTGTTGCAGGAACGGCTAAGAACTAAAGAGTTAAAGCTTTCTCTGGACACATGTCCGGTCTGGCAAAGGTCGCAGCTCGTGAGGGACTGTCTCTACAGGATCAAGTTTGAAGTGACGACGGAGAGACTGAGGAAAGTGATCCAGAACCAGTCGGAAGACTTACAAATTAGGGAAGACAAAGGAAGTTGTCTGGCTAAGAGTAACGGCAAACCAAGAGCCTGGAGAGGGGAGTTTGCGGAGATGAAGCAATTGGAAGAGGGAAGCAGAAGCTGGAAGGGAACTTGCAGATGAGCATCGACAGTCCAAATGAAGTGGAAAACCTGCAAGTTGACCTGGAAGAGGTCATTAGGAAGAAAAAGGTGGAGATAAGTTCTGTGAACACTGAACTGGAGGCTGGCAAATCTTTAACTGCTGCTTTTCAGGTCAGGGTGCAAGAAGCTGGTGGAGTAACTGCGCCCCAAATGGAGATGAACATGAAGCGTGAGTCAGAACTGCTGAGACTGTGGCGAGAGTTGGAGGAGTCAGAGGAGACTCGATTGCAGGAGGCTGAAGAGGCTGCGGGAGCAGTCCAGGCCAAGTGTTTCAGTTTGGACAAAATCAAACAGCAGCTACAGACCGTAGAAATGAGGACAAATACGGATTCGAAGGATGAAGTGCTGGATGTGTGGTACACGCTGCCTTTTGCTAACTTCCCCTTGATTGTGGAAGAGACCGTTGGCCCTTCTCCCACTGAATCAGGTGTAGTGGGGAGGGCTAGCTGTGGGCAGCCAGGGTTACAGCGGGGCCCAGGTCACGGGATGGGGGGGCTTTGAGTTGCAGTGGGGGCATGAGTGAGAGGTTGAGAGAGGAGTTGGCAAGCAGATCCCCGGTTATAAGGGGGTTTCTTCTTCTTTTTTGTTACTGCGTATGTTAATCAAAATGGCTTCTTTGTTTTGTTAAAAGTAGGAATGCTTCTTTGTTACGATAAGTGCTTTCTCTCGCAGCTTGTTTGGGTTTAAAATTACTGATAACAAAAATTGTATTCATTTGTTAACCAATTGGGATTCATTTGTTAACCAACTGGGTCTGTAAGCTGTTGTTGGTGGGCTGTTGGAGAGTCGGCGTGAGGGGGTGAGAGAGAGAGAGGACGCGATGCTGTAAGCTGGGCGACGGAATGGACCCCAAGCGGGGGTCCGAGGCCAGGGTTTTCAATGAGGAGACGAAGACGAAGTGCCAGGGGTGCTTGGTTGATCACTTCAGGTGGTTCTGAGCTACAAATCGAGGAGATCTGAGGGGATCGAATGGTGGCAAGAAGACTTCGTTAATTGAGCTCAAATGGTTGTGCACAAAGTGATTGAGCTTTGATAATTTTGGCGCCTTTTACTTTTCATTTTATATTGAATCTTCTATTAAGTACATAGTTCCATTAAGTTCTATAAAGTATAATCATTTAATCTCATATGGTGTACTGTCTGTTATTTGGCGTGTTGGGACATCACACAGCATCCACACAAGCTGATTATCCAGTTTGGCGGGGCTGAAGGCTGCTCCCCCTAGACAGAAGTGAGCTGAGCTAGCCTAAGGCGTGCCAGGGGGCTACAATAGATTAAAAAATGTGCAAAAATCAGAAATACTCTATATTCAATAAATAGTGAGGTAATGTCCAAAGGTTCAACGCCCATTTAAGAATCAGATGGCAGAGGGGAAGAAGCTGTTTCTGAATCGCTGAGTGTGTGTCTTCCGGCTTCTGTACCTCCTATCTGATGGTAACAGTGAGAAAAGGGCATGCCCTGGATGTTGGACGTCCTTAATAATGGACGCTGTCTTTCTGAGACACCGCTCCCTGAAGATGTCCTGGGTACTTTGTAGTCCAGTACTTGAGATGGAGCTGACTAGATTTACAATCCTCTGCAGCTTCTTTCCATCCTGTGCAGTAGCCCCTCCATACCAGACAGTGATGCAGCTTGTCAGAATGCTCTCCACGGTACATCTATATAAGTTTTTAAGTGTATTTGTTGACATACCAAATCTCTTCAAACTCCTGATGAAGTATAGCTGCTGTCTTGCCTTCTTTATAACTGCATCGATACGTTGGGACCAGGTTAGATCCTCAGAGATCTTGACACCCAGGAACTTGAAGCTGCTCACTCTCTCCACTTCTGATCCCTCTATGGGGATTGGTGTGTGTTCCTTCGTCTTACCCTTCCTGAAGTCCACACTCAGCTGTTTCATCTTACTGACGTTGAGTGCCAGGTTGTTGCTGTGGCACCACTCCACTAGTTGGCATATCTCACTCCTGTACACCCTCTCGTCACCACCTGAGATTCTACCAACAATAGTTGTATTGTCAGCAAATTTATAGATGGTACTTGAGCTAGGCCTAGTCACACAGTCATGTGTATTTAGAGAGTAGAGCAGTGGGCTAAGTACACGTTGCTGAGGTGCGCCAATGTTGATTGTCAGTGAGGAGGATATGTTATCACCAATCCACACAGATTGTGGTCTTCTGGTTAGGAAGTTGAGGAATAAGCATTAAATATCGAGAACATAAAATGAAGAGTCCTTGAAAGTGAGTCCATAGGCTGTGCGAACATTTCAATGATGGGGCAAATGAAGTTACCTGTTTTGGTCAAGAGCCTGATGGATGATTGGTAATAGATGCTCCTGAATGTGGAGGTGTGAGTCCTGAGGCTCCTGTACCTTCCTCCTGATGACAGCAGTGAGAAGAGAGCATGACCTGGTTGTTGGGGGTCTCTGACGATGGATGCTGCTTTCCTGCGACAGTGTTTCTTGTAGATGTGTCTGTAATGGTTATTATCCTATAGACTCTTTGAATATGCCCACAAGAAAATTAATCTGTGTTGAATATGGAGATATATTTGTACTTTGATAATGTTTACTTTGCACTTTGAACATTGAAGATAAACCCGATTCTGATTCAGAAGGCCTGCTCTACTGATATGGAAACACTATTGATCAGAAGATCAGGAAAAAATTCAGTCATCCTCAGGAACAGATGCAAGAACCCAGCAAAGTGGCTGACTCTGAAATGCTAACACTTTGAATTGAATGTAAATATAGGTATTGCCAGTGATAGAGTCATACAGTAATACAGCACTAAAGCAGAGAAACAGGCCTTTTGGCCCATCTAGTCATGCTGAACCATTATTCTGCCTCCTCCCATCAACCAGCACTGGGACCATTGTCCTCCATACCCCTCCCATCCATGTCCTTATCCAAACTTTGTGAAGTGGTTTCCCCTCAGGCTCCCCTTAAACATTTCACCTTTCACCTCAATCTATGATCTCTGGTTTTAGTCTTGCCCAACCTCAGTGGTAGAAGTCTGCTTGCGTTTATCCTATCAATATCCCTCATTATCTGTATAGTTTTATCAAATATCTGCTTATTCTCCTATGCTCAAGGGAATAAAGTCATAACCTATTCAACTTCTCCCTATAACTTGGTTTGGGTCCTCAAGTCCTGGCATGATCTTCGTAAATTTTCTCTGTACTCTTTCAATCTAACTGATCTCTTTCCTGTGAAGATTTACTTGTGATTTCTGTAGAAAGATATTTGTACCATATAAGAGAATAAGTAAAAATGAATAGTTGCTCGGAATTCTAAACACAAGAGATTCAGCAGATACCAGAAATCCACAGCAACAACACAAAATGCTGGAAGAACTCAGCAGGTCAGGCGGCAGCTATGGAAATAAATTAACAGTCAAAATTTTGGGGCAATGCCCTTCATCAAGACTGGAAAGGAACTACAAAAAGGCCAGAATAAAAAAATGGGGAAGAAAAAGGAATACAAGCTCAGAAATTCTTTTTTTCACAAAAATACATTTATTACAAACTCAAGCCACTTTAGTACTATTGTACGATCTTATCACAAACAAAAAAAAACAGACAAGTCATAACTAAGACAGATGAAACTAACATATTCCCCTTCTCATCAAGGATGGCATTTATCCCCTGTGTGTTACCCATGGACACCATGTGTTCTTGTTCCACAGCCAGACATGGACATTGCCTGGTAGTCAGCCTGGGCAGAACCCTCTGCTGCCTACCTCCAGGACCCACAGATCTTATGCAGCCTTAGGAGCAGATTAACTTGGACATCAACCTCCCTCCCTGCACACTCTTCCCCCCCCCAACCCCTCTGAGATGGATAATCAAAGATTAAGAAGATGGGGCTAAAATGCAGTCAGAAGGTGAGGAGTGGCCCCCTTAAGTTAAGTGAATAGGGGCTGCAGCCTCACACATTCAATGTGCGTATGGTTCAATGGATCAATTTATTAGCAGAGAATGCATACAGTACACAACCTGGAATTCTTACTCTCCACAGATATTCATGAAATAGAAGCAAAACTCCAAAAAATAAATGACAGAAAAATATTAAAAACCCAAATCCCCCTCCCTTTCCCACACTCAAGCATCAACCCTACCCCCTCTCCCCCATTTGTTCCAGCAGGTCACCAGTCCTCCCACCACCCACCATTTGTCATCAGTCCCACCATCACCCACCATTTGTCATCAGTCCCCCACCCACCATTTGTCATCAGTCCCCCACCCACCATTTGTCATCAGTCCCACCACCACCCACCATTTGTCATCAGTCCCCCACCCACCATTTGTCATCAGTCCCCCACCCACCATTTGGCATCAGTTCCCACCACCCACCATTTGTCATCAGTCCCACCACCACCCACCATTTGTCACCAGTCCCCCACCCACCATTTGTCATCAGTCCCCCACCCACCATTTGTCATCAGTCCCACCACCCACCATTTGTCATCAGTCCCACCACCACCCACCATTTGGCATCAGTTCCCACCACCCACCATTTCTCACCAGTCCTCCCACCACCCACCATTTGTCATCAGTCCCACCACCACCCACCATTTGTCACCAGTCCCCCACCCACCATTTGTCATCAGTCCCACCACCCACCATTTGTCACCAGTCCCCCACCCACCATTTGTCACCAGTCCCACCACCACCCACCATTTGGCATCAGTCCCCACCACCACCCACCATTTGGCATCAGTTCCCACCACCCACCATTTGTCACCAGTCCCCCACCCACCATTTGTCATCAGTCCCACCACCCACCATTTGTCACCAGTCCCCCACCCACCATTTGTCATCAGTCCCACCACCCACCATTTGTCATCAGTCCCCCACCCACCATTTGTCATCAGTCCCACCACCCACCATTTGTCATCAGTCCCACCACCACCCACCATTTGGCATCAGTCCCCACCACCACCCACCATTTGGCATCAGTCCCACCACCACCCACCATTTGTCACCAGTCCCCCACCCACCATTTGTCATCAGTCCCCCACCCACCATTTGTCATCAGTCCCACCACCCACCATTTGTCACCAGTCCCCCACCCACCATTTGTCATCAGTCCCACCACCCACCATTTGTCATCAGTCCCACCACCCACCATTTGGCATCAGTCCCACCACCCACCATTTGGCATCAGTCCCACCACCACCCACCATTTGTCACCAGTCCACCCCATCAGTTCCCACCACCCACCATTTGTCATCAGTCCCCCACCCACCATTTGTCATCAGTCCCACCACCCACCACCCACCATTTGTCACTAGTCCACCCTATCAGTTCCCACCACCCACCATTTGGCATCAGTCCCCACCACCCACCATTTGTCACCAGTCCACCCCATCAGTTCCCACCACTCACCATTTGTCATCAGTCCCACCACCCACCATGCAAGCAATAGCAAAGCCCCCAGGGACCATGACCTAGAGCACACTGTTCACCCAACAGGTCAACATGCCACATTTCTTTCTTTTTCTCTTTCACTCTCACTCTCTCACTTCAACATCTCGCTGATGCCAGAATAAAAAGGTGGGGGCAGGGGAAGAAGGATAAGCTAGAAAGTGATAGATGAAGCCAGGTGGGTGGGAAAAGTGAAGGGCTGGAGAGGAAGGAACCTGATGAAGAGCACAGCAGACTATGGGTGAAAGAGAAGGAGGAGGGGACCCAGGGGTTGGTGATAAGCAGGTGAGAAGAGGTAAGAGGCCAGAGTGGTGAATAGAAGAAGAGGGAGGGGGAGAGAATTTTTTTATCCGGAAAGAGAAGTCAATGTTCATGCCATCAGGTTGGAGGCTACCCAGCTACTCCACCCTGACGGTGGTTTCATTGTAGCACAAGAGGAGGCCAGAGACCAGTATGCTAGAACAGGAATGGAAAACGACAGACATGTTGGAACGGAACTGGGAATCGACAGACATGTTGGAACAGGACTGGGAATCGACAGACATGTTGGAATGTGAGTGGGAATCGACAGACATGTTGAAATGGGATTGGGAAATGACAGACGTGTTGGAACAGGATTGGGAAATGACAGACATGTTGGAACGGGAATGGGAATCGACAAGACATGTTGGAATGTGAGTGGGAATCGACAGACATGTTGGAACGGGATTGGGAAATGACAGACATGTTGGAACGGGAATGGGTAAGGTGCCATATTCTGCCCAGGCAACTCTAGTTCTAGGGGGCTAAAATACTAAACTTTATCAATCCAGAGAGCAAAATCATAAAACTAATCAATATTTAAGATAGCTGACAATTCCAAAATGTTGAGTTCTATTTAATTAACTAATTTAGGTCACTTAATGGCGCTCGGCCAAATGCTGGGTTCTGGTATTAAGCCAAGATGAAAATTAAGTAATCTGATATCTCTTACCTCAAAGGTCACTGTTACGGTCCCATAGGTTCCTTTCTTTCTGATTAGTGTAAGCGGGACAAGTTCTTTTCTCTCCCTTACCTCACTGACAATAATTATGGAAGACTGTGGGAGAGACAGAAAATATTATTTCAGCCACATACTTCTCAGCATGAATAGCACTGACAGATTAATAACCCTGACAACATCAGTCTCTCACAGACAAATGAATCCAATTTGTAAAGTTTTGCACTGAATAGTTGACATTCTATAGGAAAGAAACCCTGCCAAGATCATCCAAACTTATTGAAAACATTCGTTTTTTTTTAATTTAACAAACTTCAATATTAAAGGGCTAATATCTCAGTAACATTTAGATTGCCCTTTAATTTCTGAGTTAATCTTTAACTCCCAGTGTTACTGATATAAAAATGCTTGTAAAATTAGTATGTTCTTTGGGAAAGGATTCACAACTGACACACAATATGAACTTGGCTTGAATTTCATCTAAGCATTAATACTTAAAGCTTACATGTAATCATAAAAGATCGGTTCCATGATTTACAGTATATTTACTTTTAACATAAAAAGTTCAATAAAGTAAAATTTACACTGTGAAAAAGAGAAACGAACAAAAGAAACAAAGAAAAAGAGGTAGACAGAGAAAGAGAGAGACAGAGAGGAAGAGACAGAAAAGGGGAGAGAGAGACAGAAAGGGGGGAGAGAGACAAGAGAGGGAGAGAGAGACAGAGAAAAAGAAAGGGGGAGAAAGAAAAGAGAAAAGAATGAGAGAGAGAGAAGTAGAGATAAAAGAGAAAGAGGGAATAAAGGAGGAAATTAGGATTAACTTTATTTGTCACATATATATCGAAACAAACAGTGAAATGCATCATTTTATGACAATGGCCAACACCTTCCAAGGATGTGTTGGGGACAGCTCACAAGTATTGCCATGCTTCCAGAGTCAACTTAGCATGCCCACAACTTACTAACTCTACCTGTACATCTTTGGAACGTGGGAGGAAATGGGGCACCCTGAGGAAGCACGTGGTCATGGGGAAAACATACAAACTACTTAAAGACAGTGATGGGAACTGAACCCAGGTTACTGAAGCTGGCACAGTAATGTGCTAACCACTATGCAAACCTGCCGCACTATCTGCATTCAAAGTGCAAATAGAATGTTAAATTGCTTCTATTTTAGTGCAGGGGGCCTGACTGTACTGGAAGTATTGATCAGATTAATAAAATTTGGATGGTGGCAAGATTGAGTAAGATGGCAGCATGTTCCATCGTAGTGGCCTCTCCGGGGCCAAATAAGGGTCTTCTTTCCTTTGTTAAATGTGTTTTTGTGATCATAAGACTATACTGGACTCCAAGAACTATAGGTATAACAGCTCTACCACATCAGTGAGCTGCTCATTGATTGGAGCAGCCTGCCGGTGGGTCGGAGAAGGAGAAGCCAGCCAAGGCAACGGAGGAGAAGATGGCTGGTGTGTCTGAGGAGCAAGATTAAGCTCAGAGGAGCTGACCAAGGAGCAGACCATGTTACTGCCTGCTATCTGAGGGTATCAGAGTTGGTTCACAAAAGCGGTGCACGATATAATCATGAGTGACTGTCTTGGTCATTTCTCTTGCGATCACAAGACCTTGTTGGACAGGTAGCAGGCCTGCTTCCCTGGCTTGGTGGTGCAACAGGTGGCGAGGCAGCAGCATAGCCTCAGTTGTAGTGAGGACTAGGCCTCCAGTAGTGGCCTTGCCTGCTGCTGCAGTTTAGATGAGGAGACACCTGAGGAGGTGTAACATAGTGTCTGTGCTCAGTTGGGGGCTGGCCTCTCCTATCAGTGCTGCCCCTAGCGTTTAATCGGTGGAATGACAGGCCGGATTGCCATGAACCACAGCATCAATTTACAGGCTAGGTCACTAAGGATTTGGACAATATATGCGTTTTCTTGCATGAATATGTAGTTTCTTTCTCACTATGTTCCATGAGCTGTTTTTGAACGCATACGTATTGTATCTTGGCCCCAGAAGAACATTTTTCTCATTTGGCAGTGTTGGCGCGTGGCCAAGTAGTTAAAGGCTTTGCACTGGCGATCTGAAGGTCCTTAGTTTCAGCCTCAGCCGAGACTGCGTGTGTATCCTTGAGCAAGGCACTTAACCACATACTGCTCCTGCACGTTTATAGCCCAGTGGCGGCAGTTGGTGTCGTATGGACAAGACACATATAGTTGAATGATAATTAAACTTGATTTGATTTTCCTGCTGAGACATGGTTGCAAGAAGGGCTGACAATTCCAAGGTATTAAAGGATCAGGTATGCTAGAGAGATGAAGGAGTGTTGCATTGTCGATAAAGAAAGTCATCACTACCGGAATAAGTGGTGGTATTTTGAGAAGTAAGGCCATATGGGTAGAGCTTAGAATTTTTAAAAAAGACAATCACTTTGCTGGGATATACTACATGCCCTCCAAGTCAACAGGAGGTTTAGGAATAAGAACCTTCTCGTGATATAGTAGCAGTGGATTCAGATTCAGATATTTATCACACATACATCAAAATAAACCAGGAAATGCACCATTTGGGTTAACATCCAACACACTGAATGGAAAGTCCTACAAAAAGTAGTGAATACAGCCCAGTTCAATTCAGGTAAAACCGTTCTAACCATTGAGCAGACCTACATGAAATGTAGCAGGAAAACAGCATCCATCATCAGGGATCCCCACTACCCAAGGACTCATTCTCTTCTTGCTGCTGCCATTAGGAAGGTGGTACAGAAGCCTGAGGACTCACACTACCAGGTTCAGGAAGAATTATTACCCCTCAGCAATTAGGCTCTTAAACCAAAGGGGGATAACTTCACACCCCATTATTGAAACATTCCTGCATCCCACAGACTCACCTTTAAGGGCTCTATGTCTCAGGTTCTCAATATTTATTATTTACTTATCTATTGTAGTTAATTCCTTTTTTGTTCTTGCACAGTTTGTGTCTTTTGTACACTGGATGAACGCCCAAGTTTTTAATTATCATGTTACTTTCCTGTAAACTAAGCCCAGTTTATTTGTTTTAATTAATTATGCACCACTAAGAGAAATCCTTCAAAGCCAAGCTAATGGTAGAAAGCCTCTCTTACACAGATTAAACTTTGAAAACTCAGGGCCATAAATTCTCTATCCATTAACCTGTCCTAATATTTACAAGCAAAAGAATGCCAACATTTACAGAGACATAAAAAGGTACATACCATGTTGAAAGAAATAATTCCAAAGGCATTATCATTTGATAGAATGGTGATCCTGGCAATACTGGGCATTCCAAGTGTAACATCAGAAAAGGTTCCCTAAAGAAAAAGAGATGGGTTCAAGTTATTTATGTATGTAGGTATTTATTTATTTATTTATTTATTGAGATGCAGAGCTGAGTAGGCACCACGGGCCCATTGAGCCATGTCGTTTAGCAACCCCTTGATTTAGCCCTAGCTTAATCACAGGACAATTTACAACAACCAATTAGCCTACTAACTTTCGATCGTGGAAGGAAACTGGAGCTCTGACGAGAGAAAATCCACACAGTCCACAGGGAGGACATACAGACTCCTTATAGGTGACATAGGAATTGTGCATAATTCCTGTTGGACTGGCTCTCTTGAGGAACATTCATGGAGACAGTTGTATTTTACACGTTTTTAATTATGTGCTAAATTATGGTGTAACAAATAAATATTACATTTCCAACGAGAGGGATTATAACTGTTTCTGGGTGAAAAATATTTCATATCCCAACTAATTTATAGCAAATTTCAGGTCTAACCAAGCTAAAAATATGGTTGCCAGAAATGTTTTGATGCATATTTTCTTACTAGTATTGTAAAAATAAAGAGAATATTTTTGTTCAAAACTTTAATATTTTTCATCAGCTAAAACATCTCCAGAAAGGAAGTTCTTTAGGCACCTAGCTACATTGGGACCCCTGTTAATATGGAGGTCTTTTGAAACACATTTATCATGATTTGACAATCTGTTTAAGACACCATGGCAATAAGAAACCAAGTATGAAGTATGCAATTCTGTTTGAAAATGAGTATCCTTTCAGTCCAGCGCCTTTATACGTTATCTTTTGACTTAAATGTTAAAAAGCTGAATTCTCTTCCTAGGCCCTGGTCAAAGGTCTCTGCAACCCATTTCACACAGCAAATTGAATGGTTCTGGGAAGATAAATACATATCTTTTCTTTTATACATCAATGTAATATAACAGTTATGATTTTTAAAAAACATCATAATACAAAAGGTATTACATTTTTAATGATTCTTTCACTTTGAAAACAAGTGAAGAAAAAGCATTTTGTATGCTGTAATACATTACCAGTTCTCACAAATTAGTAATGTTTCCCTAGTGAACAGCAGAAAATAAATTAATTACATTTGGGTAAAAAATATTTGGAATGTTATGCCTCTGAAAAACGATATGAAATCTAGGACAAGTGTAGCAAGCTGATACTTTTAATTGATAGTAATTTCTAACTGAATTCATGTTATAACTTCCTAAAAGAAATTATCAGGCTGATGAGACCATCGCGGGAATTATAACACACTTGTAAAAGTCCACATAAATTCCATTGAAACATTGTTAATGTGTGGCTGCCACACTTGGGCACAAGAACTTGGTTTTAAACAAGACAAACAAGGAATACAAACTTTCTTATAAACAACTTTTAAACATAGATGAACACCTCAAATGGTAGAAATATCCCAGGGAAAATGTTTACATGCATATTAAATGGATACAAGCCAAGTAGTTAATTTGATTGTCAAAATAAGACCCACAAAATGGTTTGATCCTTTTAAAATATTCTGAGCTCTATAAAATATTAAAGCCATTATATTGGCTTCACCGATTTTGTTTTCTGAAGCCCCATGACAAATAGAGGCTCTATAGTTTGTAATTCATAGTCATTTGATCCAAAGCCTGAACTTCATACCATCCACTCCAAACAGTTTCCATAGCAACGTACTTAGCCTCTCACTATGAACACACATCATTTAAATTTAATTATGAATGATTTCATCTATGCCTTGAAATACCTGCAGTTACAATTTAAATCAGATTTAGACCTCTAATATAAGTTGAGCTTCTTTTTATTCTCACGTACTTTCTGTGTGACTCCGTGACTCTATGACTATGACAACACTGGAAAAAGCCAATACAACCGCAATTGGCCAATTAACACTGATGATACACAAGGGCTTGTGTTTAACTCCGCCATCAACAATCCTAAGATCAGCTCTGAAAGGAGCAGGGTTGGACATGAGGCTAGCAACTCTATCCCATAAAAACCCAGGGCTACAGAAGCTCCAAAGACCTCAATCCTGGGAAAGGAAAGATCTTAACCTAGAAGATGTCAGAAGGTACAGACTTGATCAATTTCCAAGTGGCCCCAGACTGCTGTTGGCTCCCTATGCCCAAGTGGAAGGGGTGGGTTTAAGAAGAAGAAGGCATTGTTTCATGTATACTCAACTTTGAAACAGGATATCCATTCATGTCCTCATTGTACTTCCAAAACTACCATAACTAATCTCATGAAAAATAATTTTTCTGATGTGATTACTGCTGCCAACAATTTTATGATGACCGGGGTTGTCACAAGATTCAAGGAGCAACCTTATTTCCCATATATATTTACATGTACACTGGATTCTGGTTAATTGGGCAATCGGTTGATCGGGACAGCCCCTTTTATGGGACAACTCTTAAAGAACAAAAACTAATCGGAAAAAAACAGGGATTCCCTTTGTTTATTTGGCACATTATGGTGCTTAATTGGCACAAGAGAATGTTGCCAAACAGTTTCTAATTAATGGCAGTTGCGCGTGTTTGTGTTCAAAAAACAGTGATTTTTGTCACTGATACCGGGCAAGAAAAACAGCAGGAAAACAATTTAGAACAGCTTTACTCACTGCAGTTTTAAGCATTCAGGCTTGAATACGTCAGAAAAGGCCGGGAGTGAAAATGAGACAATTTCACTACTTCGGCAAGTTAGGAAGTATGACGAATTTGAAGACATCTTTAGTGTTACAATGAAAGTGAAAATTTGGAGGATGCAATTGTCCAAAGCATTATATGAAGGCAGTCCTTTATCTGCCAATATGTCTATGCTGATTATGTTCATTTACAGTCAATCAAAAGAACACAACAGATGAATTCCTCCATTGATAACTACTAGGAAACATAGAAAACCTACAGCACAATAGAGGCCCTTCGGCCCACAAAGTTGTGCCGAACATGTCTCTGTTTCAGAAAATACCAGGGTTTTGTAATGGTCCCTTTTGGCAATCCCACACCTTGTAATTTACCTCAGGAATTGGGCCTCAATCCCCTCGTTTAGTTTCCAATCATTCCCAGGTTCCACTCACACACACCTGCTTTGCATCAGAAAATGCAGGATAAAGACCCTGTGATCACAACAAGGAGTTGCCAGTTTGTTGGTTGACTCTGGTGTGAGTAACCTTGTTTCATGGTTCTTAGGACTACCAGTTCTAAGTCCAGCATTGCCCCTGGATACCAATTCCAAGTTCACTATGTCCAGAATGCCTCCCAACTCTGCCTCTGGTGTGTTCTGCAGTTAGGTTCATCCACTGCCTCGCTTTGTGTAACAGAATGAACTAGCCTTAATGAACCCAGTGGACACGGTTCCAGTACAACAGGCCCTCGCCAGTCAGGGCTACCTACTGAGCGCCCACGCTTAGGGAGGTCACGGAAAACCTTCGGACGCTGTCCACGGATGTACGGAAGGTCAGTGAGCAGGTGGACTGAGTTTCCGCTTCCCTTTCTCCGTCCCCTCCAAGAATCCCGACTACCCAAAGAACACCGCTCGGGATGTGTTGCCCCGGGATTAGCAACACAGTCCCCTTGAAAGCCATACATCCCCGAGCCCGAATCCTACGCTGGGGACCTAGGGAGGTGCCAGGCCTTCCTGTTACAATGCTCTCTGGTCTTTGAGCTACAGCCACGTACCTACACCTCTGATAAATCCAAGATTGTGTACATCATGGGACTGTTACGAGGGGACGCCTTGGCTTGGGCAACCATGATATGGGATAACAGACCAGAGGTTTGTTCCTCCTTCCCCTCCTTTGTTGCTGAATTGAAGGTCTTCGAACAAGCCATTCGTGGTAAGGATGCCGCTAAACGCTTGCTGACTCTTTGTCAGGGTTTGCGAAGCGTAGCAAGGTATTTCATCGAGTTCCGAACCTTAGCCGCAGACTCGGTGGAATAACAAGGCCCTATGGGAGGTGTTTCAATAGGGCCTCTCGGACCAGATAAAGGAACTAACATTGTTTTATAGCAGTATTGATAGTGTTCTAATTTCCATGAAACTTCACCTAATAGGGACAGCTGCATAGCTGGTCCTCTATTAACCAGCATCCACTGTATTTACAGTTGCAAACTAAAATAATTAACAACACATTTCAGCCCCAGGGAGCAACCGTTCTCCTTAAGTTCCCCATTATGTCCACAGAGACTGCATACCCACTGTGCCAGGACACCAGGGCATAAACGTAACCCCGGAAAAGAGGCAGGCAACCAGCTTGGGCAGAGCCCTCAGTCACACGGGAGAAATTGTATCCAGGTTGTTGGCACGCTAAAGCATTAAACTCACCTATACACTACCATACCACCCATTACACCTGAAACAGCAATCTTCTTGCAGCTGTAACCCACTTATTGGCCACTTTATTAAGAAAACCTGCACACCTGTTTGTTAATGCAAATATTTAATCTGCTAATCACATGTCTGCACCTCAATGTATAAAAACATGCAGACATGGTCAAGAAGTTCAGTCGTTGTTAAGACCAATCATCAAAATGGGAAAGAAACATGATCTAAGAGACTTTGACCTGGGAATAATTGTTAGTGACAGACGGGGTAATTAGAGTATCTCAGAAAATGCTAATCTAGGATTTTCACACACAACAATCACTAAAATTTACAGAGAATGCTGCAAAGAAACTTAATGTACAGGGAGTACACCTTGAGAGTGAAAACACCTTGCTAATGAGGGAGGTCAGAGGAGAATGGCCAGACTGTTTCAAGCTGATGGGATTTGACAGTAACTCAAATAACCACGCATGACAACAGTGGAGTGCAGAAGAGCATCCCTGATGCACAACACGACAAACATTGAAGTGGATGGGCTACATACACTGTGGCCACTTTATTAGGCACAGGAGGCACAGAAGCAGGTGATCATTATGTGTAAATGGCTTATCACCATGAAGAACATTTGAACAGATACTATAATCAGAACGGACTCAAAAACAAACCAATCTTACCTGAAGACTAAGGGAGAAAATGAAGGATTCATCTGCTTCCGGAAAGTCATCATCTTTGACAGCAATGTACACGGTTTTATTTGTTTCTGTGGTCAATAATCTGGCGACAGCAGATGTGGCCTCAAAATCACCAGTATCTTCCCCCTGAAGCTGTAAATACTTGCAATGAATATGTGAGAAAACACCGCAGAGTTTCAAAAATACCTACAGGCACCTTTCAGAGGTTTCTAAACAGTCATGGAAATGCTACCCTAATTAATAGATCAATAACCAAGATGAACTTCCACTCAGCCATTAATATTCCAAGTATTGTTTGAAAATGTTATTAAAAACATCGACAAGGAGCGTGTTACACATTGCCACCCAGCACACACGTCTGAATGTCCTGTCGGCAACACTCACCCTCCTCCCCAACTCACAGATACACTCTGACCCTGACCACCTCACCCCCCCCAACTCACACACTCTCTCCCTGACCACCTCACCCCCCCACTCACAGACACACTCTCTCCCTGACCACCTCACCCCCCCACTCACAGACACACTCTCACCCTGACCACCTCACCCCCCCAGCTCACACACTCTCTCCCTGACCACCTCACCCCCCCCACTCACAGATACACCCTGACCCTGACCACCTCACCCCCCCACTCACAAACTCTCACCCTGACCACCTCACCCCCCCACTCACAGACACACTCTCACCCTGACCACCTCACCCCCCCACTCACAAACTCTCACCCTGACCACCTCACCCCCCCAACTCACACACTCTCACCCTGACCACCTCACCTCCCCCCACTCACAGACACACTCTCACCCCCCACTCACACACTCTCACCCTGACCACCTCACCTCCCCCCACTCACAGACACACTCTCACCCCCCACTCACACACTCTCACCCTGACCACCTCACCTCCCCCCACTCACAGACACACTCTCACCCCCCACTCACACACTCTCACCCTGACCACCTCACCTCCCCCCACTCACAGACACACTCTCACCCCCCACTCACACACTCTCACCCTGACCACCTCACCTCCCCCCACTCACAGACACACTCTCACCCTGACCACCTCACCTCCCCCCACTCACAGACACACTCTCACCCCCCACTCACACACTCTCACCCTGACCACCTCACCCCCCCCAACTCACAGATACACTCTGACCCTGACCACCTCACCCCCCCCACTCACAGACACACTCTCACCCTGACTACCTCACCCCCCCCACTCAAAGACACACTCTCACCCTGACTACCTCACCCCCCCAACTCTCACCCTGACCACCTCACCCCCCCACTCACACACTCTCACCCTGACCACCTCACCCCCCCCACTCACAGATACACCCTGACCACCTCACCCCCCCAACTCACACACTCTCTCCCTGACCACCTCACCCCCCCACTCACAGACACACTCGCACCCTGACCACCTCACCCCCCCACTCACAGACACACTCTCACCCTGACCACCTCACCCCCCCACTCACAGACACACTCTCACCCTGACCACCTCACCCCCCCACTCACAGACACACTCTCACCCTGACCACCTCACCCCCCCACTCACAGACACACTCTCACCCTGACCTCCTCACCCCCCCACTCACAGACACACTCTCACCCTGACCACCTCACCCCCCCACTCACAGACACACTCTCACCCTGACCACCTCACCCCCCCAGCTCACACACTCTCACCCTGACCACCTCACCCCCCCAACTCACACACTCTCACCCTGACCACCTCACCCCCCCAACTCACACACTCTCACCGACCACCTCACCCCCCCAACTCACACTCTCTCCCTGACCACCTCACCTCCCCCCACTCACAGACACACTCTCACCCTGACCACCTCACCCCCCCCAACTCACACTCTCTCCCTGACCACCTCACCTCCCCCAACTCACACACTCTCACCCTGACCACCTCACCCCCCCAACTCACACTCTCTCCCTGACCACCTCACCTCCCCACTCACAGACACACTCTCACCCTGACCACCTCACCCCCCCACTCACACACTCTCACCCTGACCACCTCACCCCCCCAACTCACACACTCTCACCCTGACCACCTCACCCCCCCACTCACAGACACACTCTCACCCTGACCACCTCACCCCCCCACTCACAGACACACTCTCACCCTGACCACCTCACCCCCCCACTCACACACTCTGACCCTGACCACCTCACCCCCCCAACTCACACACTCTCACCCTGACCACCTCACCCCCCCACTCACAGACACACTCTCACCCTGACCACCTCACCCCCCCACTCACACACTCTGACCCTGACCACCTCACCCCCCCAACTCACACACTCTCACCCTGACCACCTCACCCCCCCACTCACAGACACACTCTCACCCTGACCACCTCACCCCCCCACTCACAGACACACTCTCACCCTGACCACCTCACCCCCCCCACTCACACACTCTCACCCTGACCACCTCACCCCCCCAACTCACACACTCTCACCCTGACCACCTCACCCCCCCACTCACAGACACACTCCCACCCTGACCACCTCACCCCCCCCACTCACACACTCTCACCCTGACCACCTCACCCCCCCACTCACAGACACACTCTCACCCTGATCACCTCACCCCCCCCACTCACACACTCTGACCCTGACCACCTCACCCTCCCCAACTCACACACTCTCTCCCTGACCACCTCACCCCCCCCAACTCACACACTCTCACCGACCACCTCACCCCCCCCACTCAGATACACTCTGACCCTGACCACCTCACCCCCCCCACTCACAGACACACTCTGACCCTGACCACCCCACCCCGCCCAACTCACACACTCTCACCCTGACCACCTCACCCCCCCAACTCACACACTCTCACCCTGACCACCTCACCCCCCCACTCACAGACACACTCTCACCCTGATCACCTCACCCCCCCCACTCACACACTCTGACCCTGACCACCTCACCCTCCCCAACTCACACACTCTCTCCCTGACCACCTCACCCCCCCCAACTCACACACTCTCACCGACCACCTCACCCCCCCCACTCAGATACACTCTGACCCTGACCACCTCACCCCCCCCACTCACAGACACACTCTGACCCTGACCACCCCACCCCGCCCAACTCACACACTCTCACCCTGACCACCTCACCCCCCCACTCACAGACACACTCTCACCCTGACCACCTCACCCCCCCACTCACACACTCTCACCCTGACCACCTCACCCCCAACTCACACACTCTCACCCTGACCACCTCACCCCCCCAACTCACACACTCTCACCCTGACCACCTCACCCCCCCCACTCACAGACACACTCTCACCCTGACCACCTCACCCCCCCCACTCACACACTCTGACCCTGACCACCTCACCCTCCCCAACTCACACACTCTGACCCTGACCCCCTCACCCCCCCCCACTCACACACTCTGACCCTGACCACCTCACCCCCCCCACTCAGATACACTCTGACCCTGACCACCTCACCCCCCCACTCACAGACACACTCTGACCCTGACCACCTCACCCCCCCACTCACAGACACACTCTGACCCTGACCACCTCACCCCCCAACTCACACACTCTCACCCTGACCACCTCACCCCCCCACTCACAGATACACTCTCACCCTGACCACCTCACCCCCCCCAACTCACACACTCTCACCCTGACCACCTCACCCCCCCACTCACAGATACACTCTGACCCTGACCACCTCACCCCCCCCAACTCTCACCCTGACCACCTCACCCCCCCCACTCACAGACACACTCTGACCCTGACCACCTCACCCCCCCAACTCACACACTCTCACCGACCACCTCACCCCCCCAACTCACACACTCTCACCAACCACCTCACCCCACAACTCACACACTCTCACCCTGACCACCTCACCCCCCCACTCACAGATACACTCTGACCCTGACCACCTCACCCCCCCCAACTCTCACCTTGACCACCTCACCCCCCCCACTCACAGACACACTCTGACCCTGACCACCTCACCCCCCCAACTCACACACTCTCACCGACCACCTCACCCCCCCAACTCACACACTCTCACCAACCACCTCACCCCACAACTCACACACTCTCACCCTGACCACCTCACCCCCCCACTCACAGATACACTCTGACCCTGACCACCTCACCCCCCCCAACTCTCACCCTGACCACCTCACCCCCCCCACTCACAGATACACTCTGACCCTGACCACCTCACCCCCCAACTCACACACTCTCACCGACCACCTCACCCCCCCCCACTCACACACTCTGACCCTGACCACCTCACCCCCCCACTCACACACTCTCACCGACCACCTCACCCCCCCATTCACAGATACAGTCTGACCCTGACCACCTCACCCCCCCCACTCACACACTCTCACCGACCACCTCACCCCCCCCCATTCTCAGATACACTCTGACCCTGACCACCTCACCCCCCCACTCACAGACACACTCTGACCCTGACCACTTCACCCTCCCAACTCACACACTCTCACCTTGACTACCTTCACTCTCCTCCCCAACTCACAGACACCCTCATCCTGAACTGGTCAGTTTACATCCTTTATTGCTGCTATTTTAAGTATTTATATGACTGTATGTTTTATTGTAATGGTCCCTGCCAGTAACATTATCCTGTCTTACATACACATGCACCTCACACTTTATGCCAATCTTCAGGGACTTGTGCTGGATCACGACTATGTGAATGTACATACCTGGTTTGCATGCACTGTGTGTGACTATATGCACTGTGTTTTGCTCCTTGGCCTCAAAGGAACGATGTTTCAGTTAGCTGTATATGTTTGTGTAGCTGAATGACAATAAATTTGAACTTTAAGATCTGATCACGACACTACACCAGGATATGACTGGATTGTAACTATGCAAGGCCATAAGACATGGAAGCAGTATTAGGCCATTCAGCCCATTGAGTCTATCAATATTTTATCATGGCTGATTTATTATCCCCCACAACCCCATTCTCCTATCTTCGTCCAGTAACCTTTTTCACCCAGATTGATCAAGAACCATCAACAACTGCTTTAAATATACCGAATATTTATTCAGTAAATATGTGTCTTGTGTAACTGTATATATTGTGTTTTGCTCCTTGACCTGAGGAGAATATTGTTTTGTTTGGCAGCATACGTGTGTATGGTTGAATGAGAATAAACTTAAACAAGAAGGCAAAATATAATTGTCGGATTGAAAGAGATGTAAACATACAGACAGACAGACATACTTTATTGATCCCGAGGGAAATTGAGTTTCGTTACAGCTGCACCAACCAAGAATAGTGAAGAAATATAGTAATATAAAACCATAAATAATTAAATAATAATAAGTTAATCATGCAAAGTGGAAATAAGTCCAGGACCAGCCTATTGGCTCAGGGTGTCTGACACTCCGAGGGAGAAGTTGTAAAGTTTGATGGCCACAGGCAGGAATGACTTCCTATGACGCTCAGTGTTACATCTCAGTGGAATGAGTCTCTGGCCGAATGTACTCCTGTGCCTAACCAGTTCATTATGGAGTGGAGTACATTAAAGGTGGCAAAATGTTGTAATGCTGTAATTACCCCAACATTGAAATTCTCATTTCATTATTATAGGGTTCAACAACAAAACTAGATTTCAAGAAATTTTTTGAAACGACTTTTTCTTAATCTTTAGAAAAATCAAGTAAGTAACACAAAAAGAGAGCAAAAAAAGGAAGAGTGGTAATATTCATGGCTCCATTGTCCATTCAGAAACTTGGTGGTGGTGGGGAAGAAGCTCTTACTGAAATGTTGAACGTGTCAAGATGACGCTAACTCCGACATTGTTCACAAAGTAAATGATATTCAAGCTCCATTAACATGCATTTTACAGAAAAACTTTATTTTATTTGAAAGAATGATACAGAATAAAACACTGAACTTCCTGCAATACAATATAAATTACAATAATAATACGATAATAGCAATACGATAAGAAAATATCTTTCCTCACTTCCCTCACATGAAAATAGCCACTCACAGGAGACCTTACCCACGCACAAGATTACGGCTGCACAGGTGAAAGGTCAACTGAGGAAGATCTGTACCAGCAAGGCGACTGGACCGGACGGAGTATCCCCACGATTACTGAGGGCCTGTGCATCTGAGCTGGGAGAACCCCTTCAGCACATCTTCAACATGTGCCTGGAGCAGAGAAGGGTACCCAGACAGTGGAAAACATCCTGTATTGTCCCGGTACCGAAGAAACCACAACCAAGGGAGATGAATGACTTCAGACCTGTTGCTTTGACGTCGCACGTGATGAAGACCATGGAGCAGCTGATAATACAGAATCTGAGGCCACAAACCAGGCACGCCCGGGATCCTCTTCAGTTTGCGTATCAGGAGAAGGTGGGAGTGGAGGATGCTATCATGTACTTGCTGCACAAATCCCTCTCTCACCTGGACAGGGTCAGTGGTGCTGTGAGGATTACATTCCTGGACTTCTCTAGTGCCTTTAACACCATCCAGCCCAGGATCTTAAGGCACAAACTAATGGAGATGGGAGTAGACTCACACATGGTGGCTTGGATAACGGACTACTTGACAGACAGACCTCAGTGTGTGCGTTTGGGAGACTGCAGGTCTGACATGGTGGTCAGCAGCACAGGAGCGCCACAGCGGACCGTGCTCTCTCCGGTCCTGTTCACCCTGTACACATCAGACTTCCAATATAACTCGGAGTCCTGCCATGTGCAGAAGTTTGCTGATGACACGGCCATAGTGGGGTGTGTCAGGAATGGTCAGGAGGAAGAGTCTAGGAAACTGATACAGGACTTTGTGATATGGTGCAACTCAAACTACCTGCGTCTCAATATCACCAAGACCAAGGAGATGGTGGTGGACTTTAGGAGACCTAGGCCTCATATGGAGCCAGTGATCATTAATGGAGAATGTGTGGAGCAGGTTAAGACATACAAGTATCTGGGAGTGCAGTTAGACGAGAAGCTAGACTGGACTGCCAACACAGATGCCCTGTACAGGAAAGCACAGAATCGACTCTACTTCCTCAGAAGGCTGGCGTCATTCAATGTTTGTAGTGAGATGCTAAAGATGTTCTATCGGTCAGTTGTGGACAGCGCCCTCTTCTTTGTGATGGCGTGCTGGGGAGGCAGCATTAAGAAGAGGGACGCCTCACGTCTTAATAAGCTGGTAAGGAAGGCGGGCTCTGTCGTGGGCACAGAACTGGAGAGTATGACATCGGTGGCAGAGCGGAGGGCGCTGAGTAGGCTACAGTCAATCATGGAAAACCCTGAACATCCTCTGCACAGCACCATCCAGAGACAGAGAAGCAGCTTCAGCGGCAGGTTGCTGTCAATGCAATGCTCCTCAGACAGGATGAAGAGAATATTACTCCCCAACGCCATTCAGCTCTACAATTCAACCACCAGGGGCAAGACATGTTAAAGTGCCGGTGTTAGGACTGAGCTTAAGTTACCACTCAATGCACTTTGGTAAACTATTTAAGAACTTTTTAAAAGCTATTTATTAATGCTTTTTGGGAGGGTGATTTTAGATGCATATCATATTTATACTGAGTTAAATACTGTATGTAATTAGTTTTGCTACAATAAGTGTATGGGACACTGGAAAAATGTTGAATTTCCCCTTGGGGATGAATAAAGTATCTATCTATCTATCTATCTATCTATCTATCTATCTATCTATCTATCTATCTATCTATCTCCTTCTCCACAAATAAGTATCAGATGGATTGTTGGACAGACTGACAAGCAATGAAGAAATGAAAGGAAATATAAGAACATTTTGTTAAATAACTCCCAGTGTTGTAAATCATGTAAAATAATTCTAAATGTACAGCAACTGCAATATTTAAATATAGCAGCAGTCTTCAGGAGGAATCGCAGAAACAAAGTTTTTTTCCTTACCAATAAGAGTGCTGTGACATTGGCTGGAACTCCAATCCTTTCAATAACCAAACGTACGACTGATATACTTGTTTCGTTCACCACAAAGCTTGTTTGACCTGCAAACCTGACTTCTGTATCAGCAAATGCAAGGGTGATACAGAGGCCCAAAACAAGCTCAGCCACTGAGAAGGCAGCAGGCATTCCTAGAACAACAAAATTCAGAGAATCAGCACTAGTTCCAACTGAGGATCATTTGGGTTACGTAAGATTCAAAACTGTTTCAATTTCATTTCCTGTACACAAGTGTAAAGGAGAACAAAATAATTGTTACTCCAGATCCAATGCAGCACAAAAAAAATATGATAAATAACGCAATTTAAAAAACACAATAAAATATTGGTATGTCTATAAAAGTGGCACAAGACACAGGAATGTCTGTACATAAGATGACTGACAGAAAATAATAAAGTAATAAAGGAGTTAGTGGCTGGAGGTGTTGATCTGCCTTACCGCTTGGGGAAAGTAACTGTTTTTGAGCCTAGTGGTCCAACAGCCGAGGATGACAGAACAGTTCTCAAAAAGTGATGCTAGGCACAGGACTGTCTGTACTTATGGTGACTCTGACAGGAAGTGATAAAGAAGTGGTGGTTGGGGGTGTCATGGGGTGGGTTTATAGGTTGGAGGTGCTGATCAGCCTTACTACTTGGGGAAAGTAACTGTTTTTGAGTCTGGTGGCCCTGGCGTGGATGCTACATAGCCTCCTCTCCGATGGGAGTGAGATAAACAGTCCATGGGCAGTGGGGTCCATGAACAAAGAAACTGAAAAATAAGGATATTTAGTTTGCAGATTCATAAACAATCTTTCCCAATCGTTTTTATAAAAATTTTGATCATTAAATTTCTTATTGTTTATTAGTAACAATAATAAAGCTTCTATTATTCGCTGATTAAAGCTACGAGGAAGATTGAAACATCATGACGAATATGGAGTGCAAGCACTGATGGCCTTCTGATTGCTGGTGGGATCACTCTGCCGCCGAACAGGAACCCTGTGGGGCCTATCGCTGTGCCCAAAGTCTCTCTCTTTTGATCGTGCTGGTGAATGCTATCAAGGTTTCTACATATGCATTTTGGACTAGACTTTTTTTTCAGCCTTATGGTTCTTATAATATGTGTTTTCACTACTCTTTGTGCCAAGAAAGGGAATTTAGGGGTCAATGTTGTGCAGGTGAGGGGGGTGTTTGGAGCCGATGATCTTGGTGCAGTTTTGTGTGGGGGGAGGGAAGATGGGGTGGGGGTGTTTGTGGTCATGTTGGTGTGTTTCCTGTTTCTCTCTGAACTGACTTCCATGGTTTTTCTTTGTTCAAGACTATCTGGAAAAGAAGAATCCCAGAACTGCATATTGTATACATTCTTTGATAACAAAAGAACCATTATAACAGGTAAACTCTACAAGCCAAACAATCCCAAGGTCTTGGACACATAAGCAACTGGAATTTGAAGCAACAAATAATCTGTTGGAGGGAATCAGAAGGTCCAGCAGCATCTGAAGGCACAGTTGGTGTTTCAGTTTAACCCAAGCTGATACAAAACAGAAAGCTTTCCCCTCTATTTGTGGCAACTCAGATGAGATTTCACAAAGTTCTACAAACACCAATGCCCTTGAACAGAAAAGCCCACAAAAAGTAGTGGATAAGGTCCAGTCCATCACAGGTAAAGCTCTCCCTACCACGGTGCACTGTCACAGGAAAGCAGCATCCATCATCAAGGACACCAACCATCCAGGTCATGCTCTCTTCTCACTAATGCCATCAGGAAGAAGTTACAGGAGTCTCAAGATTGACAGAACCAGGTTCAGGAACAGTTATTATCCCTCAACCACCAAGCTCTTGATCAGGGGTGAATAACTTCACTCACCCCAAAACTTAACTGATTCCACAATCTATGGACTCACTTTCAAGTCTCTTCATCACACGCTCTTGATATATATTGTTTATTTATTTATTATTATTAATTCTGACTCTGATTTTTTTTTCTATTTTGTATTTGCAGTTTGTTGTCTTTTGCACACTGGTTGTTGACCATCCTGCTGAGTGTGGTCTTTCATTGATTCTATTGTGACTCTTGTACTTACGGTGAAAATCTGCAAGAAAATGAATTTCAGGGTCAAGTGTGGTGATTATATATGTATTTTGATAATAAGTTTACTTTGAAGAGGTTTTCATTACAACAGCATATTTTGCATTAGAAGGATCTCCAAGTTCTTCCAGCATCTTGTGTGTGTTACTTTGGATTGCCAGTATATGAGGAGTCTCTTGTGTTTTTGACTTACTCCTAAGTATATTGGATTAGAATCACAGTCAGAGGCTGGAAACAGGCCATTCAGCCCAACTTGTCCTTACCATTCTGCCTTCCTGTGCATGCCCCATTTGCCTGTGTGAAGCTTATACTGCTCTGAATCTTACCAATCCATGTACTGGTCTAAATATCTTATAAACACTGTGATTGTACCCGCCTCTACCTCTTCCTCTGGCAGCTTGTTCCATGTACCCTCCACCCCGTGCAGTGAATCCACCCCTCAGGTGTTTTAATTGCGTTCCCTCTCACCAAAGTCTATGCCCCCTAGTTCTGAACTCCTCTATCCCAGGAACAAAAATACATAACCATTCATGAATTTGTAAACCTCTACAAGGTCATCCCCTCTGCATTTTACACCCTGGGGAAAAACGGTCCAGCATGTTCAGTGTTCCCATGTAACTCCAGCTTTCTAGTCCTGAGTGTCCATCCTTGTAACCGACATCCTTCCTTCCTTCAGCTAAGCAGCCAAATAATACTCCAATGCTAAATTCATTCTACATTATACTACAACGTTGACAAACTTCTATTGATGTGTGTTGGAGAGAATATTGTCTAGCAACAGCACAGCCTGGTGAGGAAACAACAAGGCCCTTGAACAGAAAATCCTACAAAAAGTAGTGTATATGACCCGCCCCTCCATTGAGCACATCTACATGAAATCCTGTTGCAGGAAAGTAGTATCCATTATCAAAGACCACCCCCCCCCCCTCGCCCCAGGAAGAGGACATGATCCCTTCTTGCTGCTGCCATCAGGAGCCTCAGGACTCCTGCACACACCACCGGGTTCAAAAACATTCACTGCCACTGGGCCATCAGGATCTTGAATCAAAGAGGATAATTTCACTCAGCTTCACTTGCCCCATCTTTGAAATGTTCCCACAACCAATGGACTCACTTTCAAGGACTCTTCATCTCATGTTCTCAATATTTATTTCTAATTTACTTGTTATTACTGACTATTCTTTTTGTATTTGCAGAGCTTGTTCTCTTCTGCACTGTGGCTGAACACTCGAGTTGGGTGGACTTTCATTGATACTGTTATGGTTATTGTTATATAGATTTATTGAGTATGCCCACAAGAAAATGAATCTCAAGTTTGTATATGGTGACATATATATACTTTGATAATAAATTTACTTTGAACTTTGAAGTATGGTATCATCATGATGCCTCAGCTCGCACACTCAGTACTCTCACTAATAAAAGACATCATGCTAATGTGGAGGGCATCCAAAGGAGATTCATGAGAATGATCCCCGAATTAATGTATAAGGAGAGTTTGATGGCTCTGGACTTAGAAGAATTCATTGAAATGTAGCGTATATTAAAGGGCTTCAATAGAATGGATGTGAAGAGGATATTTCCTATAGTGGAGGAGTCTAGGACCAGAGGGCATAGACTAAAGTGTAGAAGACATTCCTTTAGAACAGAGATGAGGAGAAATTTCTTTTCCCAGAGGATGGTAAGTCTGTGGAATTCACTGTGACAGGCAGCTGTAGAGGCCAAGTTATTTTACAATGACTTATTAGAGAATACAATATCATATATTTTATAATGATATTTTATATCATAATAATATCTTATAATAGATTCTCGATTAAAAAGGGTGTCAAAGAGAGAAAGCAGGAGAATGGAACTGAGAGGGAAAATAAATCAGCCATGATCAATGGCGAAGGGGGTCCTCACTGGACCCCCTGCAGTTTGCGTACCGTCCCAACCGCTCGACAGATGACGGCATTGCCACCACCCTCCACCTGGCCCTTACCCACATGGACAAAAAAGACACATACGTTCGGATGCTGCTCATAGACCTCAGTTCAGCATTCAACACAATCATCCCTCAGAAACTGACGGGAAAGCTGAGCCTACTGGGCCTGAACACCTCCCTCTGCAACTGGATCCTAGACTTCCTGACTGGGAGACCTCAGTCAGTCCGGATCGGGAGCAGCATCTCCAACACCATCACACCGAGCACGGGGGCCTCCCAGAGCTGTGTGCTCAGTCCATTGTTGTTCACTCTGCTGACTCACGACTGTGCTGCAACACACAGCTCAAACCACATCATCAAGTTCACCGATGACCCGACTGTGGTGGGCCTCATCAGCAAGTACAACGAGTCAGCTTACAGAGAGGAGGTGCAGTGGCTAATGGACTGGTGCAGAGCCAACAACTTTTCTCTTAATGTGAACAAATCAAAAGAGATGCTTATTGACTTTAGGAAGGCACGGAGCGACCACTCCCCGCTGAATATAGTCAGCTCCTCGGTAGAGATCGTTAAGAGCACCAAACTTCTTGGTGTTCACCTGGCGGAGAATCTCACCTTGTCCCTCAACACCAGCTCCATAACAAAGAAAGCCCAGCAGTGTCTCTACTTTCTGTGAAGGCTGAGGAGTCCATCTCCCACCCCCCATCCTCATCACATTCTACAGGGGTTGTATTGAGAGCACCCTGAGCAGCTGCATCACTGCCTGGTTCGGAAATTGCACCTTCTCGGATCGCAAGACCCTGCAGCGGATAGTGAGGTCAGCTGAGAAGATCATTGGGGTCTCTCTTCCCGCCATCACGGACATTTACACTACACGCTGCATCTGCAAAGGAAACAGCATTATGAAGGACCCCATGCACCCCTCATACAATCTCTTCTCCCTCCTGCCATCTGGGAAAAGGCACCGAAGCATTCGGGCTCTCACGACCAGACTATGTAACAGTTTCTTCCCCCAAGCTATCAGACTCCTCAATACCCACAGCCTGGACTAACACCTTGCCCTATTGTCCTGTTTATTATTTATTGTAATGCCTGCACTGTTTTTGTGCACTTTATACAGTCCTGGGTAGGTCTGTAGTCTAGTGTAGCTTTCTCTGTATGTTCTTTTTACATAGCTCAGTCTAGTTTTTGTACTGTGTCATGTAACACCATGGTCCTGAAAAACATTGTCACGTTTTTACTATGTACTGTACCAGCAGTTATGGTCGAAATGACAATAAAAATGACGAGCTGAAGTCTCGATTGGCCAAATGGTCTAACTTGCTCCTATGTCTAATGATCGAGATGCCTTTAGCACCCTAGCTGTGTGGCTACTGCAAAGAAATACACGTAATAAAGAATTGCTATCATAATTCCAGAGGACTGGCAGTGATAGATTGCAACCTGTGAGCAGATTTTTACCTTGTAATTGATTACAAGATCACTGCAGAGTAAGTGGATAGCTCACTCTGACAAATAAACTGCAGGCAAAGGGTAACGACAAGACAAGTCATTAGTTACTCATCAAATACACACTTGCAATATACCTCAATTAATTTGTAAATTATTCTGAGCATGTTTATGTCATTGCTCAAAACAATACAGAAACACAAGCAGGCAAAATCTGAAGAATTGTATCATAACTTCCAGAAAAAAAAATGGCATATGTTACTTAGGATGCATGCACGTTTAACAACGAGGGCAACTCTGGGAATTATTGGAGAAAAAGAGTTCAGGAAAAGTTCAGCTTTATTTGTCACATGTCCATCAAAACATACTGTGAAATGCGTTGTTTACATCAAATTAAATCAGCGGGAATTATGCTGGGGGAAGCCCACAAGTGTCACCATGCTTCCAGCGCCAACGTAGCTTGCCTGTAACTCACTAACCCTAACCTGTATGTCTGTAGAATGTGGGAGGAAACCAGAGAACCCGGCAGAAACCCACACAGTTACAGGGAGAACATACAAGCTCCTTACAGTCAGCGGTGGAAACTGAACCTAGGTTGCTGCAGTGCCTTAGCTTTAAGCTAACCACTACACTATGGTGCCACCCTGACTCCACACAACTCTACCGCTTCATCTAACAGCTTGTTCCACATACCCTCTACCTACAGGCTCACTTTCAAGGACTCATCTCATGTTCTTGACATTTATTGCATATTTATTTATTTACTTATTTAGTGTTTGCACAGTTTGTTGTCTTTTGCACATCGGTTGGTTGTCGGTCCTGTTGGGTGTGGTCTTTTATCACTTCTACTGTTCCTTGTATTTACAGTAAACATCCATAAGAAAACGTATCTCAGGGTTATATATGATTACTTATACATACTTTAATAACATATTTACTTTGAACTTTTTAACTCTCTGTATGAAAAAAAATATGTGCCTCGGTTCTCCTTAATTTCTCCTCTCATCTGAAATCTCCTTTGATATCACAATGCCTCTCAGACCTTTTCCAACTTCTGTCAGGTTTACCCACAGCTTCGAAAGTTCAAAAGAAAAGAAATCAAGTTTGTTCCAATCTCTCATACCCTCTAAACCTCCAGATTTAAACTTCCCTACCTTGTGAAAAAGACCATGACCATTCACTTTATCAATGCCCCTTGTGATTTTATATGCCTCTTTAAAATCACCTCTCAACCTCCATCACTCCAGCAAACAAAAACACTCTATTGACAGTCTTCTTATGACTCTCTCCAGGCCTGGTAACATCCTGTGAATCTACTGCACCCCTTCTAGCTTATGGTACATTCATTCATTACGTGACGTGTCATTATGACGTGGGTGATCATGGTCTTTTCATTACCATGATTCTTCCTGGCAAATTTTTCCACAGAAGTATTTTGCCAGTGGCTTCTTCGGGGCAGTGTCTTTACAAAATGGGTGACCCCAGCCATTATCAATACCCTTCAGAGATGATGTGCCTGGCATCAGTGCCCACATAACCAGGATTTACGAAATGCACTGGCTGCTCATACGACCATCCACTACCTGTTCCCATGACTTCACGTGACCCTGATCGGGGGACGGAGGACAGGGGGAGAGGCTAAGGAGGTGCTACACCTTGCCCAAGGGGGACCTACCAGCTAGCGGAGGGAAGGAACACCTTACACCTACTTTGGTAAAGATGCATCTCCACCCCACCACACAGGGTAGGAGCTATAAAGAGAGGTTGGAATAAACTTGAATTGTTTTCTCTGGGGCTTTGGAGAATGAGGGAAGAACTGACTGAAGTTTATAAACTTCTGAGGAGCATTAATATTGTGGACAGTGAGAATCCTTCTTCTAGGGTAAGAAATGCATTTAAGGTGATAGGGGAATGTTCAAAGCAGTTGTCAAGTTCAAGTTTATTGTCATCTGACTGTACACATAAACAACCAAATAAAACAATCTTCCTCTGGACCACGGTGCACCCACAAAATATATATATCTCACACAACACATAAAACAAACTATTATCACAAATAACTTAATAAATACAATTCAAAAATGCAGTGCAGGTAAACAGTAAGCAACTCACTGTCCTAGTGATGGGACCTTGATGATGGCAGGGTATTCTTTAGTCACACTGCCTGAGGGAAGAACCTGTTCACCATTCTAGCAGTCCTGGTCTTTATGCTCCGGTATCTCCCTCCTGACGGCAGTGGCTCAAAGAGATTGTGGGATGGTGGTAGGGATCCTCAACAATACTTCAGGCCCTTTGTCGACAATGCTCCTGGTAAATGTCACAAAAAGTGGGAAGGGAGACCCCGGTGATCTTCCAGGTGCTTTTGGCTGTCCTGCAGTCCAAAGCCTTGCAGCTTCCACACCACACAAGAATGGAGCCAGACCGGACACTCTCGATGGTGCTCCCGTAGAAAATTGTTAGAATGGTGGCAGGGAGTCCTCCATGCCTCACTCTCCTCAGAAAGTGAAGGGCAAGTGTAGGGCTCAAAATGTGTGGGGCGAGAGAGTGATGGGTGCCTGGAACAGGCCATCAAGGGGTAGTGGTAGAAGCAGATACAAGACCATAAGACACAGGAGCAGAAACTAGGCCATTTGGCCCATTGAGTCTGCTCCTTCATTTAATCATGGCAGATCCTTTTTATCTCCTCTTCAACCCCACTTCCCGGCCTTCTCCCGTAACCTTTGATGTCACATCCAATCAAGAACCAATCAATCTCTGCCTTAAATACACCCAACGAACTGACCTTCACAGCTGCATGTGGCAACAAATTCCACCCATTCTCCACCCTTCGGCCAAAGAAATTTCTCCATATCTCTGTTTTGAGTGGACACCACTCTATCCTGAGGCTGTGCCCTCTTGACCTAGACTCTCCCAACATGGGAAACACCCTTTCCACATCTATTCTGTCTAGTCTTTTCAACATTCGAAAAGTTTCAATGAGATCTCCCCCCATCCTTCTAAATTCCAGCGAGTACAGAGCCAGAGCTATCAAACATTCCTCGTATGAGAATCCTTTCATTCCTGGAATCTGCCTTGTGAACTCCTCTGGACCCTCTCCAATGCCAGAACATCTTTTCTAAGATGAGGGGCCCAAAACTGTTCATAGTACTCAAGGTGAGGCCTCACCTGTGCCTTATAAAGCCTCAGCATCACATCCTTGCTCTTGTATTCTAGATCTCTTGAAATGAATGCTAACACTGCATTTGCCTTCATCACCACCGACTCAACCTGCAAGTTAACCTTCAGGGTGTTCTGCACAAGGAGTCTCAAGTCTCCTTGCATCTCAGATTTTTCTCCCCGTTTAGAAAATAGTCCACACATTTACTTCTACTACCAAAGTGCATGACCGTGCATTTTCCAACATTATATTTCATTTGCCACTTTCTTGCCCATTCTCCTAATCTGTGCATTGGTAAGTCATCGTGCATCCTATCAATGCCACCTACCCCTCCACCAATTTTCATATCATCTGCAAACTTGGCAAAAAAGCTACTTATTTCATCAACTAAATCATTGATATACAGCATAAAAAGAAGTGGTCCCACCACCGACCCCTGCAGAACACCTCTAGTCACTGGCAGCCAACCAGACAAGGATCCTTTTATTCCCACTCGCTGCCTTCTTCCAAACAGCCAATGCTCTAACCATGCTAGTAACATTCCTGTAATACCATAGGATCTTAACTTGGTAAGCAGCCTCATGTATGGCACCTTGTCAAAGGCTTTCTGAAAGTCCAAATATACAAAACACTGTATCCCCTTTATCTATCCTATTTGTAATCTCTTCAAAGAATTCCAACAAGTTCATCAGGCAGGATTTTCCCTTAAGGAAACCATATTGACTTAGTCCTATCTTGTCCTGTGTCACCAAGTACTCCATCACCTCATCCTTAACAATTAACTCCAACATCTTCCCAACCACTGAGGTCAGGCTAACTGGTCTATAATTTCCTTTCTGCTGACTTCCTCCTTTCTTAAAGAGTGGAGTGACATTTGCAATTTTCCAGTCTTCTGGCACCATGCCAGAGTCCAACTGTTTTTGAAAGACCATTTCTAATGCTGCCACAATCTCTAACACTACCTCTTTTAGAACCCTAGGGTGCAGTTCCTCTGGTCTAGGTGACTTATGTACCTTTAGGTCTTTCAGCTTTTTGAGTACCTTCTCCCTTGTAATAGTAGCTGCACCCACTTCTCTTCCTTCACACACTACAACATCTGGCACTGTGTCTTTCACAGTGAAGACTGCTGCAAAATACTCATTTAGTTCACCTGCCATCTCCTTGTCCCCCATTATTATTTCTCCTGCCTCATTTTCTAATAGTCCTATATCCATTCTCAACTCTTTTATTTTCTACGTACTTGAAAAAGCTTTTACTATCCAGTTTAATACTACTTGCTAGCTTGCTTTCATATTTCATCTTTTTCCCTTCTAACTATTCTTTTAGTTGGTTTCTGTAGGTTTTTAAAAGCTTCCAAATCCTCTGTCTTCTCACTATTTTTGCTTTGTTGTATACTCTCTCTTTTGTTTTTACATTAGCTTTGACTTCCCTTGTCAGCCACGGTTGTACTATTTTGTCATTTGAGTTTTTCTTCACTTTTGGGATACACATGTCCTGCACCTTCCCCATTTTTCCCAGAAACACATGCCATTGCTGCTCTGCTGACATCCCTGCCAGCAGCTCCTTCCAATTTCCTTTGGCCAATTTCTCTCTCATACCACTGTAATTTCCCTTACTCCACTAAAATACTGCTATGTCAGACTTTACTTTCTCTCTATCAAATTTCAAGTTGAACTTAATCATATTGTGATCACCAGTTGCTAAGGGTTCTTTTATTTTAAGCTCCCTAATCACCTACGGTTCATTCCATAACACCCAATCCAGTATAGCTGATCCCCTAGTAAGCTCAACGACAAACTGATCTAAAAAGCATTCTCTTAGGCATTCAACTAACTCAACTCTCAAGATCCATTCCCAACCTGATTTTCCCCAATCGACCTGCACGTTAAAATCTCCCATGACTATCATAACATTGCCCTTTCGACATGCCTTTTCTATATCCTATTGTAATCTGTGATCCAACTCCCAGGCATTGTTGGGAGGCCTGTATATAACTGCCATCAACGTCCTTTTACCCTTGCAGTTTCTTATCTACGCACAAGGATTCAACATCTTCTGAAACTATGTCACATCTTTCTACTGATTTGATGCCATTCTTAACCAGTAGCGCCATGCCTCCCCCTCTATCTACCTACCTTCCTATCCCTCTGATACAATGTGTAGATATGATAGAGGCATTTAAGAGGCTTCTAGATAGAGACATGAATATGCAGGGTGTGGAGGGATATGGATCATGTGCAGTTAGAGGAATGTCAGTTTAACCTGGCAATGTGCTTGGTTTAGATATTGTGGACTGGAGGGACTGCTCCTGTGCTGGTCTATCACATTACAGCTCTATAAGATGATGCATCTGCATTTCTGGTCACCATACTATAAGAAGAGGTTGTCAGGGTGGAGGTGTAAGTCAAGCATTCCTTCTACTAGCATAAACGTTACCCTTGGGCAAGGTGCAGCCTAATTTGACATGATAAACCATGTCATACGACGCAGCACATAACGATGATGACTTTTTAATCCAGGCAGCATCCTGGCAAACATCTTTTGTATCATTTTCAAAGCTTCCACATTCTTCCTCTAATGAGTACTTAGTTCCCTACCTATAGGAAAGATATCAATAAATTTAAAGAGTACAGAGAATATTTACAAGGATGTTGCTGGGGCTCGAAGACCTGAGTTATAGGGAAAGGTTGAAAAGATTGGAACTTTATTCACATGAGCGCAGAAAAATGAGGGGAGATTTGATAGAGATATGAGGGGTATAGATAGGGTGAATACATGCAAGCTTTTCCCTCTCAAGTTGGGTGAGACTAGAACTAGAGGTCATGGGTTAAGGGAGAAGGGTGAAATGTTTAAGGTGAACCAGAGGGGAAATTTCTTCACTCAGAGAGTGGTGAGAGTGTGGAACAAGCTGCCAGTGGAAGTAGTGAATGCAGATTTGGTTTCAACATTTAGGAAAGGTTTGGACAAGTACATAGATGGGAGGGGTACGGAGGGCTACACAGAGGGAAGTAGGACCTTACACCTCCTTTAGTAGAGTCGCATCTTAACCCCGCCATCTAAGTGTCTATGACTCTCTATAATCTAAAAATTAATATGTATTCACTGTGACAGGACAGTGCATGTTTCGCTAAGCTGTAGTACATTTCTGAATCCCATATTTGAAAAGGTTTATCTGGTCCTTAAGTGTGTCTGTTACATCCACTGCTGACAGTAAAGGTATGAAATATAATTTTTTGGTGCAAAATGCACAAAAATTAAGATAGTATTAAAAAGAGCCGACACACACTCGCTACACTCTGACCTGCCACTTGTTCAGAACTAAATATAGACATCTGAAGACATTAACACAAATTACTTTGCAACTCGTCAGTATGTAATATTGATGAATCCCACAGTGTCCTGCATGAGAAGATGAGCAGCAGCCTCTCAGTTGTTGCTGAGGGAACTAGAAATACCAGCTGATTATTAATTGATGATGCTATTATGAAACAACTTCTCTGTTTCCAAAAGGGTAGCAGAAGACTTTAAAATGACCTCTCTGCGGGCGGCATGGCTAGCCTTTCACGAGATGACTATGGAGGATCATATGTTGCAGTATCAGTTTCAGTGTGGAAGTTAGCTCAGGACAGTAGTGGCACAGTGCTACAGCTGTTACCGATGCTCTCATGTAGTTACAACAATCCAGGCTCATTCCCAACCCGGATTGGAGTCTGCATATTATTTGTGCACAGTAGGGATTCCCCTGGGAGCTCCAGTTTCCATCTACCTCCTGGAGATATGGAGATTAGGAGATTAGTTGCGCACTGCAAAGTGTCCTAATGTGAGGAGGTGATGGAAGAATTGGGGGACACTTGATAGGCACGTGAGAAAGAACACCTCCACGAGTACCTTTCCCACTTATCACCTCCCCGCTTCTTACATCATCTCCCATCCCCGTCCCCCTCCCACCTGGCTTCACCTATCACCTTCTAGCTCGTCCTCCTTCTCCTCCCCCCCACCTTTTTATTCTGGCATCTTCCCCCTGCCTTTCCAGTCCGGATGAGGAGTCTTGGCCCAAAACAGCAACTGTTTATTCATCTCCACAGATCCTGCCTGACCTGCTGAGTTCCTCCAGCATTTTGTGCGTATTGCTCTTCAGGTTCTATTCGGATTGAACTATTTACCAGTGAGTGACTCAATGTTTTACTAAAGCCTGAACAACCTCAAAAATACGTGTCAACTTCAGGGTCAGGTTCCCATATTTGGATTCATAATCTTTGGTCGCTATGTGGAGACAGCAGATTATAATAAATAAAAGAAATACTGCTAGTTGCAATAGATAGACAGACCATTAGGCCATTTGGCCCATTAGGACTGCTCTGTTTCTAGACAGATAGAGGAATAGTGAGGTAATGTTCATGGGTTTATGGACCATTCAGAAATCTGATGGAAGAGGCTGCTTGTAAAATGTTGAGCGTACGTTTTCAGGCTCCTCATCTCCTCCCTGATGGTAGTAATAAGAAGGTGTGTCTCTGGTGGTGAGAGTCCCCAATAATGGATGCCACCTTCTTGAGGCACTACCTTTTGAAGAGATGTCCTCGACAGTGGAGAGGCCAGTGACCTTGAAGGAGTTGGCTGAATCTACAGCTCCTGTGCACTGAAGCATCCATTCTAGTGGTGATGCAGCCAGTCAGAATGCTCTCCATGGTATATCTATAGAAATTTGTTTGAGTCTTTGATGACATATCAGATCTGCTCATACTCCTCATGAAATTCAACTGTATACTTTACTGTATACGGACTATATGGAGTGTCCAGAAAAAGGGTAACACTCTGGTGAAGGGGCTTGTCATGTCTATTCTGGGGCTGCTCGCTCAACTTTGATCCCCACTGGACACTCAGCTCTCACCTGTGGTTCCAAGTAGTTATTTGCATGTGACAGCAGCCACACCCCGGTTCGACAGGCAGGCTAAACCAGGTGTGGGTAGCCAGTGGGTCTCCCACCCAGTGAGATAGGGACATGCCTGGCCTAGCATGCGAAGTTACCACCAGCAGACTAGGTAGATGAGATCAACAGTGAGATCCAATGGCCAGGAAGGTAGCTCTGCAACACTGCAAGGAGAGTGAAGAGCATGATGAGGTATAGAAGTCATGGCCCCCAGCTAGTGACAACCATTTGTACCACAGGTCCTGGACCTTCAAGGTAAAGGGAATGGAATTGCTCTAGTGCAAAGGCTTTTCCAATTTAAAAACTCTCCCGCACAAGTTTCCTGTCTTCATCTTACAACCAGCACCACGTGTCTAAACTGACTACTGTCAGATCAGAAATCAGATGAGTTTTAAATGTTATACTGGAACAGGTAACAACTGAAAAGATCAATATCAGATACCCTGGCATCTTGCCAAAATAATTGGCAAAACAAATTCAATCTTGCACAGGGATTCCAACCCTTTTTATGCTATGCACCAATACCATTAAGCAGGGTGGACCCCAGTTTGGGAAGCATTAGAACATTACCACCTATGGCTATTCTCAATGATCATTCGATTATGGGATGAGTCATCAACAGTAATTTCATCAGATGAGGTGAGAATGGTCACCCTCCTCATCTGGAGATCAACTGAGCAATTCTGGAACTTGGATGCCCCATTGCCATTGATAGTTGGTGTGGTATTGGAACCGGCAATGGGAGAGAGCGTGGAAAGGGATTGTGAGAACTTCTGAGGGAATCAATGCAATCTCCCTTCCACCCATCAGAGATATTTATCAGGAGCCCTGCCTACTTGGGGCTCTTAGCATTATCAGTGATCCCTCCCTTCCATCTAACAATCTCTTTACCCCTCTACCATCAGGCAGGAGGTACCGTAGCATTAGGTCAAGAACTGTTAGGATGAGAAACAGCTTCTTCCCCTAGGCTGTGAGACTACTGAATTCCCTGCTACAATCTAGGGCTCATCACATATGAAGTACCAGTAGTGTTATACTGTTTACTCTTTAACGAGTTGTAAATACACCTTATTATTTGTTAATTTATTAGTGGTAATTTTACTTTATGTGTAATGTGTGTGAGTTATATGTACTGTGTTGGACACCTTGTTTCGTTTGGCGGTATACGTATAGTTAAATAATAATAACCTGAACTTAAACTTAAAAGAACAACTGCTGAGCATACTTGGACAGATGGATGGATGCAATTTCTGAATGTCAACTCTGTAAACACCATGATATCTCCATGGTTGAAAGTGGGATTATGATCCCAACTTTCTTGATATTCTTGACGTAATTGCTCAAGAAGGTGCCATTCATCGCTAATGACCCTCACCACCTGATCCATGCACCCTTCTCATTGCTACCATCATGGAAGAGGTACAGAAGGCTCCAAATGCAAACTCAACATTTTAGAAAAAGTTTATTTTCTTCTAATAAGAATGGAACTAAGGCAGATCACTATCAATTGCACAGTGATCAGTTACATGTAGAATTCCTCAGTTAATCATGCAGTTCTTGTCCATGTCAGTAAGACCCAAAAGATACCTGGCCTTCAGTAGATAAATAGAACTCTGCCATGAATGGTCCCAAGCTCAGGTGTGAAAGGAAGACGGCTGGTCATGGGACTAGCAACTTCATCCGTTAAAAACCCAAAGCTACAGAAATGCCAACAGAGGCACAAAAGACCTCAACACTGGAGAGGAAGGATCTTCAAGGAAGGGCTACACCTGGTGACAACATAAAAGTCTGGCTCAGGATGGATCCTCTGTTGAGTGGCTGCCAGCGGCCTTTGCCCCCGTGGGCTGAAGAAGAAGGGAATAAGCGGTAAAATTCAATCCACACTTGGGAGCTGATCGATACCTTCACCAAGAAAGAACCTATGGCTACTGAGGATTTGAAATCCCCAAATTCCCACCTACCAACCTTCATTGTATCTGGGCTAATATGGACATGGTCAATTTAAGAAGACCATAAGACACAGGAGCAGAATTGGGCCTTTGGCCCATAGAATCTGCTCCACCTTTTCATCTCAACCCCATTCTCATACCCTCTCTCCATAACCTTGCAAACCCTGACTAATCAAGAACCTATTAACCTTCACCTTAACTACACTCAATGATTTGGCCTCCACAGCCCACTGTGCCAGTGAATTCACCACCCTCTGGCTGAAGAAATTCCTCGTCCCCATTCTAAATGCATATCCCTCTATTCTTATCTGCTCCTAGACTCCCCCACCATAGTAAATATCCTCTCCACTTCCACTCTACCAATGCCTTTCAACATTCAATAGGTTTCAATGAGATCCATCCTCATTCTTCTAAATTCCAGCTAATACAGACCCAAGGCCATCAATCTCTCCTCATATAATAAGCCTGTTATGTTGACATTAAATTTACTCTGAAGTTCGATCAGGATCACAAACACTCCAGATTCTGGAAATCCAGACTAACAGTCCTGATGATGGGCATCGGCCCAAAACCAGCTTTTTATTCCTCGCCATAGATGCTGCCTGACCTGCTGAGTTTCTCCAGCATTTTTGTGTTACGTATTGATCAGGATCCCCACATTAAACTTGTATAAGTCTACTACCATTAAGTTTTTACTTATTTACGTTCCATTTGGAATAATCAATATTTCTAAGTGCTAACTTATTTTTGCAATTAATCATATTAATTTAAATGATGATTTTTGAACACAAAAGCTATAACAATCAAAATTAACAACAAATGAACGAAACATTTGCTACACTGTTAAAGACCATAAGATATTGGAGCAGAATTAAACCAATCACCCCATCGAGTCTGCTCCACCATTCCATCATGGCTGATTTATTTTCCAACTCAACCCCATTTTCCTGCCTACTTCCCATAACCTTTGATGCCCTTACTAATCAAGAACCTCTCAGCTTCCGCTTTAATACTCCCAATGACTTGGCCTCCAAAGGCAGCCATAGTAATGAATTCCACAGATTCACCCCCTCTGACTAAAGAAATTCTTCCTCATCTCTGTTCCAAAGGAACACACTCTTATTCTGAGGCTCTGCCCCCCCCCCCCAGTCCTAGACTCCCCCACTATAGGAAATATTGACCTTTCAATATTTGATAGGTTTCAATGAGACACCTCTTAATTCTTCTGAACTCTAGTGAGTACAGGCCCAGAGCCATCAAACTCCCCTCATACATAACATATTCAATGATCTGCAACCGCCTATCAAGAGGCAACACTTCAATATATACGCATTTGGCTGAATACGCACATGTCCATAGATTTTATGCATCTTTCCTTCAGACATTTCTAATCAAACATCCCTTTAATTTTTTTTGTTTAAATGGTAAACAGCTTCAAAGTATAGGTAAACATTTTCAAAAAAAATAGTGGATTCATAAATTAACAGCCATACCCATGCCAAAACATTTTAAAATATACAGTACATGTTTTCATTTCATTCAGAAAGCATGCTAGCCCAAATTACATTCCAAACCCCAACTCATTCCACGTTTGTATATTCAGCAGTTATCTAAAGGACAAGAAATAAAAACAAACTAAGTACCTTTTAATTGACAAAACAGCTTGTCCATTTTTTGTTTCTCAAATATTATTTAACTACAGTATCAAATCTAAGAAATACAACATGGCACCGCAGTAGCATAACAGTTAGCTCAACACCATTGCAACTCTGGGCATCAAAGTTCGGAGTCCAATCCTGGCACTTTCTGTAAGGAGTTTGTACATTCTCCCCGTGAAATGCATGGGTTTTCTACAGGTCCTCTGGTTTCCACCCACAGTCAAAGGACATACAGGCTAGTAGGCTAATTGGTCACTGTGAATGGTCCTGTGATTAGGCTACGGTTAAATAGATGGGTTGCTGGGCAGCGCAGCTTAAAGGGCTAAAAGGGCCTCCCGGTGCCATATCTCAGTGAATAAACAAGCAAACAAGCAAAGAACAGTACAGCTCGTTGCCCATGATGTTGTGTTTGACCCTTTAAACTACTCCAAGATGATAGGCTGAAATGTTGGGGTACTTGGAGGCACATGATAAAATAGGCCAAAGTCAGCTTGGTTTTCTAAAGGGAAAGCCTGACCTGACAGGTACCCGAAAGAGGGACCACATTTCTTCTATTCTGGCCTCTCTCCACTAACTACCAGTACAGTTTAGAATTGATTTTAAGGTTCTCCTGTTTGTTTATAAAGCCTTAAATGGACTGGCCCCCTCCTATATCGCAGACCTTCTAACCCCTTATTCTACTTCCAGGTCCCTCAGGTCGGCTGACTTGGGGCTCCAGGCTGCCCTGCGATCTAAATTTAAGTTCAGGGGTGACTGTGCCTTTGCTATTGTAGCCCCCAGACTGTGGAACAACATTCCCCTCCCTATCAGATCTGCCCCCTCCATTGACTCTTTTAAGCCCAGGCTCAAAACTTACCTATATTCACTAGCGGTTGAATCTTCCTGATGCGGCTGACTTTTGGCTTGTGCCTAGGCTCGTGTGTTGTTTATTTTGTGCCGATGAGCTGAGTGCCTTGTTGTTTATATCTGTGTTTCTTGTATTTGTGATTTTAGCTACCCGTTATGGTTTGTACAGCACTCTGGTCAACATGGGTTATTTTTAAAAGTGCTTTATAAATAAATTTGACTTGACTTGACAAATCTATTAGAATTCTTTGAGGAATGACAGGCAGGATAGACAGAGAGTCAGCGGATGTTGATTATTTGGATTTTCAGAAAGCCTTTAACAAGGTTCTGTACATGAGGCTGCTAAACAAAATAAGAGCCCATGGCATTACGGAAAGATACTAGCATGGAAAGAAAATTGGCAGACCTGTTGGAGGTAATGAGTGGGAATAAAAGGGGCTTTTTCTATTTGACATCCGGTGACTAGTGTGTTCTGCAGGAAGTTGGTGTTGGGACTGCTTCTTTTTACATTACAGGTGCCCCCCCCTTTACAAAAGTAGAGTGTTCCTATGGAACCTTTCTTTAGCCGAAATGCGGTAAAGGGAAGAACCATTAATTTATATGGGAAAATTTTTCAGAAAAGCGTAATTCCTCTTTGAAATGCGAAAACAGGTTACTAATGTATGTCTTTTGGAAAAGCGAAGTGGCATAAAGTGAACATTCGTAAAGCGGGGAAGACCTGTATATGTCAATGATTTGGATAAAGGAATTGATGGCTTTGTGGCCAAGTCTGCAGGCGATACAAAGATAAGTGGAAGGGCAGGTAGTGTTGAGGAAGCAAGGGGTCTGCAGAAGGACACAGACAGATTGGGGGAAATAGGCAAAGAAGTGACAAATGAAATAGAGTGCAGGGAAGTGCATGGTCATGCACTTTGGCAGAAGGAATAAAGGCGTGGATTATGTTGGAAATGAGGAGAAAAATTGACAAATTGAAGGTGCAGAGAGACTGGAGAGTCCTCGGGCAGAATTCCCTAAAGGTTAACTTGCAGTTCTGAGTTGCTGGTGAAGAAGGCAAATCCAATGCGAGCATTCAAGAACATCATACTGAGACTTCATAGGCCTTGGGCAGATGGCACTTGAAGTATCGTGAGCAGCTTTAGGCCCCTTATCTAACAAAGGATGTGCAGACATTGGAGAGGTTCGTGAGAATCCCAGGAACAAAATGGTTAATCTTTGAGAGCCCATATAGCTCTGGACCTGTTCTCGTAGAAGAATGGGCAGAGGGGGGAGGGATCTCTTTGAAACATATCAAATATTGAAAGGTCAGAACAGAGTAGATGTGGAGAGGATGCTTCCCACAGTGGGTGAGTTTACAACCAGTGGCCATAGCCGTAGAATTAGGGATGTCCGTTTAGAACAAAGATGAGAGTGAATCTGTGGAAATTGTTGCAAGAGATGGCTGTGGAGGGTATATTAGAAGCAGAGGTTGATAGGTTCTTGATTAATTCAGGTATCAAATGTTATGGGGAGAAGGCGGGAGAATTGGGTTGAGAGGGAAAGTAAATCAGCCATAGTGGCATAGCAAAGCATTCGATGGGCCGAATGGGTTAATTCTGCTCCTAGGTCTTATGGTCTCTTAAATCAATCTAACCCTTCCCTCTACCATTGCCTGACGAAGAGTCTCGGCCCGAAACATCGACAGTGCTTCTCCTTATAGATGCTGCCTGGCCTGCTGTGTTCCACCAGCATTTTGTGTGTCTTGTTTGAATTTCCAGCATCTGCAGATTTCCTCGTGTTCCCTCTACCTTTGCCCTCCATTTTTATATCATCTATGTATCTATTAAAGAATCTCTTAAATGTCCCTAATGTATCAGCCTCTACCCCCGCCCCCGGCAGGGAGTTCCACACTCCCGCCACTCTGTAAAAATCTTACTTCTGACGGCCCCTTCCACTTTCCTTCCTACACCTTAAAGTTATGCCCCCTTGTGTTAGACGTAAGATCCTGACTTGTACAAGTTACACTGCAAAAAGATTCAATCAAGATGACATCAAAAGGCAATCACAAATATAATCCATTTCACTCCGGGTGCCTGTGACGCTGCTTCATTGCACCTGTGCACATGACAATACACTCGACTCTGATAGCCAACGTTCATATTTTGTTAGCATCACAATTTATGGTTGTATTGCGCTCGGTACGTTTGCAAATAAAAACATGCGGGCTAATTTCAAGCAATCCTTACAAAATACAATAGTTTAGCTCCGAACTCCCGATTGTAAATTAGTTCTATGTCTTGACCAAAATTCTCATTGAAACCTATTGAATATTGAATATTGAAAAGTCTAAATGTGGAGAGGTTGTTTCCCATAGCGAGTGAGTCCAGGACCAGAGGTCACAGCCTCAGAATAAAGATGCCCGTTTAGAACAGAGAAGAGGAGGAATTTCTTTAACCAGAGGGTAATGAATCTGTGAAATTCATTGCTAGAGACTATTGTGGAGGCCAAGTCATTGGGTATACCTGTACTTAAAGCGGGGGTTAACAGTTTCTTGATTAGTAAGGGTGTCAAAAATTACTTGTTACTTGCTGCCACGTGAAATGTTCTCAGCACGGCAGATCTAAAAATTAAATGACACTTTAATCAACAAAATGCAAAAGCGTCATGATTTCTGAAAATAAAATTTAAAAATTCTGACGTTTTGGGGCTTCTGATGTACAGCACTTGTAAGTCTGCACACGAGAAGCGTTCCGCCTCCCCGTTACCCAGAGAGAGCATCCCTGTCTCCCGCACAATAACTGCACTCGCAGCTTGAATGGCATCCCAGATCAAAGCCAGCAACCGCTGAACGAGCCCCACAAGGGTCGTACAGATCCCTCAGCAGGTGGAGTGACTGGTCTGAGTGGATTCGCCAACACGGGCTCATCCCGAGGGTGAGCAATCGATGGAGTCGGGGCGAATTAAATTCACACCAACAGCGATCTGCAAAGGGACTGGCCAGAAAGCAACCGGACCCCAGCTCGAGTCGCCGCGGCTGCAAACTCACTTGCAAAGGTCCGCCGCCCGCTCCCCGGCTCCGGGCAGAACCTGCCGCCGATCCCGCAAGCGTCACCTCCCGCTCGACTGCCAGCAGCCCAAAGGCGAGACGGCCGCCCGCAGACTGAAGGCGGACTGAGAGGAGCTCCCGGCTTCGCCTGAGCGCATGCGCCAGCCCTGGGGCGGCTGCCTTCCTACCCTCCCACACCCCCCAGACAAACTGAGGCTTCCACCTGTTCATCTAGCAATAATTACCCCTCAACCTTCAGGCTCTTGGACCGAAGGGGAATTATTGAGATACGGCACCCTTCCAGCCCTACTCGCTATGCTGCCCCACAACTCCCAATTTAACCCTAACCGGACAGTTTACGATGATCTACCACCCAGAGATCTTTGGACTGTGGGAGGAAACCAGTGCACATTGTGAAAACCCACGTGGTCACGGGCAAATCGTACCAACTCTTTACAGGCAGGAGTTTAAACCCCGGTCACCTAAACTAACTACTAGATTACCATGCCACCATCATCAGGGACCCCCACCACCCAGGTCATGCTCTCTTCTCACTGCTGCCATCAGTAAGGAGGTACAGGAGTCTCAGGACTCACACCTCCAGGTTCAGGAACAGCTATTACTCCTCAACCATCAGGCCCATGAACCAAAGGGGATAACTTAATTCAACTTCACTTGCCCCATCATTGAAATGTTCCCACAACCTATAGATTCACTTTCAAGGACTTTTCAATTCACGTTCTCATACTTAGCGCTTATTTATTTTCTTTCTTTTTGTATTAGCACAGCTTGTTGTCTTTTGCACACTGGTTGAATGCCCAAGTTGGTGCGGTCTTACATCGTTTTTGTTTTGGCTATTATTCTATTATGGATTTATTGAGTATGCCCACAAGAAAATAAATCTCAGGATTGTATATGGTGACAAATATGTACAGTAGTTCGATAATACATTTACTTTGAATTTTAATGGGAGGAAAGCAAAAGCCCGCCTAGTGCATTAGAACAATTACTGGAGAACTAAGTGGGCAGAACTAATTTCAGAAGTTAGAGTCAGAACCCTACAGCACACAAACAGGCTCTTCGGCCAAGCTAGACCATGGCGATCTATTATTCTGCCTACTCCAACCAACCTGCACCAGAACCACATCCCTCCCTACCTTTCCCGTCCGTGTACCTATCCAAATTTCTCTCGAATGTTGCAATCGAATCCAGATCCACCATTTCCACCGGCAGCTCATTCCACACTCTCACCACCATCTGAGTGAAAACATTCCCCCTCCAGTTTCCATGATAAATTACACCTTCTTTCCCAGGGCACCACTGCCCAGTACAAGGGGACGTGGCTTTAAGGTCAGGGGAGGGAAGTTCAAGGGGGATATTAGAGGAAGGTTTTTCACTCAGAGAGTGGTTGGTGTGTGGAATGCACTGCCTGAGTCAGTGGTGGAGGCAGACACACTAGTGAAGTTTAAGAGACTACTAGACAGGTATATGGAGGAATTTAAGGTTGAGGGTTATATGGGAGGCAAGGTTTAAGGGTCAGCACAACATTGTGGGCTGAAGGGCCTGTACTGTGCTGCACTATTCTATGTTCTATATGGTTCCACCCTTAATCTACGACCTCAACTTCTGGTCTCACCTAACCTCAGTGGAGATGGCCAGCTTGTATTTACTCTAAACCACTTTTCTTTAGTCCTATCAGCCAAATCGTTAGCTGAAATGTTCACTTTTTTATTGAATGAGAGGGAAGCAAAAAATTTGCCTGGCACAACTCACTTCTGTCAGGGAGGAGGTACAGGAACCTGAAGACCCACTCTCAACAATTCAGGAGCAGCTTCACCCCACCACCATCAGATTTCTGAACTGTTGCGAAATTCAGCCAGGGGAAGCTGAGGGAACACACATCAGCCTTCATGAAGGCATCATGACAGGGTGAGCACCTTCAAGATTTGGGCATTAACATCTCAGAGGATCTATACTGGGCCTAACAGATTGATGAAGAAGGCACACCAAAGAATTCAGGGTACGCTTATTATCAAAGGAGATATGCAGTGTGCAACTCTTAGATTCGTCTTCCAGACAGACAGCCAGGAAACAAAGAAAGCCGTGCAACCTGTTCAAAGAAAAACATTACAGCCCCACGTGCAAAAAAACAAATTGTGCAAATGACAACAAGAAAAGAACAAGCAAAAACAGAAATTAAAACCCAAAAACGAAGGAATCCATTCAGTTCAGCTCAGTCTCCATTATCTGGAAACCTCCCAATACAAGGTCAGAGGTATAGTACGTCACCAAAGGTTCCAGCAAATTTCTCCAGTGGGGAACATTCTGACAGTTTGCATCACCTTCTGGCATAGAGGCTCCAATGCATAGGGTTGGAGAAAGCTGCAGAAGGCTGCAAACTGACCCAGCTCAATCACTGGCACTAGCCTCTGCACCCATTGCGGACATCTTCTATAGGCAGCATTCATCATTAAGGACCCTCACCATCAGGGACATGCACTCTCCTCATTACTACCAACAGGAAAAGGTACAAGAGCCCGAAGACGCATCCTGAAAGTTTTAGGAACAACTACTTTCCCTCTGTCACTGAAGTCTCAAAGTACATTTATTATTCATCTTCCCACAGACAGCCACAAAACAAATAAAACCTGGAACCCATTCAAAGAAAAACATCAAACCCCCCCCCACCCCCCCCATGCACAAAAAGAAATTGCACAAACTGCAACAAGAAAATTAGCAAAACACACAGAATATAAAATGCAAAATCAAAAGAGTCCAAGCCTATCAGTTCCTTCATCAGATTCCTGAATGGGCCATAAACCCATGAACACAACCTCATTATTCCTCTTTTGCACTATTTCTTTATTTTATGAATTACAGTAATTTTTATGTATTGCACTGCACTGCACTGCTGCAGGAAAAACAACACATTGACTTGATAGAAATGTATAAGATGGCAAAAAGTGTGGATAAAGTGGACAGTCAGAGACTTCCATCAGAGTAAAAATAAATTAAATTGAATTGTCTTTATTTCTTACATCTTTCACATACATGAGGAATAAAAATCTTTATGTTACATCTCCGTCTAAAGGTGCAATGTGCAATATGTAGTAATTTGTAATAAATAGTATGTACAACAGAACAGTCAGTACAGCATGAATTAATCAATCTGATGGCCTGGTGGAAGAAGCTGTCCCGGAGCCTGTTGGTCCTGGCATTTATGCTGTGGTACCGTTTCCCATGTGGTGTCAGCTGGAACAGTCTCTGGTTGGGGTGACTCAGGTCTCCAATGATCCTTCAGGCCCTTTTTACACACCTGCCTCTGTAAACGTCCTGAATAGTGTGAAGTTCACATCTACAGATGCACTGGGCTGTCCGCACCACTCTCTGCAGAGTCCTGTGATTGAAGGAAGTACAGTTCCCATACCAGGCAGTGATGCAGCCAGTCAGGATGTTCTCAATTGTGCCCCTTTAAAAAGTTCTTAGGATTTGGGGAAGCATGCCAAACTTCTTCATCCGTCTGAGGTTTCACCACACAGCCAGTATGCACAGACCACATGAGATCCTCAGTGATGCGTATGCTGAGGAAATTAAAACTGTTCACCCTCTCAACCCCAGATCCATTGATGTCAACGGACTGTCTCCATTCCTCCTGAAGTCCACAACCAGCTTCCTTGTTTTTGCAACATTGAGGGAGAATTTGTTTTCTTAACACCAAGTCAGGGTGATGACTTCTTTTCTGCAGGCTACCTCGTTATTATTTGAGATAAGGCCAATTAATCTTGTATTTTCATCAAATTGAATTAGCAGATTGGAGCTGTGGGTGGCTGATATGAGAGGGCATAAAAGTAGGGTGACTGGGGGAAGTACAGCGGAAGATGTCAGAGGTAGGGTTTGCACACAGAGAATAGTGGGGTTGTGGAATGCCCTTCCATGGATGGTGGTGGAGGTAAATGCGTTGGGGCATTTGAGAACCTCTTAGATATGGACATGGATGATAGAAAATTGGGGGGCTGTGTAGAAGGGAAGGGTTAGCTTGATCTTGGAGTAGGGTACGAGATCTGAAGACTACAGGATGCAAGATTGTTTACTGTCATTTCCAGTACACAAATGTAAAGGAGAATGAAATAATCGTTACTCCAGATCCGATACACCATAAAAAACACAATTTAAGAACACAATAATAAAAACATGATAAATATAAATACATAAGATAGATTATACACATAGGTTGATTCTGAGTCCATAATATGACAATGGGCTGTATATAAGCTGACTGATGGGAAAGTGGAGGAGTTAGTGGGTGGAGGTGTTGATCAGCCTTACTGCTTGGGGAAAGTAACTATTTTTGAGTCTGATGATCCTGGTGTGGATGCTACGTAGCCTCCTCCCTGATGGGAGTGGGGCAAACAGTCCATGAGCAGGGTGGGCGGGATCCTTCATGATACTGCTGGCCTTTTTCCAACACCTTTCCTTTGTCCGTGATGATGGGTAGGGTGGAGCCAGTAATACGTTGGGCAGTTTTGATTACCCATTATAGAGGCTTTCTGCTATAGTGCATTTTCCATACAATGCAGTGATGCAGAATTTTAGGATGCACTTAACTTGAATAATTAGGAAAAACAAATAATATTAGTTCAAAAGCTTTTGACATTAGCATACGGTCCAAATGCTGTTAGGGAGTCCAGACTGTGACTGGGCTTTTGACATCAGTCTGCAGTCCAAAGGCTGTTTTTATTACAAAATCCTTTATCACAAATATCGGTGCTATACAATATATACAAAACAGTGGCAAACACAATTACTGCACTACAAATAGACAACAGACATTACACCAGAATGTTGCCATCTCTATCCATGATGGCATTTACACCCCGCAGAGCCCAACGGTCTCGAAACTCCTTTAAGGCCGCTGTGGACTGCGCGTGTTCTTTTTCAATATTTACCCGGGCACGAACATACCCCCTAAACACTGCCAGGCAGTCTGCCCGGGGAGATCCTCCCGCCACCCGTTTCCAAGACCCTCGGATTGCGGAATTTGCCAGCCCCAGGAGCAAGTTGACTAAGACATCCTCATCCCTCCATGCCCCCTTCCTTACTGGATGACCATATATAAATAGGGTGTGGCTGAAATGCAGCCAGAAGGTGAGAAGCAGCCCACACAAATACGCAAAAAGAGGCTGCAGCCTCACACACTCCATGTACATGTGGTACACGGTTTCCTCCAGCCCGCAGAAGTGGCATGCGGGTGGGAGATCCATGTACAAACTGAAAAATTTATTGCAGGGCACCGCTCTATGCAGTACCCTCCAGCTGAGATCCCCCAGGTGCATGGGAAGAACCCCGGCATAAAGGCTGTTAGTGGAGTCTGGGCTGTGACTGGGCTTTTGACATCAGTCTGCAGTCCAAAGGCTGTTAGTGGAGTCTGGGCTGTGACCTCAGGCTGCTCCACTGGAAGATCAGGCTTTGCTCAGCGCCTCTCTATTTGGTCTGATGGCTTTCAAGTACAGAGGGTCTGTTCAATCCCCACACCAGCTTAGTGTAGGCAGCCCAGCCGGACACCATGTGCAACGAGATTGGGCAGCGAGCCAAACCCAGAACAATTCACCTCATTATATTTCCTTTTAAAAGCACAACATCCAAGGCATTTTACAAAGACATGGTTTTAAAACATTGAGCAGCTCAAAGGGGTGCTGGAGCAGCTGCGACTATCTGTTTCTGAATCTGGTCCAGTCACTAAAGAATTAAGAGAGCCAGAAGAGAACATGAGAAGCCATTGGCAAGTCGACATGAGGGAAATCCCAAGGAGTTCTACATGGCGTACTATGCACAAGTGTATTTATAGCTAAGGTGCCTAAGGCTTTTCCACAGCACTGTGTAATGTTATGTATTGCACTGTACTATTGGCACAAAAACAAAAATTTTTGTGATCTATGTGAGCGATGATGAACCTGATTCTGATATGGGTCTCTATTCTGGACTGAGAGTGGGAAGGGGGCAGGGAGAGGGGAGTCATGATTGGGAAAAGGAGAAGGGAGAGGGGAGGGAATGGGGAAGTTTTTTGAGCAGTCAACAAAGCAAATTGATGAAGGTACAGTGGTGAATCAGGTGTTTAAGGATTTAATTTATGTGTTTGACAGGATTTCCCAATGTAGATTCAACCAGAGAGTTACGAGGCATGAGATCCACGGGGACTTGGCTGACCAGATCTGGAATTAGCTTGCCCACGGAAGGAAGGTGTACAGTCTTCTGCCTGAAAGTTGGTGACCAGTAGTGTTCTGCAGGGATCTGTTCTGGACCTCTGTTCTTTGTGATTTTTATATATGACTGGGATGAGAAAGTGAAGAGATGGGTTACTACCAAACAAGAGAAAACCTGCAAATGCTGGAAATCTTAATCAACACACACAATCTGCTGGAGGAACTCAGCAGGCCTGACGGCATCTGTGGAAAAGAGTAAACAGTCAACATTTCAGGCTGAGATTGCAGAGGACTCAAAGGCTGGAAGTGTTACAGATAGTGTATGTTGGTTACAGCAGGATATATGCAGGATGCAGAACTGGGCTGCGAAGTGGCTGATAAAGTTCAATCCAGAAAAATATGAGATGATAAAATTTGAAAGATCAAACTTGAAGGTACAAGGTCAATGGCAGGATTATTCAAGATTCAAGTACATTTATTATCAAAGAATGTATAAATTATACAACCTTGAGATTTGCTTGTTCACAGGTAGCCAAAAAGCAAGAAAACACGAAAGACCCCAATTAAAGAAAAAAAAGACAAAAAATTAAAAATAAAAGACAACGCTGGATGCGCATGAGAAAGAAAAGAACACAAATCATGCAAACAATTGTAAATGACAACATTCTGAACCAAAATTGAGTCCTTGGATCTGAACCCAGGAACAGCCTGGAGTAGGCCCAAAGCCTCACTTATCAGTTCATCATATTAGCGGGCAGGAAGCACAGCAGCCGGAGCAGACATCATAACCTCAGTGCCACAGAGGTGACCATCACGGAGAATGAGCAAAATAACTTGCGTCCCAACCAACACTCTACCTTTTCAGTCTATCTGAGATGGTGTTTAAATTGACCAAATAATGGAACAGCAAAAGCCTCCATTGCTCTGGAGAGAGGAGTGAAGATCGTGAAGAGCGAGTGAAATCGGCTCTCGCCTCTGATCTGGGCCGGCGTTTAAATTGTCTAAACAGCGAATTGTACACTGCACTAGGACCCGTGCACTGCTCAGCAAAAGGCTCCGTGCTTAGACCACACAGCCCTGCGACTCAGTCCCAGCCCAGCTTTAGTCATCCAGTCTGAAGCCGCACTCAAGCTCTTCAAATCAGCTTAGCTTCCAGACCGATCTAACCTCGCCCCAAGGTCACCAGATCTATTCTGATCGGCCCTTGACTTCTCCTTTTGGCACCCAGAGTGAACCAACCTCATTCCTGAACCAGCTGTACGGGCATCAGAACCCCATCTGCAATGATTCTGCAACACACCGTCTAGGCTCATCACCCAAACTCACCTCACCATCACTCACTCCTTCGCAGTTTGTGGTGATAATTTCACACAATATACTTCAGAAGAAGTATTCTTAGTGATGTTTTTAGTTGGATTTCTTAGCTCTTTGACTACCAGAAAGCTGTCGCACACGTTTGGTAGTGCCATCTTAACTAGAAGCCAGTAGCCAGTGGGAATTATTAGCAGTGTTGAGGAACAAAGAGGTCCTAAGGACACAGAATACTCAAAATTACTGCACAAGTTGATAGAGTTTTTAAGAAGGCGCATAGTGTGTTGCCCTTCATTAGTCAGGGGATTCATTTCAATAGCTGCTAGGGAATGTTGCAGCTCTACAAAACCCTGGTCAGACCACACTGGGAATACTGTATTCAGTTCTAGTCCTCTCATTATAGTAGTAGGCAGCTGTCAATCTCAGGGGATCATGGGTTTGTGCCTCTGCTGGACTGTGTCCTCTCCAGGGCACAAGCCTGGGTGGGAAGGTTGAAGAACCGGCTGTTTCCCATGCAGCAGGTTCCCCCTCTCTACGTCACTAATGTAGTCCCAAGGAAGGGCATGTGTCACAGGAAAGTAACAGCCATCGTAAAAGAAAATCCAGTCAATGATCTTTCAAGATCACAAGGTATAAGAGCAGATTAGGTCAGTCGGCCCATTGAGCCTTCTCTCCATTTTCATCATGGCTGATCCATTTTCCGTCTCAGAACCAATTTCCTGCCTTCTCTCCATATCCCTTCATGCCCTAGACTAATCAAGAATCTGTCAACCTCCGTCTTAAATATGCTGAATGACTTGGCCTCTGCAGCAACGAATTCACCACTCAGCCTGGCACCAGTGTCGTCGCAGAGGTTGCCAGGGTGAAGTTGTAAACAACATCAAACTGCCTTGAGGACCCCAGCTCCGGATTTCTTTCTTGGGGTTTACTCACGAAGTCTTTCCCATGGGTGGGTATGGCTGCAAGGCAGTGGAGGTTTAAAATCAGAGTTTACCTTCTCTTAGGCGGGCTGATGAGCTGCACCTGCCCAAAGCCCCCCCTCATTATAGAAAGGACAAAAGGGATAACTACACTCATTTGCCAATCCATTGAGATGTTCCCACAACCAATGATCTTACCTTAAGGACTCTTTATTTCATGTTCTCATTATTAATTGTTCTTTATTTATATTTGCATTTGTACAGTTTGTTATCTTCTGCACTCTGGTTGATCTTTCATTGATCCTGTTATAGTTACTTCGCTATAGGTTTGCTGAGTATATAACCCCAGGAAAATGAATCTATATGGTGACATATAGTATGTACTTTGATAATAAAATTTACTTCAAACTTTAAGCTTCAGAGAGGGTGTCGAGGAAATTTACCAGGATACCATCTGGATCAGAGAGCATGCTTCTTGAGAAAAGGCTGTGCAAGTTTGGGCTTTTCTATTTGAAGAGAATGAGGATGAGACAAGACTATAAGACCATAAATATCAGAGCAGAATTAGGCCATATGGTCCATTGAGTCTACTCCGCCATTTCATCATGGCTGATCCAATTTTCTCTCAGCCCTAATCTCCTGCCTTCTGTCCATATCCCTTCATGCACTGGCCAATCAAGAATCTATTAACCTCTGCCTTAACCATACATGAAGACTTGGTCTCCACAGCTTCCAGTAGCACAGAATTCCACAGATTCATCAAAAGAAATTCCTCCTCATCACCATTATAAAGGGACACCCCTCTATTCTGAGGCTGTGTTCTCTGATCTTAGACTCTTTCACCATAGAGAACATCCACTCATGTGAGTTGATTAAGGTGTGTGAGATTATGAGCGGTAGGTAGAATGGACAACCAGCACCTTTTCCCCAGGGCAGCAATTGCAATTACCAGGCAACATCCATTTAAGGTGAAAGAGGTAAGTTTAAGGGAGATAGCCAAGGATGGCTTGTTACACAATGAATGGTGGGGTCCTGGAACGTACTGCCAGGGTGCTGGTAGAGACTGATATGGTGGAGACATTTAAAAGGGTACAAGAAAAATGGAGATGTTGCGGGCAGTATAGGAGGGAAGGGTTAGATTGATCTTGGAGTTGTTTTTTATTTTCATTTAGAGATACGGAGTGGAATAGACCCTTCCAGCCCTTTGAATCTCACCACCCAGCAATGCCAACAACCCTCGATTTAATCCTAACCTAGTGACTGGACAATGGATGATGAACAATTAACCTACTAACCGGTATGTTTTTGGACTGTGGAAGGAAACCGGATCACCCGGAGAAGACACATGTGTTCCACGGGGTACGGTCTACTTACAGGTGGTGTTGGAATTGCACTCCGAACTCTGACATCCTGAGCTGTAATAGCGTCACGCTAACCGCTATAGGTCCAAAAAATCGTGGGCTGAGGAGCCTGCACTGTGCATACTGTTCTACGTTCCAATTTGCAAATGGACCCATGGATTTTTGGATATATTTTATTCTCTCCAACTGCCCCTGTCCAAGGGTCACTGGAGACCTGGTTTCTTGAAGCACAGGGGCAGTCTTCAGAAGTGAAGACTCTTCAGAACACCGTCTACCATTTGCGGGGAGGGGAGGGAACAAGAAAATACAGTTATAAATGTAATTACTATTTCTCCCTGTTAAAATTAGGATTGATAAAATGTCAGTGAATGGTTATGGAAGAACAATTATTAATTGTCCATTCAGATTCAATCAAAAGAGGCTTGAATGAATGGTTACCAAATCTGTATGGAGGTGAAAATGCACGTAAGCACATTTCTTCGACAACTATTCATCACTGACAAAATCATGGTGTGAAAATGTTGTCTAAACCAGTGAACCGTTCAAAATCCTTTTCCTTTTAAGAGTTGTCAGTTGGTGAAAAGTGGCAGCCTGTTCGAACAGACGAGAAAGAAAATCCAGAACCTTTTGACAACCCTAACAGATGTTTTGAAGATCCAAGCTGTAGAATAAGACCACTTGCTGATGAGCGCACACAATTGCCGTGTGTTCTGCGGGAAAATGTTGCCTTGAAAAGAAGTTGATTTCTTTCTTCAGCACATGAATTAAATGGCAGAACAATGAAAACTGGGCTAGGGTGGGGGTGGGGTGGGGTGGTGGTGATTGTTCTATTTACTCTGTCCAGCTTTCAAGCCTAGACGGAACACCCAGCAGACATTGCAGATGCACTCAGTGGCCACTTTATTAGGTACACCTGCTTTAATGTGAATATCTAATCAGCCAATCATGTGGCAGCAACTCAATGCATAAAAGCATGCAGACATGGTCAAGAGGTTCAGCTGTTGTTCAGGCAAAACGTCAGAATGGGGAAGATAGACTACATCCCAGAGTCCTGAAAGAGGTTGCTGAAAAGATAATGGATACATTGGTCATGATCTTTCAAGAATCATTTGATTCTGGTATGGTTCCAGAGGACTGGAAAATTGCAAACGTCACTCCACTCTTTAAAAAGGGAGGAAGGCAAAAGAGAGGAAATTATAAGCCAGTTAGCCTAACCTCAGTGTTTAGGAAAGTGCTGGAGCCCATTATTAAGGATGAGGTTTCAGTATACGCGGAGACTAATGATAAAATAAGTCAAGGTCAACATGTTTCTGTAAAGGGAAATCTTGCCTGACAAGTCTGCTAAGAATTCTTCGAGGAAGTAACAAGCAGGGTGGACAAAGTAGAGACAGTGGATGTCATTTACTTGGATTTTCAGAAGGTATTTGATAAGGTGCTACACATGAGGCTGTTTAACAAGATAAAATCCTTTTGTGTTACAGGAAATATACTGGCAAGGATAGAGAAATGGCTGACAGGCAGGAGGCAGCGAGTGGGAATAAAGGGAGCCTTTTCTGTTTGGCTGCCAGTGACTACTGGTGTTCCTCAGGGTTCAGTATTGGGACCACAACTTTTCACATTATTTGTCAATGATTTAGATGTGGAATTGATAGCTTTGTGGCAAAGTTTGCGGATGATATGAAGGCAGGTGGAGGTTGAGGTATTGTTGAGGAGGCAATGTGATTGCAGCAGGACTTAGACAAACTGGAGGATGGGCATGAGAAGTGGTAGATAGAGTACATTGTTGAGAAATGTGTGATAATGCATTTTGGTAAAAGGAACAATAGCAGAGGCTATAATTTAAATAGAGAGAAAATTCAAACATCAGAGGTGCAGAGGGACTTAGGAGTCCTCATGCAAGACTCCCAGAATGTTAATTCACAGGTTGAGTCTGTGGTAAAGAAGGCGAATGCAACATTGTCAATTATTTCCAGGGGAATAGAATATAAAAATAAGGAGATAATGCTGAAGCTTTATAAGACACTAGTCAGGCCGCACTTGGAGAAATATCAACAGTTCTGGGCCCTTTATCTCAGAAAGGATATACTGTGATTGAAGACAGTCCAGAGGAGATTCATGAGGATGATTCCAGGATTGAAGGGGTTAACATTTGAGGAGTGTTTGGCAACTTTGGGCCTGTACTCACTGGAATTTAGGAGAATGTGGGGGAATCTCATTGAAACCTACTGGATGTTGAAAGGACTTGATAAGGTGGATGTGTAGAGGACGTTTCCTATGGTGGGGTATCCAGAACTAGAGGGCACAGCCTCAGAATTGAGGGGTGACCTTTTAGAACAGAAGTAAGGAGGAATTTTTTTTAGCCAAGGAATGGTGAATCTGTGGAATGCTCTGCCACAGACAGCAGTGGAGGCCATGTCTGTGGGTATATTAAAAGCGGAAGTTGATAGATTCCTAATTGGTCAGGGCATCAAGGGATATGATGAGAGGGCAGGTGTATGGGGTTGAATAGGATCTGGGATCAGCCATGATGAAGTGGAGCAGCAGACTCGATGGGCTGAATGGCCTAATTCTGCTGCTATGTCTTATGGTCTTATGGTCAAAATGTGGTCTAAGTGACCTTGATAGTGGAATGATTGTTGGTATTAGACGGGGTAGCTTGATTATCTCTGAAACACCTGGGATTTTCATGCATTACAGTCTCAAGAGTGCACAGAGAATGGTGCTAAAAACAAAAAAAATCCAGTGAGTGGCAGTTCTGTGGGTGAAAACGCTTTGTTAATGAGTGAGGTCAGAGGAGAATAGCCAGACTGGTTCAAGCTGACAGGAAGGTGACAGTAACTCAAATAACTATGCATTACAACAATGGTGTGCAGAAGAGCATCTCCGCATGCACGACATGTCGAACCATGAAGTGCAGCAGAAGACCATGAACATAAACTCAGTAGCCACTGCACTATAAAGTGACCACTGTGTGTACATGCAGGTAAATGCACCATTTTAAATTGACACCTTGCTTCTGGTTGCATCTTATTGACATATAATTGATATATCTTGTCCTAATGAAAGGTCTCAGTCCAAAATATTGACTGTTCATTCATTTACATGCACCCTGCCTGACTTGCTGACTTCCACTGGCATTTTGTGTGTGTTACGTATCAGGGTCATTAGACAGACAGACAGACAGACAGACAGACAGACATACTTTATTGATCCCGAGGGAAATTGGGTTTCGTAACAGTCGCACCAACCAAGAATAGTATAGAAATATAGCAATATAAAACCATAAATAACTAAATAATAATAAGTTAATCATGCCAAGTGGAAATAAGTCCAGGACCAGCCTATTGGCTCAGAGTATCTGACACTCCGAGGGAGGAGTTGTAAAGTTTGATGGCCACAGGGAGGAATGACTTCCTATGACACTCAGTGTTGCATCTCAGTGGAATGAGTCTCTGGCTGAATGTACTCCTGTGTCTAACCAGTACATTATGGAGTGGATGGGAGTCATTGTCCAAGATGGCATGCAACTTGGACAGCATCCTCTTTTCAGACACCACCGTCAGAGAGTCCAGTTCCACCCCAACAACATCACTGGCCTTACGAATGAGTTTGTTGATTCTGTTGGTGTCGGCTACCCTCAGCCTGCTGCCCCAGCACACAACAGCAAACTTGATAGCACTGGCCACCACAGCCTCATAGAACATCCTCAGCATCGTCCGGCAGTTTTTAAAGGACCTCAGTCTCCTCAGGTTTAATATCACTGGCATATGCCATAAAAATTTGTTAACTTTGCGTTTGCAATATGATAATAATGTAGAGAAATAAGTGAAATTACAGGAAGTATATATATATAGTTGTTAAATTAAATAAGATTTTCAAAAAAGAAATATATACATATATAAAATTTCTTTGCTCCCTCATTTAACATCTGAACTGCTTTTACCACAAAACAACTCTCCTAATTTTTCCCCGTTATATGAGTTATGTACTGGGTCCCTCCAGTGAGAAAAATTAATGACAATCTGTCATTACCAGAAACACTTTATAGTATGTCAAATTGTTAATTGCTCATTAGCTTGTCCACTCATTGAGAAGAACTGAAATGCTAAAACGCAAATGAAAGAATTGTTGTCATGGTATTTAGGTCGTATGCAGTTGCACTAAAAGAATGAGTTCTGAAAGTTTGTTCTTTCTATGGCAGACAGCATTCCTTCAACATTCTATTAGTTACCATTCGTCAGTTCATTGGACATCTTTTATGAACGACATAGCACAGGAAAGCATATTTACTCATGCCCGTCAGAATACAGCCATTGGTAAGAGGCAGCATAACGTCATTCTAGGTAACAGAGGAACTCCTTATTTAAAGTTGTCCTTTATTTTTTCTCTTCTTAATTTAGCTGATTAACATAATCACACAATCTTTTGTGGGCCCAGTCAGAAACAATTCATGCTTTCCTCCGCAAACTTGTCTGCCGTTGTGATTCCAGTCAGTGCATATAGGCTCAAGTGTTGAGACTGACTTTATGAAGGGTTTAACATAGCCTTAATCCTACCATCTGTCATCTGTCTGCTAAATAAGCAAATTTAAAGGGCTTGGATAAAGATTCAAAAATTTCCCACATTTTGAAAGGTAAAGGAAGATTGAAAGGAAAAGGTTAATTATGGAGCATAAATATTTCCATCATAATATTTCTGAATGTGTTTTAAGAATGCTGTAGATAATTAGCATTTCAACCAGCCAATTTGATTAAATGCATTGAACTGATCTGGTCTGCAATTTGTCATTCTGCGCTTGGCATGTTTCTGTATTGACTGTGTGGAATCCCTGGAAGGCCAATTTCTCTCCTGCTTTGTGATTGTCGCTTCTTATAAATAGCTAATCAGCAAGAGTCTGGGGTAATCCTGAACAGCGAGGGCACTAAGAATAGCGGCATTTGAATCCAATCTCTATTAAGTGGCATTACAGTTTTCATTGAAGCGATCAGCAAAAGAACTTGAAAAAGTTAGAGGATACACTGCACCATGTTTTGTTGTGATTCTGTTTTCATTATTGTGCCATTGGCCTCTTAAAGTTCTGCTGCTAGTAGCATTTAATGAGTAAAATACAGTGTCCTTCCCAATCTCAGGGCGACTACTAGTTCAGCACTTTTGAAGTGAAGCCACTGTTCTCACAAATAAATTTCTAAGTCTGTAGTAAAGTTACTATGTTATTATATGTTAACGAGATTCATTCTCTTGCAGACATCTAAAGGAGAAAATAAAGAACTAGAATTTTCTGTAAAAACCTATATAAACAAAGACTGAAATTCATGTGGAATGATAGTGGTGGTTTTGTCTTAAGTGGCACTTGAATCTTAAGAACACCACTTTCTTACTATCTCTCTCTCTCTCTCTCTCTCTCTCACACACACACACACACACACACACACACTCACACACACACACACACACACACACACACACACACACACACACACACACACACACACACACACACACACACACACTCTCACTCTTTCCCTCTCCCTCTTTCCTACCTTTGAAATCTGCACAGTACTGTAGTAACTTTATGCAAGGCACTGTATTGCTGCCACACAAAATAATCATGACATGTGAGTGATGATAAACCTGTTTCTGATATGAGTCTCTATTGCGGACTGAGAGCGGGAAAGGGGTAGGAAGAGGGGAATTGTGTTTGGGGAAAGGGGAAGAGAGAGGGAGAAAGCAGGAAGCTTCAGAGAAACATTCCATTGCTTCATATGGCAGGTGATTTTCTCTTCAGCCTTCTATTTGTAGTGGGGCAGACACTAGTTAGACAGTTTATTACAGACTGGAACCACTGGAACCCAAGTACACCCCTCTACAGTCCAGAGAGCTCTTGCCAGAAGTGGTCTTCATGGAAGAGTTGCCACCAAAAAGCCATTTCTCCGAAGTTGGAACAAAGCCAAGGGACTCGTCTCTGCACAAAAACACAGAAACTGGGGTGCTGAACAATGGCAGCAAGTGCTCTGGACTGATGAGTCAAAATTTGAGATTTTTGGCTCAAACAAGAAACACATTAACTGTAGAAAAACTGGAGAGTGCTACATGGATGAGTGTCTGCAGCCAACATTGAAACATGGTAGAGGGTCACCAAAGGATTGGGCTGCATTTCTGCAAATGGAATTAGTAATATGGTCAGAATTAAAGGAATCTTCAATGCTGAGAAGTACAAGTGGATTCTCATCCACCACGCAATGTATCAGAGAGGTGTCTGATCGGTCCCAAATTCATTCTGCAGCAGAACAATGACCCCAAACACACAGCCGAAATCATGAAGAGCCATGTTCAGCGAAAAGAAGAACAAGGAATTGTGCAACAGACGGTGTGGCCTCCACAGAGACCCGATCTCAGCATCATCGAGGCTGTCTCATCTTACCTGAAAAGATAGAAGCAAGCGAGACAGCCAAAGTCTGCAGAAGAACTGTGCGAGTTCTCAAAGGTGCTTGGAACAACCTACCAATTGTTTTTCTTATAAAACTGCACGACGGTGTACCGGAGAGAACTGATGCAGTTCTAAAGATAAAGGATGGTCACACCAAAGATTGATTTGATTTAGTGTTTTTTTTTCTGTCTACTGCTCGTTATAGTATTTTTTGATATTTAGAAACTATTCATTTCATTATTTTTGAAAGCATCTTTGGTTTACAGAATTTTTTTTCCATGTGCCTAAAACTTTTGCACAGTTATATTAAACTAGATTATGATTCTGATTCTGTATCTCTAAAGAACATCAAATCAAAAACAATAAATATCTTGACAATTGTTAGTGATAATAAATCTAACTCAGAAATAAAGTGACTTGCTCAATGGGTCAACTAGCAGCTATTCATTCTGTATTTTGTAATGATTCTGATACCCAAACCGTCTGATATAATTCCTCCATAACCTCAGAACATTCCAAAGCCGTTCACAGCCAATTCAATACCTTTCGAATGCAGTCATTGTAATTATTTGGCTTGGCTGTGGACTCTCACTGGAAGGGAAGCATTATTTGTTCATTGTAATCTCTGGGAGTGTGAATTTATGTCTATACAAGACAGGCCTCCCGCCACCTAACTAGACAGATTGCTAATGCTCTTTAGGAAGTCAGATGCATATTCCACTACAAGACCACCAAGGTTGAAAATAAAACCTCCTAATAATCTTCCAGACTAACAGAGAAAATGGATCGGTAATCACAGCTAGTTATAATTAGATAGTTCATTACAGACTCTCAAGGAATTTAAGGGTGAAAAAGATTCTAGTTACATATTAGTGTGTATTATTGCATACTTAATTTTAAATCCTCTTACTTTTATAGATAATTGATGAATTAGGTAATTGATTTAGGCTTCCTATCTCATTATAACACCAAATCAGGCTCATTAATACTATGTCTGCTCACTATACAGTCATTCCCCACTAACTGTTCCTACAATACCATCAACTCCACCCCACCTCCCTGATTCTACCTCCCACCTACTGCACATTAGGGCAATTTATAGGAGCTACCTAATAAAGGTGCCATGGTGTGTACATATGTTGGTGGTCTTCTGCTGCTGTAGCCCATCCACTTCAAGGTTCGACACGTTATGTGGTCAGAGATGCTGTCCTGCACACCACTGTTGTAACACGTGGTTATCTGAGGTACTGACGCCTCCCTGTCAGCTTGAACAATTCTCCACCGACTTCTCTCATTAATAAGGGGTTTTCACCCGCAGAACAGCCACTTACTGAATATTTTATTTGTTTTTTGCATCATTCTCTACAAACTTTGGAAACAGTTGTGCATGAAAATCCGAGATCAGCAGTTTCTGAGATACTCAAACCACCCCATATGGCACCAACAATCACTCCACAGTCAGAGTCACTGAGATCACATTTCTTCCCCATTCTGATGTTTGGTTTGAACAACAACTGGAACTCCTGATCATGTCTGCATGCTTTTATGTATGAGTTGCTGCCATCTAATTGGCTGATTATATAATAACTTAAGTAACCATGCATCACAACAGTGGTGTGAAAGTGAGTACCTCTGACTATACAACACATCATACCTTGGATGGGCTACAGCAACAGAAGAGCACATTGGGTTCCACTTCTGTACCTACAAAAGTGGCCACTGAATGAAAATCATAACAAGAACAGTTATTATCCTCAACCATAAGGCTCTTGAACCAAAGCGTCCTTTGCAGAACTCCTTGTTCTTCATTTGACTTCAATCACCCCAACACTGAACTGTTCCCACAACCTACGGACTCACTTTCAAGGACTCTTCATCTCATGTTCTTGATATGTATCTCTTATTTATTTATTATTATTTCTTCTTTTGTATTTGCACAGTTTGTTGTCTTCTGCACTCTGGGGTTGAATGCCCAAGTTAACAAATTTCACAACACATGCCAGTGATAATAAACTTGATTCTGATTCTGAAGTTGGGCAGTCTTTCATTGATTCGGTTAGGGTTATTATTCTATAGAGTTATTGAATATGGCAAAAGAAAATGTTTCTCAGAATTATATATGGTGATATATATGTACTTTGATAAAAAATTTTATTTTGAACTTTGAATTTTGAAATGGATAGTGTAACTCTCTTACAGTGCTAGCAGCCTGGGTTCAATTCGACTACTATCTGAAAGGTGTTTCTACGTTCTCCCCATGACCACATGGATTTCCTCTGGGTGTCCCAGCTTCCTCCCACAGTCCAAAGATGTACTGGTTGGTAGGTTAATTGATCATTATAAATTGTTCTCTGATTAGTCTAGGATTAAGTCTATAAGACACAGGAGCAGAATAAAGCCATTTGGCTCAATGGGCAAAAAACTGGCAGATAGAATACAGTGTTGGGAAATTTATGATAATGGATTTTGGTAAAAGGAACAAAACTGCAGACTATTACCTAAATGGGGAGAAGGTTCAAACATCAGAGGTGCAAAAGGACTTAGGAGACCTTGTGCAAGACTCCCAGAAGGGTAATTTACAGGTTGAGTCTGTGGTAAAGAAGGCAAATGCAATGTTGACATTGAATATAAAAACAAGGAGGAAATGCTGAGGCTTTATAAGACTCTAGTCAGGTTGCACTTGAAGTATTGTCACTATCTCGGAAAGAATGTACTGTCAGTCAAGAGAGTCTAGAGGTTCACGAGGATAATTCCAGGAATGAAGGGGTTAACATATGAGGAGTGTTTGGCAGCATTGGGCTTCTACTCACTGGATATTAGAAGAATGCAGGAGGATCTTATTGAAATCTACTGAATGTTGAAAGGACCAAATAGGGTGGATGTGGAGAGGATGTTTCCTATAGTGGGTGTGTCCAAATCTAGAGGGCACAGCTTCAAAATTGAGGGGTTGTGGCGACTCATTTCCTGGCACATCCGAACCGGCTCACAATTAGATAGCCTACGGGGGTTTGCGAGCACAGAGCTTTGGAGCCTCTGCGCCATGGGGGGCAGGTTGAGGGAGGCTTAAAAGTGAGGCTGAGGATTTCGAATAAAGTTTTTTCCTTCGACTGCAGTTACCGACTCCGTGTCATAATTTTAGCGCTGCATGTAGCACACCGCTACAGGGTGACCTTTTAGAATAGAGGTAAGGAGGAATTTTTTTAGCCAGAGAGTGGTGAATCTGTGGAACGCTCTGCCACAGACTGTCAGTGAAAATTGATAGTTTCCCATTTGGTCAAGGTATCAAAGGATATGGTGAGAAGGCAGGTGTATGGTGTTGAGTGGGATCCAGAATCAGCCATAATGAAATGGCAGAACTCAGTGGGTTGAATGACCTAATTCTGCTCTTATGCTCTTATGGTCTTATGTGTCTGCTCCATCATTTCAACATGGCTGAATTATTTATCCCCTCAGCCTCAATTTCCTGCCTTCTCCCCATATCCCTTCATGCCCTGACTAGTCAAGATTCCATCAGATCACAAAGAAGAGTGAAATCTGTAGACTCTGGAAATTCGAACAACACACACAAAATGCTGGAGGAACTCAGCAGGCCAGGCAGCCAAAACATCAACTGTACTTTTTCCCATAGATGCTGCCTGGCCTGCTGAGTTCCTCCAGTATTTTGTGTGTTGCAAGAACCTATCAACCACTGTGTTAAATATCCCCAGTGACTTTGTCTCCACAGCCATTGTGGCAACAAATCCCACAGAGTCACCACTCTCTGGCTAAAGAAATTTCTCCTCTTCTCTTCTCTAAATGGACGTCTCTCTATTCTGAGGCTGCATTCTCTGGTCCTGGACTCCCCCACCATAGGAAAAATCCTCTCCACATTCATTCTATTGAGGCCTTTCAACATTTGGGGATTAAATCGGGGGACTGCTGGGCTGCACAGCTTGAGGGGCCAGGAGAGCATTTTCCGCACTCTATCTTAATAAATAATGTTTCAAATTATCTAGACTCAGAATTGTGCCTCTCATTTAGCAAGTTTGATGTAAATAGAAAGGAGAAAGATTTTGTGTAAATGTTCTGATACTTACAGTTTTCCACAACTTAAAAAATGCTTTTTGAAATCAATTTCTAACAGTTATTTTCTTCGAATTAAGTTTAACCTTCCCATTACTCTAAGGGCTCAATCTGCAGTTATTTTCATGAATATTGCTTCTTCTTGGTTAACAGATGAAAAGCCGACCTCAGAGATAAGAAGTGAAGCAACAAACAGTGTTCTCTTCAAGAACGAGCCAAGTCTTGTTTGCTCAGGGACTAATGAGGTACTTCAGGACCTATGTCAGTTCTCAAGTTCAGTTTCCTAGATGCCTGAAGGGCTTCATTATTGATTGCAAAGAAAGCTCACTTCTCTGAACATCATCAAAGTGAATCCCTTCAGAAATATTTCCTGTTTTGATTATATTCACAGGTTTTCCACTACCAGCTCACACTTTAAAGATCAGAATGAATGTATTATCAATGTATGTCTATGTTCGCATATTTGAGGCCTTCCGTTGGTCAGGATCAACCATGAATTTTGCGTCTCAGCTGTCTACATGATACGCAGGGCAGGACAGCAAACTGCTGCCCATGTGGCAGGTCCCTTCCCCTGACCTCTCCACGCAGCTGGTATATCCAACAGAACAGCAGAGACCGACACAGCCTGGCACCAGCAACGTCACATGAATTGCCAGTCAACACTGAACTCAGTGTAGGTGCCTTAGGGACTCCAGTTTCAGATGTTTCCTTGGGGTTTGCTCCCGAAGCCTTCCCCATGAGTGGCTATGGCCACAAGGCAGCGGAGGTTTGAGATCAGAGCTTTCCTTCCCCTAGGTGAGCTGTCAACCCCGGCTGTCAAGCCCCATCAACCCGAAGCCACTTGTTTTAAGGAGCCAGCAACTCACCTTTGCCCTTTCTCCTGTCAGTAGAAAAGAGTCTGCAGGGCTTAGTAGCTAAGCCACACGTGAAGGCCGGGAGCTGGACTTGCTTGTCAGAGGCTAGTTGATACGCTTCCCATTGAGAGCATTTATTAGTGATGCACCATCAATAACTCTCGGAGACGGGAGGCGAACGATAGGCTTTTATTAGCTGCGAGAGACCACGATTAGCAGCAAGAGACCACCACACAACATCCTGGAGACTGAGGGGGGAGCAGTGCCTCCAATCGCCTTTATACAGGGGTCTGTGCGAGGAGCCACAGGAGCAGTCAGCAGAGGGGCGTGTCCAGACAGGTATATGTAGTTCACCACAATTAGGTAGTGGCAATTTATCCCTACCACTACCACCGCACCCTCCCCACCCCCAGCTATGACAAACATAAGGAACCCTGTTACCGTATACTGTACTACCCTGAGTTTCATTTACTTCCAGACCTCATTATTTAAGGTAAATCATTATAAACTCACTAATACACCCTTCAATGCACTAAATCAGCTTATTGAGGGATTGCTATCATTCTGAGGAGCAAAAGCCTACACTAATAGTTAATAGATCCGAGAAGGTTTTAAAAGTGATGACATTTTCAGATGGTCCAGTGATTGAACAATGAGCACGGATCTAATTTTCCGGATGATTTTATGATAGGAAGCTTTACACCAGCTGCTTCAAATACTTTTTAGGAGCTGCTGAATATCAAAGATTCAGATTGGGATGTCGGAGTTCAGAGTTCAGTTCCAACGTCATCTGTGGGGAGTTTGTACGTTCTCCCCATGACCGTCTTTGGGTGCTCCATTTTCCTCTCAAAGTCCAAAGGCATGCGGGTAGGTATTTAATCGGTCATTGTAAATTAAAAGCCTCTCTATTATAGTAGCGATGGTTCAAAGGGAAATCAGAAAAGACCCCACACGGCAGGCACATGAACAGAAATCCCACTTCCCTCATTTTAACCAGCATGGGGATGAACTCGCCCTTGGCAGGGGTTGCCTTATGTGGGGATTGAGAGTCATTGTACCATCAATGGAAGAGCTGGTTAATAAGTTAATTTATCGTTGTAAGTTGACCCATGGTTCGGCTAGCATTAAATCGAGGCGGGGGGTTTACTGGGCAGTGCAAATTGAGGGGCCCAAAGTATACATTCTGCTTTTTAATCTCTAAATAAATAAAGGAAACATATAGAGAAATGCACTTGTGTTAATGGCCAACACAGCTGTGGATGCTGGGGGCAGCCTGCTGGAGTCCCCATGTGTTCCGGAGTCTACCACCGTGCTCAGCAGAACAGCAAAACAAACCACGTTCCTCCCACTCATCTACACACTCTTCTAAACCTTGGGTAGGCTAAATGTGGCCTCCAGCTTCCGGTAGTCTCATGGATTTGCAGACTTTGGGCCTTTGATCTCCGTGGTGAACTCACAGAGCTTTGCAGGATCTCCGATTACAGATTAAATAATTTACAAAATGTCTTTGCCTTTATTGCTGATTTTCTTCCAAAACATAAAGTAAATCACTGTAAATACAGTCAACTACAGCATAACTCCTCCACAAGATTTACTTGCTTCAGCGCGGAGCTGTCTGCAGCTGAGGCCAGCAACCATTGAGACTCACCTCAGCGCTGACTGGCTCCATGGCTATGCACTCACATTGAGGACTCTGTTCTGGGTGTTATCTGTTTACTTCTTTTTAATTGTTTGCATAATTTGTTCCTTTTTTTTGCACATTGGGTGTTTGATTATCTTGGTTGTGTGGGATTTTTAAATGCGTTTTGTTGTAAGTTGAAGGACCGCTTTGTCAAGCATCTCCACTCCATCCGCCAAAAGCCCAGCTTCCCTGTGGCCAAATATTTCAATTCTGCTTCCCACTCCTGGTCCGACGTGTTGATCCATGGCCTCCTCTGGTGCCAGAATGAGGCAACCCTCAGGGTGGAGGAACAACACCTCATATTCCGTCTGGGTAACCTCCAACCCGATGGCATGAATATTGATTTCTCATTTGGGTAAAAAAATATTCCCTATCCCCTCCCCTCTTTTTCTATTCTCACTCTGGCCTCCTGATTCTCCTCACCTGCCTATCATCTCCCCCAGTGCTCCTCCTCCCTCCCTTTCTCCTGTGGTCCACTCTCCTCTCCTATCAGGTTCCTTCTCCTTTCCCACCCACATGGCGTCGTCTATCACCATCTATCTGTCCTACTTCCCCTTACCCCATCTTTTTATTCTGGTATTTTCCCTCTTTCTTTCCAGTCCTGAAGAAGGGTCTCAGCCCAAAACATTGACTGTTTATTCATTTCCATAGATGCTGCCTGACCTGCTGAGTTCCTCCTGCAGTTTGTGAGTGTTGGTCTGGATTTCCAGCACCTGCAGAAACTCGGTTCGATTGTGTTTCTTTGTTTTGTGGCTGCCTGCAGGAAGACCAATCTCAAGGTTGTAGTATACATACTTTGATAATAAATATATTTTGAACTTTGCACTTAAACATTTTTAGAAACAAGTGGATAAATAACAGAACAAATAAAATGTTGCTTTGTATGAATATATCTCATGCAATTTCAGTAGTAATCTGAGGAGACTCATTGTAGCTGATATCCATACGTCCAGTCGAAGAAATATTATTATTAAAGTTGTTTATGAGGTTTGTTCCCTATGGATTGTGATTTTATTTCAGCCACGGAGAAGGAAGCAGACAATGTGCAGAATCCACTGTGAATGTCAAAACGTAACCGTGACAACATTTGTCCAGTTGCCAGAGGCCACTGAATGATTCAGCCAATCGTTTTCCTGAATCAATATTTGAGCTCGTTAAACATTCCACTTCAGAAAAAAAACAGAAAACGAAAGGTGTAAGTTCAAAATAAACTTGTTTCAGTTTCAAAATACTAAAAAATCTATTAACCAGCTTCAGAATCAGAATCAGTTTTAATATCACTGGCATATGTCTTGAAATTTGTTGTTTTGCAGCAGCAGTGCATCGTAATGCATAATGATTAAAAACTATAAATTATATAAATTAATATGTATATATATATATATATACAGTATATAAAAAAATTAAAAGGCAGTGCCAAAAGAGAGGGAAATAATTAGTGAGGTAGTGTTCATGGGTTCATTGTTCATTCAGAAATCTGATTGATGGTGGAGGGGAAGAAGTTGTTTCTGAAACATTGCATATGTATATTTTCAGGTTCCTGTAGTTTCTCCTTGATGGTAACAATGAAACGAGGACATGTCCAGGGTGATGAGGTTCTTTAATGATGGACGCTGCCTCTTTGAGGCAGCCCATTCTGGAGGTGTCCTCAATGCCGGGGAGGCTAGTGCCCATGATGAAGCTGGCCATGCTTACAACTTTCTGCAACTTTTTCCAATCCTGTTCAGTGGCTCCTCCAGACCAGACAGTGAAGCAACCAGTTAGAATGCTCTCCACGGTACATCTGTAGAAATCTTGAAAGGAGAGCATTGTTATCATGTGATATGTGATTTGTAGACTAGAATACAGCATTTGCACAGTAAATTATGAGGTATCGTGTTTTACACAGGGGCAATGATATCCTCCTACCATCAACATGTCTTGATTTATTTTTATAAACTAATTCAGTGTATAATGTGGTAAGGAGGAATGCATATAGACTGTGAGAACCCATTACTTTGTTAGTAAGAATATTCCTATGATTAGAAAGGATGACAGTATGATGGGCCTGCCAGAGTACATGCTGCATAGAAATATTGCATGTCTTAACAACTAGTACTAAGAAGAAGGGTTTTCAGTGCTGAGAATCATATTATTTTATTTATTGAAGCACAGTGTGGACAGAGAACGCCCTGTCGGCCCTTCAAACTACACCACCCCAGCAACCCCGACAAGCTCAATTTAACCACAACTTAACCATAGGACAATTTACAATGACCAACTAACCAGCATGTCTTTGGACTGTGGGAGGAAACCAGAGCACCCTGAGAAAACCCACACATTTCAGAGGGTGGACGGACAGAGGCTCCTTACAGGACCCCTGGATTGAACTCTGAACTCCAGTGCTGTAATAATGCCACACTGACTGTTATGCTACCATGACGCCCCAGAGGGCTGGATGCAGGTTGACGGATTTTCAGATGGCTGAAAGTCACCTGCACTCCAGGGCCTGTCAGTGGGGTTGGCCTCACGAACGTGGTCAAAAAATTCCATGAAGTTGCATGGCCACAAGGTGACCGAAATGCTTCCGCGCACATAGTCTTTGTTGCTGTGCCGCTAGAATAAAGACCGATGAGAAAAAATTCATGAAACGTGGAAGTTTGAATATATAAATTTGTAATATATAAGTTTCTTTATAATATATAAGTTTGCTGATGACACCACAATTGTAGGTCATATCTTGGGTAATGATGAGTCTGAGTACAGAGAGGAAATTAAGAAACTGGTGGCATGGTGCAAAGACAATAAGCTATCCCTCAACGTCAGCAAGATGAAGGAATTGGTTGTTGACTTCAGAAGGAGTAGTGGACTGCACAACTCCATCTACATCGGTGGTGCGCAGGTGGAACAGGTCAAAAGCTTTAAGTTCCTCGGGGTGAATATCACAAATGACCTGACTTGGTCTAATCAAGCAGAGTCCACTGCCAAGAAGGCCCACCAGAGCCTTTACTTCCTGAGAAAGCTGCAGAAATTTGGCCTGTCCCTTAAACCCCCCACTAATTTTTATCAGTGCTCAGTAGAAAGCATTCTTCTAGGGTGCATCACTACCTGGTATGGAAGTTGTCCTGTCCAAGACTGGAAGAAGCTGCAGAAGATCGTGAACACAGCCCAGCACATCACACAAACCAATTTTCCATCCTTGAACTCACTTTACACCGCACGCTGTTGGAGCAGTGCTGCCAGGATAATCAAAGACACGACCCACCCAGCCAATACACTTTTTGTCCCTCTTCCCTCCGGGAGAAGGTTCAGGAGCTTGAAGATTCGTTCAGCCAGATTTGGGAACAGCTTCTTTCCAACTGTGTTAAGACTGCTGAACGGATCCTGACCCGGATCTGGGCCGTACCTTCCAAATATCCGGACCCGACTTGCACTACCTTACTTTCCCTTTTCTATTTTCTAATTATGATTTATAATTTAAATTTTTATTATATTTACTTCAATTTGTACTTCAGGGAGCGCGAGACGCAGAATCAAATATCGCTGTGATGATTGTACGCTCTAGTATCAATTGTTTGGTGACAATAAAGTAAAGTTTTCCTTTGTTGTACTGTATTTCATTTTATTCAATTAAGAAGTAAATTCAAAAGTGTGATTTTTCCACTTTCATTCTATGCATATTACAAAAAAAACATTTAAAGTGCTGCACAATTTCAGACTGTGTGAACATTTCCTGCTCAGAGCAATGGTTGGTCACACCTGTAAAACAAATTAGAGGGACCATTGTCTCCAAAGCTACACCGAAGCAGCTGGGCATCACAATACCTATCCAGCTCTCCCGTGCATTACTTTGTCAGAGGCTGGCAGGATGTTCACAGACTGTGGACAACTTGAGTGATTTTATTTTGCACCAAATTTGAATTGTAGAGTGCACGTCAATTCATCTTTATGTATTTCATTCCCATGGTAATTATGTCCTGAGACAATCTCACAGCTTGATGTTATCCTTAGAATGGCAGAAACTGTCATCACACATTGTACTGTAAGGTGTGTGAAGTTACAGATCAAGACATGTGCAAGCAGTGGATGAAAGACATGTGCAAGCAGTGGATGACATTTACCCAAAGTGATATTTAGTATGTGAAAGTAAGGATGATACTTTCTGAAATGCATTGCTATATCTGCTCATCCTGGCTGTGTTTAAATAACTAGTCAGTCTTGTACAGCACTGTATGAGGCCAGTCACAGGGGGGAGGAACATCATTTCATACTCTTTCTAGGTAGCCTCCAACCTAATGACATGAACATCAATTTAACCAACTTTTAGTATTTTCTCCCTGCCCCTTCTTCATTTCCCCAATCTGAAATCTTACCTCTTCCCCTCACCTGCCTGTCTCCTCCCCCGGGTCCCCTTTTCTTTCCCTCTTTTCCTTTTTCCCATCAAATTCCTCTCCTATCAGATTCCTTCTTCTTCAGTTCTTTGCCTTTTCCACCTGTCACCTCCTAACTTCTTAGTTTACCGCTCCTCACCCAGCCCCTAGCTTAACCTTCTAGCTAGTCCTCCTTCCCCTCCCCACACCAGGGAGAGGAGAAAGAAAGAGGGAGATGGAGGGGGGGGGGAGAGAGAGAGAGAGAGAGAGAGAGAGAGAGAGAGAGAGAGAGAGAGAGAGAGAGAGAGAGAGAGAGAGAGAGAGAGAGAAAGCACGCGCAAGAGGGAGAGGGAAGGGGAGGAGGGGGTGGAGGCAGGGGGAAGGGGTGAGGGGCAGGTGGAAAGGTGGAGGGGAGAGGGTGGAGAAGGAGTGGGAGGAGAAAGAAAGGGAGAGGGGAGAGAGGGAGAGAGAGAAAGGGGGCAGAGAGAGAGAGAGAGAGAAAGAAAGAGGGTAGAGAGAGCGTGCCAATGTGAGAGAGAGGGAGGGAGAGTGAGAATGTAAGTCTGAGAGATTGAGAGAGCAAAACAAAGAGAGGACTGAGAGTATAACTGCATGAGAAACAGAGAAAGTGAGAGAGAGACAGAGAAAGAGAGCATGAGTGTGAGAGCGTGACAGAGAGAAGAAAGATGGAGGGAGAGAGTGAGTGTGTGCAAGACAGAAAGTGAGAGTGTGTGAGAGAGAAAGAAAGAGGGAGTCCAAGAGAGAGGGAGAGGGAGAAAGAGAGAGAGAGGGAGTGGGTGGGAGAGAAAGGGAGAGGGGGAGGAGGAGAGAGAGAAAGGGAGTGAGAGAGAAATGGATAGATTGATAGATGAAATTGACTGTCTGAGCACCTGGGGTTCTCTCCAGCACTGTGTGGTTGATAAATATTCTTTGTGTTCTATCACTCAGTACTTCTGTGAAATCGTTAAGATTTCATATCATATTAGTAAGGTAGTGCCTTTATAAACTTTAACACGTGACAGGGCCTCCTTTGTTTGTGAATTCCTCTTGTTGCTGAGTCTGAAAGAACAAGGAACAAGTTTTAAAATATTTTTATTACAATTTGGAAATCACTGTTAAAATATTTTTCTTAAAATATGAAAATCAGAATTAAGCTAAAAAGCTCTCCCCAAGCAGAAGACTGGCCAAGTGTTGTGAATTTGTATGCCTTCCATTCCAGCTTCTGAAGAACCAAGCGTTCTCTCGACCAGTAATTATACCTCAAACAATACCAATAAAACAGATCATTTGAATATTTATTATGTTGTGAGGCCCTTGCTGAAAGCTCCTTATTCACAAGATTGCAACAATGTCTATCTTGAAAAAAATACCTCAATAGCTGTAAAGCTCTTTGGACATGGGTGATTGTGAACTATGCCATATATTATCTTAATTTTTCCTGGTCTAATTACTGTAAGTTATTGATTGCTTAAGTAATTCTGATGATCTCAGGTATCATTATAATCATCTCATAGTAAAGACCTTTTTAAATAATTAATTTTACTATCCCTCAGTAAGTATAATTAATTAGGGACTGAGCATAAATATTTAATGTCATTATTTCAAGTTGAACAGGTGGTAAAACCTTCATTAGAAGTGCAAAATCAAAGTACATATGTTGGGGTGTATGGGGTGTCCAGGGAGGGGTAGCACCTCTGGAGGCTTGTCATGTCCATTCTACAGTAGCTCCTACATCTTTGGTTCCCACCGGACCCTCAGCTCTTACCTGTGGCTCTCAGTAGCTGTTCGCATGTGACAGTGGCCACACCCCGCTACACTGCTTTGACAGGTGGCCCAAACCAGGTGAGGGTAGCTGGAGGCCTCACAACCCAGTGAGGTAAGGACGTGCCTGTCCTAGTCAATTTCAGCAGATTGGGCGAATGAAATCTACAATGAGATCCAACAGCCAGGAAGGTGGGTTCAGCAACACTCGGTGGAGAGCAAAGGGCAAGGCAAGGCAAAGGGCAAGGCAAGGCAAAGGGTATGGCAAGGCAAAGGGTATAGCAAGGCAAAGGGTATGGCAAGGCAAAGGGTATGGCAAGGCAAAGGGTATGGCAAGGCAAAGGGTATAGCAAGGCAAAGGGTATGGCAAGGCAAAGGGTATGGCAAGGCAAAGGGTATGGCAAGGCAAAGGGTATAGCAAGGCAAAGGGTATAGCAAGGCAAAGGGCAAGGCAAGGCAAAGGGCAAGGCAAGGCAAAGGGTATGGCAAGGCAAAGGGTATGGCAAGGCAAAGGGTATAGCAAGGCAAAGGGTATAGCAAGGCAAAGGGCAAGGCAAGGCAAAGGGCAAGGCAAGGCAAAGGGTATGGCAAGGCAAAGGGTATGGCAAGGCAAAGGGTATAGCAAGGCAAAGGGTATAGCAAGGCAAAGGGTATAGCAAGGCAAAGGGCAAGGCAAGGCAAAGGGCAAGGCAAGGCAAAGGGTATAGCAAGGCAAAGGGCAAGGCAAGGCAAAGGGCAAGGCAAGGCAAAGGGCAAGGCAAGGCAAAGGGCAATGCAAGGCAAAGGGTATAGCAAGGCAAAGGGTATAGCAAGGCAAAGGGCAAGGCAAGGCAAAGGGTATAGCAAGGCAAAGGGTATGGCAAGGCAAAGGGTATGGCAAGGCAAAGGGCAAGGCAAGGCAAAGGGTATAGCAAGGCAAAGGGTATAGCAAGGCAAAGGGGCAAGGCAAGGCAAGGGGCATGGCAAGGCAAAGGGCATGGCAAGGCAAAGGGCAAGGCAAGGCAAAGGGTATAGCAAGGCAAAGGGTATGGCAAGGCAAAGAGCATAGGAAGGCAAAGGGTATGGCAAGGCAAAGGGCAAGGCAAGGCAAAGGGCAAGGCAAGGAAAAGGGCAAGGCAAGGCAAAGGGCAAGGCAAGGAAAAGGGCAAGGCAAGGCAAAGGGCAAGGCAAGGCAAAGGGCAAGGCAAGGAAAAGGGTATGGCAAGGCAAAGGGCAAGGCAAGGCAAACGGTAAGGCAAGGCAAAGGGCAAGGCAAGGAAAAGGGTATGGCAAGGCAAAGGGCAAGGCAAGGCAAAGAGCAAGGCAAGGCAAAGGGCAAGACAAGGCAAAGGGTATGGCAAGGCAAAGGGCAAGACAAGGCAAAGGGCAAGACAAGGCAAAGGGCAAGGCAAGGCAAAGGGCAAGACAAGGCAAAGGGCAAGACAAGGCAAAGGGCAAGACAAGGCAAAGGGTATGGCAAGGCAAAGGGTATGGCAAGGCAAAGGGCAAGGCAAGGCAAAAGGTATGGCAAGGCAAAGGGCAAGACAAGGCAAAGGGCAAGGCAAGGCAAAGGGCAAGACAAGGCAAAGGGTATGGCAAGGCAAAGGGCAAGGCAAGGCAAAGGGTATGGCAAGGCAAAGGGCAAGGCAAGGCAAAGGATATGGCAAGGCAAAGGGCAAGGCAAGGCAAAGGGCATGGCAAGGCAAAGGGTATGGCAAGGCAAGGCAAAGGGCATGGCAAGGCAAAGGGCAAGGCAAGGCAAAGGGCAAGGCAAGGCAAAGGGTATGGCAAGGCAAAGGGCAAGGCAAGGCAAAGGGTATGGCAAGGCAAAGGGTATGGCAAGGCAAAGGGCATGGCAAGGCAAAGGGCAAGACAAGGCAAAGGGTATGGCAAGGCAAAGGGCAAGGCAAGAGCAAAGAAGGCGTCCTAGTTATCCACTGCAAAAAAGGAAGACCCCAGTTTGTGATGTTGGTTCGTACCACTGGACCCAAACCTCTGAGACTGAGAGTGGAACTGCCTCAGTGCAACAGCTTTTCCACTTTAAAAACTCTCTCCCACAGGTTTCCTGTCATCGTTGGACACGATGAACAACCACCCACAGAGAGACATGGAACTCTCCCACAGGTTTCCTGTCATCGTTGGACACGATGGACAACCACCACAAACGTCACCACACAATACTTTGAAATGCTTTTTTGCAGTATATCAAAGAAAGACAAAATAATCAATGGAGAACTACACACAACAACTGACAAACAACCAATATGCAGAAGAAGACAATCAATGCAATTAAAAAAATTAAGCAATAAGTAAATAAATAATACTAAGGACATGAGTTGTAGAGTACTTGAAAGTGAGTCTACGGGTTATGGAATCACTTCAGTGTTGAGGTTAGTGAAGTTATCCACACTGGTTCAGGAGCCTGATGGTTGAGGGACAGCAACTCTTTCTGAACCTGATGCTGTAAACCTGAGATTCCTGTACCTTCTTCCTGATGCTGACAGTGAGAACACGACATGGCCTGGATAGTAGGGATCCTTAATGATGGATGCTGCTTTCCTTTGGCAGTGGGAATGCATCTGCCTTCCTATAATTCAGGATAATTTCTCCCATTGTTACTGTTGTTATTATTCAATGTTCAAGGTTTCAAAATACATTTATTGTCAAAGAATGTACAAAGAATGTATACATTAAACAACCTTGAGATTTGTCTCCTTACAGACAGCCACAATACAAAGAAACCCAAAATAACCCATTAAAAAAACACAACAGACTCCAAAATAAAATCACGCAAACAGTAAATGCAAGCAAATAATGTTCTAAACTGAAGTCCACAGGGAGTCCATCGCAGACACTCCGTTCAACACAGAGCCGAGTAAATGTCCTGGAGCAACAGACTGAACCGGCCTGTCCCTCGCCTCGGGCCCCGACTCCCTGAACTTCACAATCCGGCCTGGCACCTGAATTTTCTTCCAAATATCCCTTTCGGTTGCTCCAATTATCTCCCCAGTTTGCTTCCCAAAGCAAGACTTTGCCAAAATTAAGTTTCAACAAGGAAAGGCAGGGATACGGTGGAAATCAGAAATAAAACCAGAAAATACTGGAAACCCTCAGAAAATTGGGTAACATCATGGATGAAACAAGTCTGTTTTAGGCTTCATTACAACTTCAGTTTAGCTGTTTCCCTGTGTCATCGGTATCAGAGAATGACACTCCGTGGCCACCTGCTCATTAATGCAAATGTCGAATCAGCCAATCACATGACAACAGCTAGATGCATGAACATGCAGACATGTCTGCAGTTTTGGTCACCTCGCTACAGGAAAGATGGAAACAAGTTTGAAAGAGTACAGAGAACATTTACAAGGATGTTGCCAGGTCTGGAGGACCTGAGTTAAAAGCAAAGATTGAATAGGTTAGGACTGTATACTTTAGAACGTAGAAGATTGAGAGGAGATTTGATAGAGGTATACAAAATTATGAGGAGTATAGATAGGGAAAATGCAAGCAGGTTTTTTCCACTGAGGTTGGGTGACACCACAAAGAGAGGTCATCGGTTAAGGGTGAAAGGTGAAAAGTTTAAAGGGAAGGAAACTTCTTCGCTCAGAGTGTTGTGAGAGTGTGGAATGAGAGGTGCATGCGAGCTCAATTTAATGCTTAAGAGAAGTTTGGATAGGTACATGAATGGTAGGGGTATGGAGGGCTGTGGTCTGTGTGCAAGTTGATGGGAGTAGGCAGCTTCATTAATACAGCATGGACTAGATGGGCTTCAGGGCCTGTTTCTGTGCTGTGATTCTCTATGCGTCTATGGTCCAGAGGTTCAGTTGTTGTTCAGACCAAGCATCCGAAGAAATGTGATCTAAGTGACTTTGACAGTGGAATGATTGTTATGCCAGATGGGGTGGTTTGAGTATCTCAGAAATTGCTGATGTCGGGATTTTCATGCACAACAGTCTCTAGATTTGACAAAGAATTGTACAAAACAACAAAATATGTTCCAGTGAACTGCAGTTCTATGAGCGAAAAAGGCCTTGTAAATGAGAAAGGTCAATGGAGAGTGGCCAAACTGGTTCAAGCTGACAGGAAGGCAAAAGTAGCTGTGTTCTGGTGTCAGTGCTGCTCTCCAGTTTTTACTCAGTGGAAGACTAGCTGTAATGTGCTGGACTGCAGACTGCTGCAACATTCATGGACTTGGGGACTTGGACTCTATATTTTTGTGTGACTGCTATCTTATATGTGCTATATGTACCTTGTGCTGTGTATGATTGTTGGTATGGTGTTTTGCATCTTGGACAGAGTAACACTATTTTGTTTGGCTGTATTCACATATGGTTGAATGCAGCAGCAACACAGTGCAAAGACATAACAAAAAGTTAAAATAATTTACGAAATAAATTAATAGTGCAAAGAAAGGAACAACAAGGTTGTGTTTATGGGTTCGAGGACTGTTCAGAAACCTGAAGGCCAAACAGAACTGTCCCTAAGGCATTGAGTGTGTGCCTTCAGCCTTCTGTACCTCCTCCCTGATGGTAGCAATGAGAAGAAGGCATGCCCTCAGTGGTGAGAGTCCCCCATGATGGATGCCTCCTTCTTGAGGCATCGCCTATTGAAAACGTCTTCATGATGGAGCTGGCTGGAGCTATAATCCTCAGCAGCTTTTTACGATCCTGTGCAATGGCACCTCCACAGCACTCAGAATGTTCTCCACGGTACATCTGTAGAGACTTGTGAGACATCAAACCCCTTCAAACTCCTTATGAAATATGGCTGCTGTTGCCCTTCTTTGTAATTACATCAATGTAAAGGAGCTTGAAGCTGCTCACCCCTTCCACCACTGCCCCCTGACAAGGTAAATTACAGAGATAAGAGGAGTGAGAAATGGAGCCGTACTTGCAAGTAAAAGTGAACACTTAGAAACTCATCCACTTCTTGCTTTCGTTTGTAAGGTTCTGAAGGATGGCCATTAATTTAAACAGAAAAAGTTAAGTTATTTATACTAAATATGGGCGCAGAAAAAGAACCTCAGAATTGCATGTGGTGACATGTATGTAATCGGATCATAAATTTTACTCTGACCTTCAATTTTAAAGGACTTGCACTGCATAAGACAACATTTCTCAGTGCAGCCTCCTTTGCAGAGAGAGCCAGCCTGCATTGAAACATGCAGTAAACATTGAATACATGCTTAACATCAATGTGATATATTATGAGAATGATCTTAGAAATGAAAGGGTTAACATATGAGGAGTGTTTGATGGTTCTGGGCCTGTACTCATTGGTGTTTAGAAGAATGGGGAGGGGGTTCCTCGTTGAAATCTACTGAATATTCTAAGGCCTAGAATTGAAAGGTGTCCTCTTAGGACAGAGATGAGGAGAAATTTATTTAGCCAAGGGGTGGTGAATCTGTGGAAATGATTGCTACTGATAGATCTGGAGTTCAAGGTAGTGGGAAATTTAAAGCAGAGATTGATGGGTTCTTGATTAGTCAAGGTGTCAAAGGTTTTGTGAAAAGGCAGGAGAACGGAGTTGAGAGGGAAAATAAATCAGTCATGATGGAATGGCGGAACAGACTTGATGGTTCAAATGGTCTCATTCTGTTCCTGTGTCTCATGATATCTAACAATAGGCTAATGCTTTAACTGTTCTTGAAAATAGCACCGAGAGTTATCAAAATCAGAAACAGATTTGGTATCACCGGCATACAGTATGAAATTTGTTAACTTTATGGCAGCAGTAGAGTGCAATACATGATAATATATAAAACATATGAATTACAATAAGTGTATATGTATTAGTTAAATTAAATAAGTAGTGCAAAGTCATAAATAAAGAAGTCATGAGGTAGTGTTCATGGGTTCAATGTCCATTTAGAAATCAGATGCAGAGGGAAAGAGGCTGTTCCTGAATCGCGGAGTGTGTGCCTTCAGGGTTCTGTACCTCTTTCCTGATGGTAAAAATGAGAAGAGGGCATGTCCTCGGTGGAGGGTGTCCTTCATGATGGGTGCCACATTTTATGAGGCACTGCTCCTTGATGATGTCTTGGATATTACAGAGGCTAGTGCCGTAATGGAGCTGACAAATTTTACAACTCCCTGCAGCTTACTTCGATCCTGTGCAGTAGCCCTTGCCCTCCATATCAGACAGTGATGCAGCCGGTCAGAATGGTACATCTGTTGACATTTGTGAGTGTTTCCCCAAACTCTTAATGAAATATAGCTGCTGTCTTGCCTTCTTTATAGTTGTGTTGAAATGTAGGGAACTGGTTAGAGATATTAATGCCCAGGAACGTGAAGCTGCTCTCTCTCTCCACCTGGTCCCTCTATGAGGATTGGTTCGTGTTCCCTCGTCTTACCCTTCCTGAAGTCCACAATCAGCTCTTTCATCTTACTGATGTTGAGTGCAAGGTTGTTGCTGTGACACCACTCAACTAGCTGGTATATCTCGTTCCTGTACATCCCATCACCATCTGAGATTTTGCTGACAATGGTTGTATCATCAGTTGTTCTAACTCTCAATAACTTCTCCTTTGGTTTTTCCCACTTTCTCCAGATCAAGGGTGTAGCCATGGGCACTCGCATGGGCCCCAGCTATGCCTGCCTCTTTGTGGGTTATGTGGAACAGTCTATGCTCCAAATCTATACTGGCACCACTCCCCAACTTTTCCTCCGCTACATCGATGACTACATTGGTGCTGCTTCCTGCACCCATGCTGAGCTCGTCAATTTCATCAACTTTGCCTCTAACTTTCATCCAGCCCTTAAATTCACTTGGTCCATCTCGGATACTTCTCTCCGCTTTCTCACTCTCTCGGTCTCCATCTCCGGAGACAGACTATCCACTGGCATCTTCTACAAACCCACTGACTCCCGTAACTATCTTGACTATACCTCTTCCCACCCTGCCCAATGCAAAAATTCCATTCCCTATTCCCAGTTCCTCCGTCTCTGCCGCATCTGCTCCCAGGATGAGGCTTTCTGTTCCAAGACTTCTCAAATGTCCTCTTTCTTTCAGGATCGTGGTTTCCCTTCTGGCATCATCAAAGATGCCCTCACCCGCATCTCCTCCACCACCCGCACTTCAGCCCTTAACCCATTCTCCCGTCACCACAACAGGGACAGGGTTCCCCTTGTCCTCACCTACCACCCCACCAGCCTCCAGATCCAACACATTATCCTCCGCAACTTCCGCCACCTTCAACAGGACCCCACCACCCAGCACATCTTTCTCTCCCTACCCCTCTCAGCTTTTCACAGGGATCATTCCCTCCATGACTACCTGGTCCACACGTCCCTCCCCACAGAACTCCCACCTGGCACTTATCCCTGCAAGCGCTAATGCTGCACCTGTCCCCACACCTCCCCCTTACCACCATTCCAGGCCCCAGACAGTCCTTCCAGGTGAGGCAACACTTCACCTGCGAGTCTGCTGGAGTCATCTATTGTGTCCGGTGCTCTCGGTGCAGCCTCCTCTACATCGGCGAGACCCGACGCAGATTGGGGGACCGCTTCGTCAAGCACCTCCGCTCCGTCCGTCACAATAGACAGGACCTCCCGGTTGCCACCCCACTTCAACTCTGCCTCTCATTCCCATCTAGATATGTCCATACATGGCCTCCTCTACTGCCATGATGAGGCCAAACTCAGGTTGGGGGAGCAACACCTCATCTACCGTCTGGGTAGCCTCCAGCCTGGTGGTATGAACATTGAATTCTCCAATTTCCGGTAATTCCCTCCCCCTCTCCCCTATCCTAGGTCCCTCTCTGCCTCGCTCCCCCTTCAACTTTCTGCTTTACCTCTACAGTTCTTTCATGCTTATCCCCTCCCCCCTTTATCCTTCCTCTGATTGGTTTTCCACCTGGCGCCTCTAGCCCTTCCCCCTCCCCTATCTCTATTACTGGGCTTCGGCCCTCTCTTCCCCCCCATTCCTGACGAAGGGTCTCAGCCCGAAACGTCGACAGCGCTTCTCCCTATCGATGCTGCCTGGCCTGCTGTGTTCCACCAGCATTTTGTGTGTGTTGTTGCTCATATTGAGTAAAGTTATTTTGGTAAAGATGAAATAGCCCCACCTGGTGGATTGGTTGCACGTTTACAACTTTCTCTAATTGTAAACATGACGTTCTGCTGATGCTGAGAATTCAGAGCAACATGCACACAAAATGCTGAAGGAACTCAGCAGGTCAGACAGCATCGATGGAAGTGAATAAACGGTCGAGGTTTTGGCCCTAGACCTTTCATCAGAACTGGAAAGGAAGGGGGAAGATACCAGAATAATAAGATAGGAGAGGGGAAGGGGGACAAGCTGGAAGGTGTTATGTGAATGGGGGGAGGGGGAATGAAGTGAGATGCTGGGAGGTGATGGGGAAAATGTAAAGGGCTGGAGAAGAATAAGGAGAGTGGACCATGGGACAAAGTGAAGGAGAAGGAGCACCGGGATAAGGCTGTGGATAGATGAGCAGAAGAGGTAAGAGGACAGAGTGGGAAAAAGAAGAAGAGGAAATGGGGAGGGGAAAAGAACAATCTGGAAGTGTTGCTCTGCCAGCCTGAGAGTGGCTTCATCATGGCGGAAGAGAAGGCCATGGACTGACATGCTGGAACAGCAATGGGGATAGGAAAGGAACTGGTTGGCCACCAGGAAATCCCATGTTGTGCTGAGGTGCTCTGCAGGTCAGACAGCATCTACAGAGATGAATAAACAGTCGATGTTTCAGGAAGTGTAGCCGAAAGCACAAATTTATAAAGAAGCAGTGCAAAATATTTAAATTACTGTACATTTTATATTTATAATAATTTATTTCTTTGTAACAATTCTTGGCACTCTTAAAGTTCAAATAATCTCAAGTACAAAAAGTTTCAGCAAAATCTCTTACTTTTAAAACTGATCTCTCAGCCTCAGGTGAGAAAATCTGTCTGTATGCTTTGTGTGGGTAAAAGCTGTGCATCAATTCTGAGTTTCATTCAATGGAGCAGAGCTTTGAGCAGCGCCCAATCAGAGATTGGAAGCCTGGGAAGATGTCGTTCCCCTCGGCTCTCCGTTTGAGTTTGGCACGTTGAGCAGTGGGAAATCAGTATTCGGGATTGATTGACAAGAGCAAATTAAAGTAAGGTAGGGGCAAGCAGAACAGCCACCACTGGCGAGGTCAGAGTTAGAGGGGATTGAGGTTTCAGTGAGGAGAGGCTTCAGTCAGAGAAGGGAAGCAAAGCTGTAAGTAGAGTTTTCTCCCCCACAGTTTATTATTTTCCTTTCTTTATAGTTGCTCAGTTAGGAACAGTAGAGATTCCAGGCAAGATAGCAGTATGTGAGAAGGCAGGGAGACCTCCGGAGTCCTTGACAGCTACAACTGCAAGAAGTGCATTCAGCTGCAGCTTCTAACAGTCTGCATTAAGGAGTTGGAGCTGGAACTGGATGAACTCCGGATCATTCAGGAGGCTGAAAGGATGATAGATAGAGAAGCAGTTACACCCAAGGTGCAGGACACAGGAAATTAGGTGACAGTCGGGAAGGGGAAAGGGGTTAAACAGCCTGTGCAGAGTATCCCTGTGGCCATCTTCCTCAACAACTGGTATACTGTTGGGGTAGATGACCAAGCAGAGGAAAGTCATAGTGATTAGGTCTCTGGCATTCAGCCTAACTCTGTGACTTGGAAGGGAAGGGGGGAGAAGATATAAGCTCTGGTTTAAGGGTATTCGTTAGTTAGGGAACAGCAAGGAGGCTCCCAGATGACACATTGTCTCCTAGGTGTCAAGGTCTGGGATATCTTGGACTGTCCTCAGTGTTCTTAAGTGGGAAGGTGAACAGCCAGAAGTTGTGGTCCATGTGGGTACGAATGACATGGGTAGGACGAGTGATGAGGTTCTGCAAAGTGAATTCTGGGAGTTAGTTGCTAAGTTAAGGGTTGTGATGTCAGGATTGCTGCCCATTCTACATGCTAGTGAGGCCAAAACTAGGAAGATTATACAGCTAAGGAGTTGCTGTACGAGGGAAGGCTGAAGATTTTTGGATCTTTGGGCTCTCTTCCAGGGAAGGTGGGACATCAGACAAAGTCAGTAATCTAAGGGTTGACCATGGTGCAACTTCTGTGTATATTTCAATGCAAGTAGTATTGTAGGAAAGGCAGATGACCTCAGGCCATGGATCAACACATGGAATTATGATACTTTAACCACTAGTGAGACTTGATTGCAGGAGGGGCAGGACTGACAGCCCAGTATTCCAGGGTTCCGTTGTTTTGGATGTGACAGAGCGGGAGGGATTAAAGGAGAAGGAGTGGTTGCTAAGTTAAAGAGCAGAACCGCCAGGGTTGTGATCTCAAGATTAATACCCATGTTACTTGCTAGTGAGGCCAGAACTAAAAACTTACACAGTCCAATACTTGGCTAAGAAGTTGGTGCAAGTTCAAAGTAAAGTTTATTACCAGAGTACAAACATACATGTCACCGCGTATAACCCTGAGATTCATTTTCTGCGGGCATACTTAGCAAATCTATAGAACACTAACTGTAAGCTATAAACTTCAGAAATTGTTAACTGTAAATAAACTCTGCAAATGAAGATGTAAATAGATAGCAATAAATAATGAGCATGAAATAACAATATAACAGAGTCCTTAATTGAGTGCAGCTCTCCCCTTTTGTTCAAGAGCCTGATGGTTGACAGGTAGTAACAGTTCCTGAACCTGGTGGTGCGAGTCCTGAGGCTCTTGTACATTCTACCTGATGGCAGCAGTGAGAAAAGAGCACGGCCTAGGTGATGAGAATCTTTGATGTTGAATGCTGCCTTTCTATGGCAACATTTCATGTAGGTGTGCTCAATGGTTGGGTTGGTTTTATCCATGTTGTACTGCGCTGAATCCACTACCTTTTGTCGGATTTTCCACATTGACATTGCGAGAGGGAAGGAATAAGATTTTTGGATCATTGGGCTCTCTTCTAGGGATAAAACAGTGGTTGCTTGGCAGGAGGCAAAAAGTGGGAATAAAAGGATCCTTTTCTGGTTAGCTAGTGACCAGTGGTGTTCCACAGGGGTTTGTGTTGGGTCCGATTCTTTTTATGTTATATGTCAATGATATGGATGATGGAATTGATGGCTTTGTCGCAAAGTTTGCAGATGATATGAAGGCAGATGGAGGGGCAGGTAGTTTTGAGGAACTCGAGGGACTACAGAAGGACACAGACAGATTAGGAGAATGGGCACAGAAATGGCAAATGGAATATGGTGCAGGGTAGTGTATGGTAGAAGAAATGAAAAGATTGACAATTTTCTAAGTGGAGAGAAAATACAAAGAAACTGAGGCATGAAGGAACTTGGGAGTACTTGTGCAGGTTTCCCTTAAAGTTAATTTGCAGTTTCAGTCTGTGATGAGGAAGGCAATTGCAATGTTAGGATTTATTTCAAGGGAACTGGAATATAAAAGTGAGGATGTAATGTTGAGACTTTATAAAGCACTGCTGAGGCCTCACTTGGAGTATTGTGAGCTGAGCCCCTTCTTTTAGGAGATACATGCTGAAGCTGCAGACGGTTCAAAGGAGGTTTACAAAAATGATTCCAGGGTTGAATAGCTTGTTATATGAAGAGTGTTTGATGGCTCTGGCCCTGTATTCAGAAGAATGAGGGGTGACCTTATTGAAACCTATTCAATGGCTTTGAATAAATGGAAGCGGAGAGGATGTTTCATATGGTGGGAGAGTCTAAGACCAGAGGACACAGTCTCAGAATTGAGGGGCATCCTTTTAGAACAGAGATGAGGAGAAATTTCTTTAGTCAGAGAATGGTGAATCTGTGGAATTCTTTGCTGCAAGCTGCTGTGGAGGCCAAGCCTTTATGTATATGTAAGGCAGAGTTTGATAGGTTCTTGATTGGTCAGGGCATGAGGGGATATGGGGAGAAGGCTGGAGACTGAGGCCGAAAGGTAAATTGGATCAGCTGTGCTGAAATGGAGGAGCAGATCAATGGCTTAATTCTGCTCCTGTATCTTATGGTTTACTTGATTACTAGTCAAGGAAAATGTCATAGCAGTACTCAGTCAGGACAGACTGGAGAACTCGTCTAGTGAGGCATTATGGGTGGAACTGAGTAATAAGAAAGGCTTAGCAATGTTAAGAGGCTATATTACAGACCACCCAATTGTCCTAGGGATATAGAGGTGCAAATTTGTGAAGCGTTTGCCAACTGTTGCAAGAAACATGAGGTTGTTATAGTAGGTGATTTTAACTTTCCACATATTGACTGGGTCTCCCATGCTGCGAAAGGGCTAGATGGGATAGAGTCTGTCAAGTGTGTCCAGGAAAGGTTCTTTAAACAATACATAAAAATCCCAACAAGAGAGTGTGTGATACTGGATCTGAGATTAGGGAATGAGATAGGACAGGTGTCAGAAGCTTTTTTAGGGGAACACTTTGCATCTAGTGACCACAGTGCCATGGGTTTCCAAGAAGATATGCGGAAAGATAGGTCTGGTCCGCAGGTTGAGATTCTAAATTGGAGAAAGGCCTATAGGTAGATAGATACTTTATGGATCCCACAGGAAATTACAGTGTCGTAGTAGCATTATAACTCATCTCCTTCGACCTTAGACCACGGAGTTATCAATCACCCCGATGAGTTATTAACTTCAAACTTTCTGCATAATTAATCAAAAAGTTGACCTGCATACGCGTGTAACGAGAGCTGTATAACTCATCTCCTTCTACCTTAGGCCACGAATGTATACATTAAACAACCTTGAGATTTGTCTCCTTACAGGCAACCACAAAACAAAGAAACCCAAAATAACCCATTAAAAAAACACAACAGGCTCCAAAATAAAATCACGCAAACAAATGCAATCAAATAATGTTCTAAACTGAAGTCCACAGGGAGTCCATCGCAGACACTCTGTTCAACACAGAGCCGAGTAAATGTCCTGGAGCAACAGACTGAACCGGCCTATCCCTCGCCTCGGGCCCCGACTCCCTGAACTTCACAATCCGGCCTGGCACCTGAATTTTCGTCCAAATATCCCTTTCAGTTGCTCCAATTATCTCCCCAGTTTGCTTCCCAAAGCAAGACTTTGCCAAAATTAAGTTTCAACAAGGAAAGGCAGGGATACGGTGGAAATCAGAAATAAAACCAGAAAATACTGGAAACCCTCAGAAAATTGGGTAACATCATGGATGAAACAAGTCTGTTTTAGGCTTCATTACAACTTCAGTTTAGCTGTTTCCCTGTGTCATCGGTATCAGAGAATGACACTCCGTGGCCACCTGCTCATTAATGCAAATGTCGAATCAGCCAATCACATGACAACAGCTAGATGCATGAACATGCAGACATGTCTGCAGTTTTGGTCACCTCGCTACAGGAAAGATGGAAACAAGTTTGAAAGAGTACAGAGAACATTTACAAGGATGTTGCCAGGTCTGGAGGACCTGAGTTAAAAGCAAAGATTGAATAGGTTAGGACTGTATACTTTAGAACGTAGAAGATTGAGAGGAGATTTGATAGAGGTATACAAAATTATGAGGAGTATAGATAGGGAAAATGCAAGTAGGTTTTTTCCACTGAGGTTGGGTGGGACTACAACCAAAGGTCATGGGTTAAGGGTGAAAGTTGAAAAGTTTAAGGGGAATTTGAGGGGAAGCTTCTTCACTCAGAGGGTGGGACGAGCTGCCAGTGCAAGTGGTGCATGTGAGCTCGATTTCAATGTTTAAGAGAGGTTTGGTTAGATACAGGGAATATAGAGTCTGGAGAGCTATGGTCCTGATGCGGTCGATGGGAATAAGCAGTTTAGATAATTCAGCATGTTACTGTGCTGTACTTTTCTATGACTTACTTTCTTTTTATCACAGTGGCAATATACCTTACTTTTGACACTGAAATAAGTGTTGTTACTTTCGAACGGTGTCACAACAGCTTTGCACTCAACGTCGGTGAGACGAAGGAATTGGTTGTGGGCTTCAGGAAGGGAAAGTCGAGGGAACACACACCAGTCCTCATTGAGGGATCAGCAGTGGAAAGGGTGAGTAGTTTCAAGTCCAGGGTGTGAACATCTCTGAAGATCTATCCTGGGACCAAAATATTGATGCAATTACAAGCAAGACATGACAGTGGCTATACTTCAAAGTTTCATTTGCATAAGTATGTATGCAGTATACAACTCTGAGATTCTCTAGATAGCCACCAAATAAAGAAAAACCATGTCATTCAGTTCAGAGAGAAACAGCAAACACACCATCACCATCATCAACCCTAGAAAGTACCCCTCCCCCACACAAAAACGAGAAAGAACAGCAAAACCACAGAATATAAAAATCGTAAGACTGAAAATTGTCCACGGTCCGTTGTCCAAAAATCCATATGCAAAAAACCCAGTAACATTCACCAGCATTATTGAAAGAGAGAGACTTCGGCACAGCCCTCGGCCCTACAGCCTTCCTCTTTGGCAGCAGAGCAACCCCACCAGTAATCAGAAGGCCACTAGTGCTTGCCATCAGCGTTTGCCTCAACATAATCAGTGAATAATGGAATCGTTAAGCAATGAAATGGAGTCAAACATCAGCTCATGCTCCGCCTTGTAGTTTCTTTGCTCTTGGTTCACAATGCTTCCCGGAGTCTTCGAGAGAGAGAGCAGAGCGCTGGATTGCTCATTCGATCTCCAAACTAGGAATCGGCAGGCTCTAGCAGTTCCAGGAACACACTTAAGATGAAAAACAGACATACAGGAAGTAAAAAGAAGTGAAAGAAGCTTTGTGGTTCATCCAAAAGACGTTGACCGAGGAGTGTTGCATGCAGATGCCATTTTGACCGGAAGGAGGAGTTTGAAGAAACTTGGTATGACACCAAAGACTCACAAATTTCTACAGATGTACCGTGGAGAGCATTCTAACTGGTTGCATCACCGTCTGGTATGGATGGGCCACTGCACATGGTCAGATGCAGGAAGCTGTAAACCAGGACATATTCAAAAAGCAGAGCCTCAGAAAGGTGACATCCCACCATCCAGTATGTGCCCTCTTCTGATTGCCACCATCAAGAGGGAGGTACAAGAGCCTGAATACATAGTGTTTCAGCCATAGCTTCTCCCCCTTCACCATTAGATATCTGAATGGACAAAGAATCCATCAACACCACCTCGGTATTTTCTCCTCTCTCTATGCACTATTTATTTTATTTCACCAGTGGTGTAGTGTCTTACAGCCACACAAGCACGCATGACTGATGCTAGTTAGAAACAGTTTGGCAGCAGTCTCCTGTCCAACTTAAGCAGCTAGGTGTCCCAAATAAATGAAGTGAATCCTGGTTACTTTCTCACTTAGTGTTTGCTCTTTAAGAGTTGTCCCAAACAAGTGGCTGCCCTGATATACCAAATCAATGGCTCAATTAACCAAATCCACTGTATTTGTATTCAGAAGCTAACCAGTGACTGGGTAATTTTAAAATTAGAAGCTTAACACCATCCAGGACAAAGCAAGCTACTTAACCTCACACTGTACACCATTCCCTCTTCTATAGAAGCACTCTGTACTAATTGCAGTTAATAACTGGGTTTCTCTTACAGCATCTCCCAAACCCATGTGTCTACCAAGGAGCAGAAGAACAGGAAGTGCTCAAGAACCTCACCACCCACACAGTTCTTTCTAACCAGCATACCGTCCTGTAGCCACACTCCCAGGATTTCCCCTTCTCTACGGATCCTCCCTCCAGGCATTTACCCCTCTCTCCAAATTGTACTCTCTCCCTGGACCCCCTCTCCCTCAATTCCCCTATACTTGGAATTCTTCCTCTGCTGCTCTCTCTCTCCCCTCCCTGTCCATCCTCATTCTCCCTCTCACTTTAGATCTCCCCGACCACCCCATCCCTCTGCCAGTCAGCTCCCTGTCCATCCTCATTCTCCCTCTCACTTTAGATCTCCCCTCCCCTCCCTGTCCATCCTCATTCTCCCTCTCACTTTAGATCTCCCCTCCCCTCCCCTCCCTGTCCATCCTCATTCTCCCTCTCACTTTAGATCTCCCCGACCACCCCACCCCTCTGCCAGTCATTTCTCCCGCCCCGCCCCCTTCTCGCGAGATTCCGGCGCCGCTGACCTGGCAGGTTCCGGGCGGAGTGGTGGCGTCGGCTCGCTCGGGAGGGGATCCGCGGCGCCGGGCTGTCGTCGGAACGGCCATGCAGCCCGCTCCGCGCTGACCAGATGGCATCAGCGCGCCGAGCAGGTGAGCCCAGTCCAGCTGCGAGGCTCAATGGCGCACCCCGGGCGGGGGAGGTTACCAGTTAACGGGCCTGAAAGGAGAGGGATCGGGTAGAGAGAGCGGTGGGGGGTAGATGGGGTAGAGAAAGCGGTGGGGGGTAATGGGGGTAGGGGAAGCGGTGGGGAGAGATGGGGGTAGGGGGAGAGATGGGGGTAGGGGAAGCGGTGGGGGGTAGATGGGGTAGAGAAAGCGGTGGGGGGTAGATGGGGTAGAGAAAGCGGTGGGGGGTAGATGGGGTAGAGAAAGCGGTGGGGGGTAGATGGGGTAGAGAAGGTGGGGGGTAATGGGGGTAGGGGAAGCGGTGGGGGGAGAGATGGGGGTAGGGGAAGCGGTGGGGGGAGAGATGGGGGTAGGGGAAGCGGTGGGGAGAGATGGGGGTAGGGGAAGCGGTGGCGAGAGATGGGGGTAGGGGAAGCGGTGGGGAGAGATGGGGGTAGGGGAAGCGGTGGGGGGAAATGGGGGTAGGGGAAGCGGTGGGGAGAGATGGGGGTAGGGGAAGCGGTGGGGAGAGATGGGGGTAGGGGAAGCAGTGGGGAGAGATGGGGTGGGGGAGAGATGGGGGTAGGGGAAGCGGTGGGGAGAGATGGGGGTAGGGGAAGCGGTGGGGAGAGATGGGGGTAGGGGAAGCGGTGGGGGAGAGATGGGGGTAGGGGAAGTGGTGGGGAGAGATGGGGGTAGGGGAAGCGGTGGGGGAGAGATGGGGGTAGGGGAAGTGGGGGAGATGGCATGGGGAAGTGGGGGAGGAGAGATTTGCGAGGAGGAGGTGGGAGCTAGTGATGGGGGAGGGGAAAGAAATGGATGAGGGGGGAGGAGGGAAACATTGCTTGAGGCCACAGTCTAATTTCTTTTTAAGTAATTTTGCAAATGTTTTAAGTAGGTTTTTGAATGTATTTTATAACTTGTACATTTTATTGTGAGAATATAACAAGCTACAATTCTTTGAAAAAAACAGATCCTGGAATTATCAAATGCACTAAATGATCCAAGATTGTTTAACGTCATTTCCAGAACACAAATTTAAAGGGGAATGACATAATTATTACTCTGGATCTGATGCAGCACAAAAAAAACACAAGATAAAGAACACAATTTAAAAACAAACAAATATATTTACATAAGGTAGCTTATATTCATAAATTTGATTGTATGTACCCACACACATCGTGGATTCCAGTTAACTGGGACACTTTGGGACCAGTACATTTTGGCCCAATTAAGCAGCTGGGGAATTAGCTGAAGCTTTATGGAATATTTAAAATGTATAAAAGTGAAAACTACCAATTAACTCAGTAACAAATTGTGTGTAGGCCTCCGTTAGTCTCGATAGACCTTGGATTTGCACCCTGGAAAGTTTCCAGGGCGCAAGCCTGGGCAAGTTTTTTTTATGGAAGACTGGCAGTTGCCCAAGCTGCAAAGTCTCTGCTCTCCACGCCACCAATGTTGTCCAAGGGAAGGGCATTAGGGCAAATTATATACCTAAATGAAATACAGAACAAATTAGAACTACCAAAATTACTGCTACAGTACCATAAAACTAGGTATTAGTTCCTAATGGTTATTAATGAAGGAATTCACTGCACGCTGCTGTTATTTTGATAGACTATAAATGAACAAAATCATGCAGACACTTAGTGCAGTTAATGGCCTGCTTTCACACAATCCTTTTGACAATCATCTAAATCCTCATTTCCATTGTGCCATTCAACATCATTGTTGATTGATACCTTCAAATTCTTCGTAGCTCCTCACTTATTGAAGCAGTGAAATCGTTCTATTTTCACTCCCTACTGTTACTGGACTCTCCAAGCCTGAATGCATGAAACTGGGGTGAGGAAAGCGGTTCCAAATTGGCTGATTATTTCTCCGGGTGTGGTGAACACACACAACTGATGCTATTTTAAAACTGTTCACTTTAAGCACCGTGTTGTGTCTAATGCCCACACGTGCACACAACTGACTTTAGTTAGAAACTGTTTGGCAACATTCTCCTGTCCCAACTAAGAGGCTAATTTCTCAATTTGTTTTTTAATAGTTGTGCCAATAACAGCTTCCCCAATTAACTTTTGGCCCACTAACCAGAATCCACTTGAGGCAAGCACTATTAATAGATAAGAAATGAAATTTGTTGATGTGTTCTTTAGAAGGAATCAGTAGAGTTGATTATACAGCAAGATAATGACAGAACAGTTATAAACCTTAAGGCAGCTGGATGCTGTGCTAATGTGTTAGAACGGCTTGAATTATTCATTTATACCTGTTTTGTTTGGCAAAACTAGATTAATCATTGTTATACCTTTCTTACAGTTAACCATGGCAGGGAGAAGCCAAGCTCATTTTCTGCCAGCAACTATTCAGCAGTCATTGGGAGGCAACGTTTATGTGTTTGCCAACAGCACGGCTTCAGAAAATGAACTTTCAGAAGAGGACGTAGAATGCTTTGAGCTTAGGCCAAGAGGGAAGGAGAAAATTCGAAGAACTGCATCTAAAGATCGATTGGATGATATTGTGTACCTGGTTCGAGAAATACAAGAGGGTGACACCTTGAATGCACTTGCTTTGCAGTATTGCTGTACTGTAAGTGATGATTTTATTCGTAACATAGAGGATTGTTGCAGAGGAGAGGTGGATAGAATGGTAAAGAAAGCCATAGGCAGAACATAGCATTGGAAATATTTGTATATATAGAAGTAGAATATTCTGTTAAATGTAAGCAAGAATAAACACAAAAGGAGTGACAACAGAACAGTTCCACTCCCCTGTATTAATTCTAAATTAGTCAAAAGGCAGAAGTTTGACATGTAAAATATTTTCCAAAAAAATTTCCAATGCTGTTTCATAATACAGTTCCTTTATTAAACACTTAATTTCCCAAAACTAAATCAGTCCTCTAAAATTGCAAAACAAAATTGTGAATGTCAAGTACATTTTCTTAGATCAAGATGGTAAAATAAAATGACAAATCACAGCTCAATTCTAATATCGGAAATAACTTGAAAAATGTATAGCTCAGGTGGTTGGTTGGGTTGAGTTCTCTGATCTTGGCAATCTGTTTGCAAATGTTTTGTCACTGTACGGGGAGACATCATCAGTGTGCTGTTCATTTGTGATGTGTCTTCTGGCCTTTATATACTTACCAGTCAATTGATTAGTCCTCAGTTCAGAATGTAGGATCAAGGTCAACATGTCTGTTTACAGTATTGTTTGCTGAAAACAGACATATAGATCTCAATCCTATTTGTAAGCCAATGTAGGAAAAATACCAGACCACAATGCACAAAGTTCGCTGCACAATCAGTCAGTGTCAAAACCCCCTTCCCAATTCATAATGACATCCAGTTGGTTGGTGAGTATTAAAAGGACGCACCACAAATGAACAGCGCACTGATGATGTCTCCTTGTGTGGTGATGAAATATTTGCAAATGGATTGCCAAGATTGGAGAACATTTCTAATATCCTTTCAAGAATGTAAATTGAGCAATAATTAAATTTATGGTAGACGTTTCAGGGCGAGAATACTTATGCTTGATAATTTAAATCCTATTTTAAGACTGTTTTATATTCCTGTTTCCTTCCTTCCCTGATACCATTTTCACTGAATGTATTTATCTACCAAGTCTGCCTTCACTGCTGTAGCCACTTGTGGTTAATAATGTTAAAAAAATATTTTCACTGAAAGTTGTCTTCTAATTTTCCCCCTTGTATTACCACTGTCTCTGCTAGTACTATTGTAGCGGTGTGCTACACGCAGCGCTAAAATTACGACACGGAGTCGGTAACTGCAGTCGAAGGAAAAAACTTTATTCGAAATCTTCAGCCTCACTTTTAAGCCTCCCTCGTGGCGCAGAGGCTCCAAAGCTCTGTGCTCGCAAACCCCCGTAGGCTATCTGATTGTGAGTCGGTTCAGATGTGCCAGGAAATGTGTCGCCACACTATCACCAATTAAGCCTACTAGCTTGCTTGCTTGCTTAACCCTATCTCCACTACTGGGGCACTGGCCACTGGCTATAGCTTGCCAGAGTCTTCTATCCAGGGCCATTCTTTCACATTGTTTCCAGGTGTAGCCCATCTTGGTGTCAGATCCTTCCTGTCCCAGGGATGAGATCCTTGGAGCTTCTGTTGACATTTTTATAGCACTGGGTTTTTACAGGATAAGGTTGTTAGCCCTTTGCCCACCATTCTCCTTTCACAGCCAGGCTTGGGGCAGTCCTTGGCGGAGTTCAGCACCGCAAAGAAGAAGCATTAAATGTAGCCTCGGCAGTATCAGCCATATTGTACGAATGAAGAAAATCTTCAGTATTTATATCGTTTGTGGTTGATCTGCAAAAGAGTGAATAATTTTGAATACTTGTAATCCCATCAAATAGTTTATGCTCATTTGAACAAGTCCTGAATTATTTAAGTCTGCATTTGGCATTTTGGATATCATATAGCTAAATCTGTAATATATATGGATGTTAGCAATGACTGTTTATAAAAGGTGTTCAAAACAATGTATTTTCTGTCTCTAAATTCATCATTCCTACAATTTTGAATTTCAGGGGCCATATATGTAAAATTTATAATCTGATTTGTATTTCTGTTGTAACATGTTCAGAAAGCTGTAGGAACTCTGCAGGTGAGGCAGCATCTATGGAGAGGAGTAAACAGTTTTGGGCTGAGATGTTGTTGATTTTTTCCTCTCAATAGATGCTGCCTGATATGCTGAGTTCCTGTTGTATATTGTGCATTACTCTGGATTTTACTTCTCTCTTGTATTTTTGATTTTCTGTTGACTTTTCATTTACATATGATTATTGAAGATAAAATCCCTGAAGCTGCTAGTAGTCATTTGCCAAATTTGCGTGTTGTAAGTTCAAATTAAATTTAGTATGGAAATACATGTGTATATGCCACCATATACAACCCTGAGATTCATTTTCTTGTGGGCAAGCTCAATAAATCCATTAACCAGAATCAATGAAAGACCACACAATGTACAAAAAAAAACAAGAAATGCAAATATATAAAAAAGGTAAGTAGGGTGTTTTAAGAAATTTGCAAACAAAAACTGCACTGAGGTCGAAATATTGTTCTTGATCTGATAAAATTAGTGCCTTTTAATAGTTGACAGTATGTGACATTTTAATAGTCAACAGGTGATATATTGAAACTTGGGAAAGACTGCAAAGAGATTGGGGAAGTTAGTCAATTGTTAAGAATGAGGTGATGGACTACTTGGTGACCCAGGACAAGATAGTACAAAGTTAGCATGGTTTCTTTCAGGGAAAATCCTGCCTGGCGAATCTGTTGGAATTCTTTGAGGAGATTACAAGGAGGAGAGATAAAGAGGATGCAATGGATGTTGTATATTTGGACTTTCAGAGAGCCTGTGAGGTGCCACACATGCAGCTGCTTACCAAGTTAAGAGCCCATGCTATTACAAGCAAGTTACTAACATGGTTAGAGCATTGGTGATTGGTAAGAGCCAGCGAGCAGGAATAAAAGGATCCTTTTCTGTTTGGCTGCCAGTGACTAGTGGTGTTCTGCAGGGGTCGGTGTTGGGACCACTTCTGTTTATGATGTATATAAATGATTTGGATGATAGAATAGATAGGTTTGTTGCCAAGTTTGCAGATGATACGAAGATTGCTGGAGGGGCAGGTAGTGTTGAGTAAACAGGTAGGATGCAAAAGGACTTAGGAGGATGGGGAAGTAAGTGGCAAATGAAATACAATGTTGGAAAATGCACGGTCATGCACTTTGGTAGTAGAAATAAATGTGTGGACTATATTCTGAATGGGGAGAAAATTCAGGAATCTGAGTTGCAAAGGGACTTAGGAGTCCTTCTGCAGAACACCCCGAAGGTTAACTTGCAGGTTGAGTCGGTGGTGAAGATGGCAGATGCCATGTTAGCGTTAATTTCAAGATGTCTAGAATACAAGAGCAGGGGTGTGATGCTGAGGCTTTATTCTTGCTAAGTTCTTGATTGGACATGGCATCAAAGGTTATGGGGAGAAGGCTGAAATTAGGGTTGAGGAGGAGATAGAACAAATACTTGATGGGCCAGATGGCCTAATTCTGTCATGTCTAATGGTTGTGCTATTGGCGAGTAAAATATTAAATGGCATTAGACAAACAGATGATGGGAGTGGGGAATGCTAGACGAAACAAAAAGATACTGCATACTATTTCACTTGGAACAAAATCCCCAAATATTGAAATCTGATAGCAGAGCGGAAGAAGCTGTTTCTAAAATGTTGAATGTGCATCTTCAGGCTCCTGTACCACCACCTTGATGGTAGCAATGAGGAGAGGCACATCCTGGGTGATGAAGTCCTTAATGATGCATGCTACCTTTTTGGGGCATCACCCTTTGAAGGTTTCCTAGATGATGTAGAGGCTAGTGTTCATGATGGGGCTGATGGAGTTAGCAATTTTGTGGCTTTTATCTGATCCCTGAGCAGTGGCCCCTCCATTCCAGTTGGGGATTTATAAAGTCACAGTTCTGAGTGGTTGCCAGTCAATAGCTATTATATTAATGCTGTTTGACTCTATAACCTTTCCAATATCTTTCAACCCCTCAATCCTATTGAGAATTATATTAGCAACTCATTTCTTCAGAACTACATTCTGCCAGAGAAATTTGATCTCAAAACAGTATTGTATAGAAATTGCAGCAATTTCAGTCTAGCCAGTCTATGTTCTCCACTCAAAGTCTACGACTTTGCATTGAAATCAATTTGCATATACTGTGCCTATCTGCAAGTCTATTAATGTTTTACTGTAATTTCTTGCAATCCTCCTCAGTCTGAACTAGCCCTTCTAGTTTTGTATCTTCAGCAAATGTAGTACAGCGTCTGATTTTAAAAAAACGCTATGGACTCATCAGGCAAAATCTGGGTAACTCAGCAGCTCTATGGAGAGGAGTAAATAGCAACATTTCAGGCTGAGACCTTTGCACTCCCCAATTCCTCTCACTTTATTCTGGCTTCTGCCCACTTCCTTTCTAGTCCCAATGAGGAGTCTCGGCCTGAAATATTGACTGTTTAATCCTCGCCACAGATACTGCCTGACCTCCCAACTTTCTCCAGCATTTTGTGTGTGTTGCTTTGGATTTCTAACATCTGCAGAATCTCCTGTGTTTATGGAGATAATATAGTCTCTGTGGGCTTTTACTTGCCACCATGTCATTGTGAAAGGCTACTCTTTCTTATGACTACTGTGTTGCAGTTAAGTGTCCACTTCGTTTATTTCACATCCTCTGTCCTTGCTCATTTGATATTTGCATTGTACCTTATCAATGGCTATTCAGAAATCAGAATATATTAAAAGTATTACATCATTGGTATCCAATCTCCCTCTTCACAGAAACGTTCGTCAAGCGAGATTTTGTACTTTGAAGTCCACGTCAAGTACTCAGGATCAACTCTGGATAAAATTGATATACTGTAGTTCCAACAATATACATTCCTGTATAGCCATAGATTTATTATATGAATAGAAAATCTATACTATATTATACATGCATACAGTGATGGTACAATATAAGTAATGAAAGTCAGTTCATGTCTCCCATAGTGAAATCCAAAGATTCTAACCTCATGATCCAAGAAAATGATAGGTCAGTCTGCTGGGCTATTAAAACAAAAGCTTAACACCATCTTAATAATTTTTTTCTCCCAGGGCAGTTAATTTGATCTACCATTCTCATTAGCACCCCCACCACCTTCTATCTGTTACCCACATCACTACTCAGTAAGCACTTTAAAACAATTTTATTCTATAAGACCATATTATATAGGAATAGAATTAGGCCATATTGCCCCATAAGAGTTTGCACTGCCATTTTATTGTGGCTAATCCAGTTTTCCTCTCAACCCCAATTTCCTGTCTGCTCCCCATATCTCTACAAGAACCTATCAGCCTCCACTTTAAAAATACATTAAAGACTTATCCTCCACAGTGGCCTGTGGCATAGAATTCCACGGATTCATCACTCCCTGGCTAAAGAAATTCTTCCTCATCTCCATTCTAAATGGATGACCCTCTATCCTGATGCTGTGTCCATTCCCCCTGCAACTCTCAGCCTCACCATGCTGCATTAGCAAATCTTCCCACTAGTATAATAGTCCACTCCAGTTCAGGTGCAAGCCATCCCTTCTGTGCAGGACTCACTTTCCCTTGATCCAAAAATCTTATGCCCTCCTTCCTACACCAACTCTTTGGTTACGTATTAAACTGTATAATCTTCCTAGTTCTGGCTTCACTAGCACGTGGCATGTGTAACAATCCAGAGATCACAACCCTGGAGGTCCTGACCTTTAACTTGGCACCCAATTCCCTGAACTCCCTATGCTGAACACTGTCACTCATCCTATCCATGTTATTGGTACCACGACTTCCAGTTGATCACCCTTCCACTTAAGAATGCTGATGACTCAATCAGAGAAATCCGGATCCTGGCACCCAGGAGGCAACATGCCATCCAGGGATCTCTTGCGCACAGAACTTCCTGTCCCTTCCCCTAAGTAATGAGTTCACCACAGCATGCTGCTTCTCCCCTCTTCCCTTTTGAGTCACAGAGGTAGACCGGATAATTTTGAAAACGCAGGTTTCGTGTAAAAACAATAGGCGTCCACACTACGCGTTTTTAAAAATATCGCTATCCACATTGAAACGGAGATTTCAGTGAATCTCCTCCAGCACATGCGCAGGACACATCTACCGAAAACAAGCAACATGTTTGGTGTTGAATCTCGCCGTAAAAGTGCGCGTTTATGTAGTTACAGTCTAGAAAAACTTAAAACGACGGACAGCTGTTGGCTTTCAAGCAGGAGAACTTAAAAGTAAAAAAAATACTGGAATGTACAGTTCACAGACAGATTGACCCGGCTGACGACGAACATTGAAATACTGACTAACTCTGTTGCATTAATAAAGCACCTTGTTAAAAATATAAAACATGTCTGCATCAGTGTTATCTTGTATTTCCATACAAAGTTACATTAGGCTGTTACACATCTATTGTCAGAGAAGTACTTGCATAAATAGGTAAACCACCTTCATACGAGCAAGGACAGAAAACAGGGCAAAGTGAGTATACTTATTTTTTCAGTAAGTTATGGGTCAAATTATTTGGTGAGTACATTTCTAACTCGTCTGTCGTCAGTTTCGTTGCCATCTGTTCAGAAATTGTTAGGTTGCGTTCAAGAAAACAATGAAATAGCGTGCTGCCGCCTGACAGCATTTTCGGAAGTCTCCGGTTACCCCGTTCACACTGATCCGGCCAATCAGGTGTTTTCAAAAGTACACACTTTGGAGAGCGTTTCTGAAAAGCTCTGGTTTTGGGGGACGAAAACACCATTTTAGTGTGGATGAAGGGTAAAAACAAAGAGAAAAAGCTTTGGTTATGGATTTTTCCAGTGTAGTGGGGACGTAGCCTTAGTGCCAGAGGCCCAACCAATGTGACTTTCTCTTAGGTCTTCCTATAATAATACTATTTATATTGTAAATACATTGCTGGTATTTGTACATATTTGTACATTTTATTCCATATCTGTACTTTAACCTCTAACTTTATTTTTCTGTACTAAATCAAAGTAAGTCAACAATAAGGTAGAAACAAACGAGAAAATCTGAAGGCGCTACTTGGCCTGCTGAGAAAGGGAAAAATGGTTGAGATAGGAATATACTTTGAAACAATTCACTGCTCTGACATATGAATTGCAACCATAGTTTTTCCTATTGAGTGAAGGCATCAATAAAATAGCTTCTCAAAAATTAAAGATTAGCTTCCTTTGTCATATGTACAATGAAACATACAGTGAAATGCATCATTTTGCATTGAGGATGTGCAAGTGTCACAATGCTTCTGATGTCAGTAAGCATGCCACAACTTACTAATCAACTAACCCATATGTCTTTGGGAGGAGACCGGAGGAATCTCACAGGGTCACAGAGAGAATGTGTAAACACCTTGCAGACAGTGACAGGAATTGTACCCTGATTTTGCAGCTGATGCTGTAAAGCACTACACTAATCATTATGCTACTGTCTCCCCCACCCCCCCCCAAAATAACCTCCAGAGTAAACAGTTCATAGCTTTAATGTTGGAAATGCATTTTAATTGCAGTCATAATTTGACTGTCCTCTAATAGAATGAGGGCATCAACAAAATAGTTTCTCAAAAGTTAATTTCCATAGTTTTTTATTTAAGATACAACATGGGTCTGGCCCTTCAAGCTGTGCTACCCAGCAATCCCCAACAACCCCGATTTAACCACAACCAAGTCACGAGATTTGTTATGACCAATTCACCTACCTGGTATGTCTTCGGACTAGTGGGGGAAAAACCCATACTAATAGAGACACTGACAAGGATGCCAAAATTAAACTCTGAGCTCCAATTGCCCGACCCTTGATAGCGTGCTAACTGCTATGCTACCATGACTGCTTTTCTGATCATGATGTAACATTATATAATACCATTTGTATTTTTCAGGTTGCAGATATCAAGAGGGTTAATAACCTCATCAATGACCAGGATTTCTTTGCTCTCAGATCTATTAAAATTCCTGTGAAGAAGATCACTTTACTGGGGGAGAGACACAATGCCACAGCCGCAAGACTGGTTCCACGTGTAGCCTTGGAATCGAATGCACAGTGTCAGGAATTAAAAACTGGTGTAGACACTTCTACCAGTGAAAATGCTGACAACTTTCTCAGAGAAGTTGATAAAGACTTAGAAAGGATAGTAAGATCTAATGACACCACTCGGGAGCATTTAAATGAGGTGGTTTCAGCTTTATCTGCCCAGCCATTTTATCAAGCAGCGGATCGCAAAATCGCGCGACGGAAAGACCCCCATTATGGAGCTGACTGGGGCATGCGCTGGTGGAACGCAGTGATGATAATGTTGATTGTTGGAATTGTTACACCTCTGTTTTATTTACTGTACTATGAAGTTCTGGTAAAAGTTGAGACAAGCCATCATTCGACAATGGAATCAACGCATCTACCTGTTACTAACATTGTACCGCAAGAGCCAAAGCATAACAGTGAAATTGATCCTTTGCAAAGGACTAAAATCCACTCACAGGAAGCTCTGCATCACGTGAATGCAAAACTTCAGCCATCTGACACCTGACATCAATTGTATCACATTTTTCTGTCCTGTGCAAAGCCTTACCAGCTGTTATCTAATGGGGAACATTGCATTGTTATCAGTTTGAATTGTAATGTGGAGGAGCTGCAAAAATTATATCATGTCATGAATTTTCTATTCAAATAAAGTGAAACAGCATTTGTAAAATAGTTGATAGGTCACCAAAACTTGCTTCCCAGTGTTATAAAACAACATAACATAAACACTGATACTAATATATAATTAGCTATATTTAAAGGGTGAACCGGTTTAAGCTGGAGACAGGTGACCATAAGACATAGGAGTGGAATTAGGCCATTCAGCCTATCAAGTGTATTCTGCCGTTCTGTCATGGTTGATTTATGATCCCTTTTCGACCTCATTCTCCTGCCTTCTATCTGTAATCTTTGACACCCTATCAACCTCTGCTTTAAATGTCTTGGCCTCCACAGCCATCTGTGGCAAAGAATTCCACAGGTTCACTGCCCTCCAGCTAAAGAAATTACTCTTCAAATTAGTTAGAAATATACATTCCTCTGTCCTGAGACTGTGCCCTCTGGCCCTTGACTCACCCACTACAGGAAAGATGCTCTCTACATTCAGTCTTTTTAGACGAGGGGTTCCCAACCTCAAGTCCACAGACCCCCTCAGTTAATGATTAAAAAGGTTGGGAACCCCTGATCTAGGCCTTTCAGTTTTCAATATGCAGCAATATAATATTGTAAACAATTATGTTAACCAAAATCTTAATTTAAATAATGTCATGTGATCTTGATTAGCATGATGTTCTTAGCCAAGCTTTCTTTTGGGATTCAATTGTATTCGATAACTAATGAAAATACACTAGTTATTAAATACATTATTACTCTTTGAGCAAATGGTAAAGCATAATTATGATTTAAATGCAAAATCTGACATCTGCTGACAAAAATTAAGCATTTAGTTTTATTCCCACCTTCATGTTCTTTAAACTTTGGAGTAATACCTTGTAGACTTGCAGTAATCAGAATGATTATCCCACTTTATTACAGCTGCAAACAAAAACATTCTAAATGTCAGAGGACCACGTATTGTCTTACATTCAACTGTTTATATAAAAAGTGATTCTGCTGCCTGAAAATAAGTTTTAATATAAAATATATTTATTGAGTGAAATACTATAATTGAAGACGTGTGTATACTATCAGTGGCCATCTTATTAGGTACAGGAGTGGAACCCATTTTGGTTTTCTGCTGCAGCCCATCCACTTCAAGGCTCAATGTGTTGTGCATTCAGAGATGCCCTTCCGCACACCACTGTTGTAACGTGTGGTTATTTGACTTCCTGTCTCCTTACTGTCAGCTTGAACCTGTTTGGTCATTCTCCGCTGACTCATTAACAAGGTGTTTTCTTCCACAGAACTGCCACTCACTGAATGATTTTCAGTTTTTTGCACCATTCTTGTGCATGAAAGTCCCTGGAGGTCAGCAGTTTCTGAGATACTCAAAACACTCTGTCTGGCACCAACATTCATTCCACAGAGAAAATCACTTCGATTGCATTTCACGCCGTTCTAATGTTTGGTCTGAACAACAATTGAATTTCTTGGCTACATCTGCATGCTTTTATGCATTGAGTTGCTGCCACATAATGGGCTAATTATATAGCAAACAAGAAGAAATCTGCAGATGCTGGAAATTCAAACAACAACACACAAAAAATGCTGGTAGAACACAGCAGGCCAGACAGCATAGGCTGAGACCCTTCGTCAGGACTAACCGAACGGAAAGATAGTAAGAGATTTGAAAGTAGTGGGGGAAGGGGGAAATGCGAAATGATAGGAGAAGACCAGAGGGGGTGGGATGAAGCTAAGAGCTGGAAAGGTGATTGGTGAAAGTGATACAGAGCTGGAGAAGGGAAAGGATCATGGGACGGGAGGCCTCAGGAGAAAGAAGGGGGGGGGGGAAGCACCAGAGGGAGCTGGAGAACAGGCAAACAGCTAAATATGTCAGGGATGGGGGAGGAGGGGCATTTACAGAAGTTAGAGAAATCAATGTTCATGCCGTCAGGTTGGAGGCTACCCAGCCAGTATATAAGGTGTTGTTCCTCCAACTTGAGTTTGGATTCATTTTGACAATAGAGGAGGCCATGGATAGACATGTCAGAATGGGACGTGGATCTTCCCATTTTAATTCCTGATCATTTCGCATTTCCCCCCCCCCCCCCCCCCCACTACTTTCAAATCTCTTACTATCTTTCTTTTTGGTTTGGCCTGACGAAGGGTCTTGGCCGGAAACGTCAACAGCGCTTCTCCCTATAGATGCTGCCTGGCCTGCTGCGTTCCACCAGCATTTTGTGTGTGGTAATTATATATTTGCTATAAGAGCAGGTATACCTAATAAAGTGGCCACTGAGTGTATTCTGTTAATAATGAGGCTTTGAAAGTTATATTATGTAATGATTATTGATTCTTAAAGCTTTAAATTGTACAGTATTCTTTATATTAAACTTTTCAAATAAAAATTGAAGCCTCTTGATGTACCCTGATTTCGAATTGATACTCAGATTATGTTTGAGAAGGTTGTACATTAAGCACACAAAGAGGCCCCTGCCAGCAGGATCACACCCTCCAAAATAATCTCCAATTTACAAATTTAGTATGAGGGATAATTTTCAAAGAATTGGTTAAATGTGTTCTAGTATGCCACTTGGGTGGTGGTGGTATTAAGGGTTCCCTTATCTTGTTTGGCGTGAAGAATTAAGGACATGTATATGGAAAGGAACCAGAAAAGGTCAGACAATATCGTGAAGGATTCTACCCCTACCCCCATTCTTGGACTGTTTGTCCCACTTCCATCAGGAAGGAATTTATGTAGCATTCACACCAGGACCACCAGACTCAAGTTGCATCTTTCCCCAAGCAGTGAGGTTGATCAAGACCTCCACCCACTAACTCCATCACTACCTTTATTTCTTGTCAGTCACCTTATGTACAGCCTAGCATTATTTTATGGACATGTATGTATATTGGCTATCTTACGTATTTATATTCATTGGGGTTTTTTTGCTGCAGAGTAACTCTGCTAGGTCCAGAGTAACAGTTATTTTGTTCTCCTTTACACTTATGTACGGGAAATGACATTAAACAATCTTGAAACTTGAAAAGGGAGCAATCAGGAAATTTTTTTAAGTTTCTTGCACAAGTGAAGCATAACGCACATCAGCATATCTTCATTCCACAACAGGTCTCTAGTTCAGCCAAACAGGCAGGAATTAGGTATTGAAGTGACAGATAATATCAGAATTGGACAGTAGATTTACCCAAACATGGATACAGATAAGACCATTTAAAGTTAAATATCTGCATCTCAGAGATTTAATAAATTTTCCAGGAAATTTATTCCAAGTATGTTTTGGCTTAGTCTGTAATCTAGAACAAATGAAACTGTTCTCCAAGCATGTTTTATTAAACTAAATTAAGTTGATTCTTAAGGGCAAATCACCCTAGTGTAGGAGTTCCCTATCTGGGGTCCATGGCATAAACAGTTCTGGGAACCACTGTCCTAGTGTGTGTGAGACAGACTGCAGAAGTACGAATCCGGAGCAACAGTCAGCTGGAGGACCTCAGCAGGTTGAGCAGCAACCTATTGAATATTAAAAAATCTAGATAGAGTAAATGCAGAAGAATACATCCTATAGTGGAGGAATCTTGGACCAGAGGGTACAGCCTCAGAATACAAAATGTCACTTTAGAAAAGTGATGAAGAGGAAGTTCTTTAGCCAGAGAGTGGTGAATTCATTGCCACAGTTGGCTGTGGAGGCCAAATTATTGGGAATATTTATAACAGAGGTTGATTGGTTCTTGATTAGTCAAGGTGTCAAACATTATGTAGTGAAGACAGGAGAATGGGGTTGAGTGGGAAAATAAATCAGCCATGGTGGAGCAGACAATAGGTTGAGTGACATAATTCTGCTACAAAAAAGATACTCAATTCCATTCTTCCCACAAATGCTTGCTCAACCTGCTGAGTTTCTCCAGCAGATTCAAGTCAAGTCACTTTTATTGTCATTTTGCCCATAACTGCTGGTACAGTACATAGTAAAAATGAGACAACGTTTTTCAGGACCATGGTGTTACATGACACAGTACAAAAACTAGACTGAACTACACAAAAAAAAACAACACAGAAAGCTACGCTAGACTACAGACCTACACAGGACTGCGTAAAGTGCACAAAAACAGTGCAGGCATTACAATAAATAATAAACAGGACAATAGGGCAAGGTGTCAGTCCAGCCTCGGGTATTGAGGAGTCTGATAGCTTGGGGGAAGAAACTGTTATATAATCTGGTGATGAGAGCCCGAATGACTGACAAAGGAATAAAGGACCACCAGGTTTAGGAACAGTTAATACCCCTAAAACATCAGGCTCTTGAAATAGAGGGAATAATTTCATCTAACTTTGGTCAGCCCATCACTGAACTGTTCCCACAGCCTATAGACATACAGTACTTTCAGGGACTCTTCGTCTCACGTTCCTAATATTTATTGCTTATTTATTATTTATTCTTTTGTTTTGTTGTCTTTTGCACATTGGTTGTCTATTCATCCTGCTGGGTGCAGTCTTTGATTGCTTCTACCGTGTTTCTTGTATTTTCTGTGAATGCTTGCAAGAAAATGAATTTCAGGGTTGTATATGGCGATGTGTATGTGTTTTGTTAATAGCTATTTTGAGTTTTGAATTTTGGCTCCTTAGCACACAGTTTTCAAAGCCAGGCTGCAAATTCACAGTCAGCGGTCCTGACACATCATTTTGGATAATCTTTAACACGTTGCTTTACCAAGGTCACATGAAAACATCAGCTAAACCACATTTATATCCTCATTTAGCCAACTTTACGGATTAAAAGGGAAAGAACAGGAAGATTCTTAACACAAGAGATTCTGCAGATGCTGGAAAACCAAATTAACATACCCAAAATGCTGAAGGAACTCAGCAGATCAGGCAGCATCTATAGAGAGGAATAAATAATCAATGTATCAGGTTGAGGCCCTTCATCAGAAGATTTTACATTTCTCACTTGTTTGAAGCATAATGTAGCTAACTTCACATAGTATATCTTCTTTGCCACTACGGGTCTCTACTTCAGACAAGCAAGCAGTAATTATGTGTGGCAGATACTATCAGTATTAAGGTAATTAGTCAGCAGATCCCTGGCACCTCATCCATAGGCACGAACAATACGAACACTGAAAATACATTTGTTTCCTGATTTTAAAAAATTCTTTAGAGATAAAGCGTGGAATAATCGCTTCTGGCCCTGCAAGCTACTCTGCCAGCAACCCGCTGGTTTAAGCCAAGCCTAATCACGAGACAATTTAAAATGACCAATTATTCTACCAACAAGTATGTCTTTGGACTGTGGGAGGGAACTGGAGGACCCACCCATTTCATGGAGAAGACATACAAACTCCTTACAGAGGACGCTGGGACTGCTCTGAACTCTGACACCCTGAGCTATGATAGTGTCGCACTAACTGCTACACTACTGTGGTGCCAAGGTAAAGGATGTCGATCTCCACACAATATACTCACTGTTCTCTGAGGCGGCTCTATAGCGCAGAAGAGGAATAAACAGCCAAGACCCTTCGGCAGGACTGAAAAGCAAGGGGGCTAAAGCCAGAATAAGAAGGCGGAGGGAAGGGGAGGAGTACAAAGTGGCAGATGATAGATGAGTGGGAAGTTGGGTGGGTGAGAGATAAAGTAAAAGGTTGGGAGGGGATAGGTGGAAAAGGTAGATAACCCTGGCAGACTAGCAGGTGAAGTGTTGCCTCGCCTGGGAGCAATACTGAATGGTGGTGAGGGAGGAGGTGTAGGGACAAGTATAGTGCTTGTCCCGCTTGCAGGGAGGGAGAAAAGGTGAGTGGACTAAGGAGTCACATAGATAGCATTCCCTAGGGAAAGCAGGGAGTGGAAGGGGAAGGGAAAGTTATGCTCAACAGTAGATGTTGGATTGCACAGAGAATGATATGCTGGATGCAGAGATTCGGGGGCTTTGTTTTTGTAGGGTTAGGAAACTGGGCTCGGTACTCTACCCATATCAGACAGACTAGCTTGCTAATAACTCACATATCCTTTGTTCCTGAACAGTGCAAGATCTTCTGGGTCAGATCTGATAGAAGGGAAAAGACTGGTCGGGTTGAGTTTGGGGACAAGTTTTAATTTGTAGAATTTGATTGAAAAAATAGGGGAAGAGAATGTACAGTCAGGAAGAACATGGCAGTGGGATTAGTTGGAAGTGTCTTCCAAAAAGACAGCACAGAAGTAATGGCCTAAATAGCCCAATCAGTCACCTTAGGTACTGTACAGATAGGTACCTAGTGTCACTTTATGTATGCACAATCAGTTAATGTATATAAGCTAATAGAATTATCATAGAGATATAGAACACTACAGCACAGTAAAAGGCCCTTCCACCCATCGAGTTTCTGTTGTACTGTTAATCTGCATAGCCCATTGACCTCCACCTAGAACACAGCCTTCTATAACCTACTTTGATATTTCAAACTTCTCTTAAATGTTTAAATTGAACCTGCATCTACCATTTCCACTGGATGTATTTAATCCTACACAGTTATATTTACACATACAAAATGCCGGAGGAACTCAGCAGATCAGGCAGCATCTATGGAAAAGAGTGAACGTTTTGGGCCGAGACCCTTCATCAGGACAGGAGAAAAAAGGTGAGGAATCAGAGTAAGATGATGGGGCAGGTGAGGAAGAAGTACAAGGTCATAGGTGATAGGTGAAATGGGAGGGGGAGTGGCGAAGTAAGGAGCTCAATTGGTGACAGAGATAAAGGGCTGGGGAAGGGGTAATCTGATAGGAGAGAACAAAAGATCAGGGCCCAGCAATCCCTGACCGGATGGCACGATACTGTAGTGGTTAGCACAATGCTTTACCATGCAGGCGGCCCAGGTTCACTTCCTGCTGCTGCCTGTAAGGAGTTTGTACATTCTTCCCATGACCGTGTGGGATTTCCTCCTGCGGTCCAGGGACGTGCCGGTTGAAGGGTTGACTGGTCATTGTGAGTCATTGATTAGGCTGGGACTAAATCAGGGGATTGCTGGGTGGCGTGGGTACACCATGCTGTACCTCATTAAATTAAATTGAAAGGTGGACAAAGTTCGAGAAATCGATGCTCATGCCTCAGGTGTTGTTCCTCCAATCTCAGTGTAGCATCATTGCGGCAGTAGTGGTTTCTTGATCATCTGGTAAATGCCCTCCCCCACTCCCACCTTCTCTATCACCATTCCCCATTTCGATTTCCCTCTTTCACCTCATCTCCTTACAGGCCATCTCCTTCTCCTTCCCTTTCTTCCATCCTCTCCGATCAGAGTCCCCCCTTCTCTAGCCCTTTATCTCTTTCACCGATCGACTTTCCAGCTCTTTACTTCACCCCTTCCCCCTCCCAGTTTCACCTATCACCTATGACCTTGTACTGCTTCCTCCCCTCCGCCCACCTTCTTACTCTGACTTCTCATCTTCTTTCTCCAGTCCTGATGAAGGGTCTCGGCTGAGTTCTTCCACCATTTTGTGTGTCGCTTGGATTTCCAGCATCAACAGATTTTCTTTTGCTTATATCTATTGTTTTTTTTAATGTTCTATTTTTAATTACAACAATGGGTGCATGCTATAACACCATTAGTGAATCTCCTGAAACTTGGACATCACCACTGCTGCATTCAATGCCTCTACTTCTAGGCTTTGTCTGTGTTTCCCTGTCACAACAATCCACATCCCTATTTACTCCTTACTAGTCTTCGCTCGTCTTTCCCCAACAACACATCCCGAATCTGCGCAGATGTCTTAAGTAGAGGCTTCACACATGATAAAAGTTCTCCAGGGATCTAGTATTTAAATACTTTATTTGCAACACACAGACACTTAGATACTACAACAGTAGATCATTTTACATCGTGGAAACAAATTCATTTGAAATGCTCCCTCTAAATAATAATACAGAATATATTCAGATATTTCTTAACATTAATAAATGTAATATAAATATCAATAATTTATTAGGCACAATGTATCTATTATATTATATAAAATCAAAGGCAAATAAGCTATTTTCTTTAAAGAACAAAAAGTCAAAAATGTTTAGGCAAAATTGTACTGCACTTTTTTCTTCAAGTTTGATCAGGGTAATTTAAATCCCGGTCACACCACATTTTCCAAACCAGAAAATTGTTCCAATTGTTTTATGTAGAAGAGTGCATTTTACTAAAAGATAATTAAGTGGCCACTTATTTTAGGTACACCTGCTTGTTAGTGCCAATATCTAATCAGCCAGTGATGTGGCAGCAACTGAATGCATAAAGGCATGCAGACATGGTCGAGAGGTTCAGTTGTTGTTCAGAATGAGGAAGAAGTGTGATCGAAGTGATTTCCACTTTTGAATGATTGTTGGTGCCAGACAGGGTGGATTGTGCAGCCCAGAAACTTCTGTTCTCTTGGAATTTTCAAGCACAAGTCTCTAGTTTACAGAGAATGGTGTGAAAATAGAAAAAAAAACATTTATTGAGCATCGGTTATGTGGGAAAATGGACTTTATTAATGAGAGAGGCCGGAGGAGAATGGCCAGACTGGCTCAAGGTGACAGTAACTGAAATAACCGCATGTTAGAACAGTGGTGTGAAGAAAAGTATCTCTGAATGCACATGTTGAACCTTGAAGTGGATGGGATACAGCAGCCGAAAACAACAAAGGTACACACAGTTGGCACTTCGTTAGGTACAGGAAGAACCAAATGAAGTGGCCACTGAGTGTATCTTTTATTCAAAAGATGACAACTAACAGTTAGCAATTGAAAGTACACCTTCAAAAAGTAATCAATTCTAACTGAAGCTTGCAATCCAAAAATGCATATGGGCAACAGTGTTGCTCTTCCATCTTGAGAGTGGCTTCATCATAGCAGAAGAGGCGGCCATGGACTGACATGTTGGAAAAGAAATGGGGATTGGAATTAAAATGGTTGCCCACCTGGAAATTCCACTGATCTAGTAACTTAAAAAATTGACCCTTAATACATTTGTTGTTCATAACACCATGGCAGATAGAACATGAAAGGGCCCTTCAGCCCACAATATTGTGCTAAACACATTAGTAATCAAATGGCTGACTAAACTAATTTCTACTACACAATATCTATATCCTTTCTTTTCCTGCACTTTCATATCCTGGGAGTGTCTTAAATACCTCTATAGTATTTGCCTCCAGCACCACCCTGGAAGTACATTCCAGGCACCCAGCACTCTCTGTAAATTTGCTCTGCACATCTCCTTTAATTTTCCCCCTTTCACCAGAAAGGCATGCCCTCTGGTATGAAACATTCTTACCCTAGGAAACAATTTTCCTAGAAGACAATCTATCTAAATTAGGTTTTCCCAACCTGGGGTAATGGGCGCCTCAAGGCTTGATGACATAAAAGAGGTTGGGAACCCCTGATCTAAATGATAGTGGGAATGCTATGTTAGTGCCAAAATTTGTGACCACACTGACAGGCTACCCTCAGTACATACTTGGCTGTGCTGGTTGTTAGTGGAAACAACACATTTTACTGTATGCTTCAATGTACATGTGATAAATAAATCTGAATCTGAAAAATAAAATGTTTCATGAGTATTATAGCTTGGCCCATGGTGAGAATGAGAAAGGTGTGGCCTTTTCTTTGCATTTACTTTCTGTGCCTAAAACCTGCCTTGCAGGAACAATTAGGTTTTAATACAGAAAAGCACACAATAAGAGGAATCTTCTGAAGTATACTGAATATTGCATAAGAGTAAGTAAATACTGTTTCTAAATGGAGATTCACTAATAGCTTGGGGGACGTCTATAAAGAGAAGATATAAGTGCTTTGGATAATTAAGTGAATGTACAGTGAATTCCAGTTAATTGCGCCATTGGATAATTAGGGCAGCATTTATTTGAGACAACTCTTAAAGAAGAAGATCTAAGTAGAGGAAACAGCTGAGATTCCCTTCATTTATTTGGGACACTATGCTGCTTAATTGGGGCGAGAGACCGTTGTCAAAGAGTTTCTAACTAGCATCAGACGCATCTACTTGTGTGCCCATTAAGACACTACACTGTGCTTTGAGCCAACAGTTTTTAAAATAGCATCCATCTTGTGTGCTTGCATTCGAATAGCAGTGATACTTGTCACTGATATTTGGTGAGAAACAAGCAGTAAGACAATTCAGAACTGTTTTGCTCACTGTGGTTTCAAGCATTCAGGCTTGGAGATGCCAGAAACGGTCAGGAATTTTAACAAAATGACTTCACTACTTCAATGAATTAGGAGCGACAAATAATTTGAAGGTATTGACAATTATCTTGCATGCATGCAATAATGAAAGTGAAAATTTGGAGGATGCAATCATTGATAATATCGTAAGAATTGTCTATGTACGCTAGGTATCTGCACTCATTTTGTTCATTTAACATCAATCAAAAGAACACACCAATGTACACTGGATGAATTCTTTCATTGATAACTATTAGGAACAAATAGAGTTTTATAGTACTGTAGTAATATTGGTAGTGTTCTAATTTATTCTGTGTTTCATTTCATACTACTGTTCTTTTCTTGCTTGGTTTCACGGCTATCTGGAAAAGAAGAATTTTAGAGTTGTATACTTTGATAATAAATGAACCTTTGCTTTAAAAATATAATTTGTTACTCCAGTTAAATGGTAGTTTATCTTTTTAAACTATTTCCATGAACGATCAGCTAATTGTAGCATTTGCTTAATTGGGCCAAAATGTACTGGTTCTCATGTATCCCAATTAACTGGAATCCACTGTATTTAAAATTCAGAAATATGACTTGGGAAGAGAATTAAAATTGTGAATTAACACCAAGTCATTCTAGCCTACAGAAGAATTGACCGTTTTGACAGAAACACACAGCGTGTAAATGCAGGAAGCAAGCTATTGTTGGTGATGCTGAGGTCATTTGCTCTTTGGAGTACATGACTCCACTCTGATTACCACAATATGGTAATTCACCAAAAGCAGCCACACTTGCAACTGCCTGAGGTTTGGAGCCAAGTTAAGTTGCAGTTAAAAGAAAGATTAGCTTTATTTGATCACATGTAAATCAAATATTGAAACATACAGTGAAACATACCATTTGCATCAACAACCAACACAGTCTGAGGATGTGCTGGGGGCAGCTCACAAGTATCAACATGACATACCCAGAGCTTACTACCTCTAACCTGTAAGTCTTTGGAATGAGTGAGGAAAACCTCATGGTGACGGACTGAACATACAAACTTCTTTCAGACAGCAGGGGGAAATAAACTGGTGATCGCTGGTGCTGTAAAGAGTTTTGCTCTAACCACTACACTACCACACCACTCATTCCAGTTGCAGAGAGATGAGGAGAAGATTTATTTCTCAAGCCATTGTCAGTCTTTGTAGCCTTCTTCCTCAAAGGGTTTGGGTGAGACTGAGGTATAGAGGTACTTGACAGGAAAGAGGTGAAAGGTCACCAGCAGTATCCCAAATCAAGTTAAGAACAGATTTCGCCATGACATTATATAGACTTAGCACAATTTTGGGTTGAGTGGCTTACAATCTGAATATGAATACTTGGTGTTCAACTGTTTGACAGGACAATACTTTCCCCCCATGTTCCTGTTCTCAACATACACTCAGAGGCTATTTTATTAGGTACATCTGCTCAGAAACGTGATCTAATTTCACCGTGGAATGATTGTGCCAGATGGGGTGGTTTGAGAATCTCAGGAACTGATGATTTCCTAGGATTTTCACACACAACGGTCTCTACAGTTTACAGAGAGTGGTGTAAAAAAAACAAGAAAAAACATCCAATGAGTGGCAGGGTCTCTGTATTAATGAGGGGTCAGAGAAGAATGGCCAGGCTGTTTCAAACTGATAGAAATGCAACAGTAACTCAGATAACCTCTTGCTACAACAATGGTCTGAATGTACAACATGTCGAACCTTGAAGTGGTCACTAAGTATGGATTAACACTGGGTTTCCTACAAAAGCGCCAAATCTTAGAGAATTAAGAATTACCATGCTGAAAGAAGTGGACCGCTTTTTTCTTGAAAAATATTTTAAGATATTTTTTCCTAATGCAATATATAAACAATTGCATAGAAAATGTGATGTGAAGTTGGAAATGTGAATTACCCAAAGTCTGATGTGTGCAGCAATAATTTAAGAGGTAGGTTACACACACACAGGCAATGAAGGCAGTAGGCTCTGTAAACATGATTGTATTTCTTTATAATAATCCAATAGATAATCGTTTTCAACTGGTGACTAGCAGAAACACTCAGAGCTTGAGTCAAGATGAATCTGTCTTACTCAAACCTGAAGTCCATTACACCTAAATGCTAACTGTTTCTTTCTCCATGGATACCCACCAGCTCATTGCATATTTCCAGAATTTTCTGTTTTTATTCAAACTTTTTGCTTTGAGCATTATTCATGCCAAAGAAATCAGAAACAATAAAGAAACCAGATATGCATTAGCACCAAGGTAGTGTACATCCATTGAAATGGTCTTAAATTCATAATGACCAATGCCTGCTTTAAAAATAGTTCATAAAAATCCACCCAAGCCTGTTAACTTCCAACTTACACATTAGAATCTTAAGCCTGTTTCTATTTATTTATTTAGAGATACATTCTAGATGTATCACATCCAGCCCAATGAGTTGTGCTGCCCAGCAACTCTCAATTTCACCTGAGCCTCTAATCACAGGACAATTTACAGTGACCAATTAACCTAGTAACTGGTATGTCTTTGGAACCTGGAGGAAACCGGAGCACCCGGAGGAAACCCGTGCACACATGGGAAGAATGCACAAGCTTTCTTACAGATTTTAATGGAATTATTTATTTAATTTATTGATTGATGCACAGTGAGGAGTAGGCCTTTCTGGACTTTTGAGCCACGCCGCCCAGCAAACTACTGATTTAAACCTCACCTAATCACAGAGCAATTTACAACAACCAATTAAAGTACCAACTCATACATCTTTGGACAGTGTGAAGAAACCGGAGCACCCAGAGCAAACTCACGCAGTCAATGGAAGAACATACAAACTCCTTACAGACAGCAGCAGGAATTGAACCTGGGTTGGCTGTACAGTAAAACGTTGTGCTAACCACTCACTAACGTGCTGCCTTAATTGAACGCCAAAGTCCAGCGCTGAGCTAGAATAATGCTGCACTAACCCCTACGTGCCCTGAAGTATTTTTGCAACATAACTTTGGCAACATAATTATCCTCAAAAGACGTGTGTAATTATATAATAATTTATGATATTAGTGCAAAATCCAAGATCTATTACTATCCAATGAATGTCTGATGTGCCACTACCCATTTTAGCTCCTTTACGACCCTGTTATCTTCATTGTAAACAAGAATTTTTATTTGATTTCTTTACAAGTGCAAAACAAGTGACCTAAGGGAAGTTAAAATAATTGTAACAATATCATTGAATTACTTCAGAGTTTAATATACATGGAATGCCAGGCACTGCTAGTATGTAGCTTCGTCCATATTATCGTCGCTAGCTGCATAGTCATCGCCATCTTCAAAGTATGATGCAATATAATCATTTTCCTAAAAAGCAAAGGCAGTGATTTCAGATTATAAAGAATGTGTACTAATCCCATGCTGTGGACACTAGAGAGAAATACATAGTCTTACAATCAGGCCCATTACTTTACTGTTAACAAATTACATCCGAATAATTGGTTTAAATGAATGCTGGAAATATTGTACCTCTTCAAATTCCTCCTCATTGTACTCTTCATTCTCAGCATTCTCATCTTCTTCTTTCTCCTTCTCTTCAGTTTCTTCATCAGATTTACTTTCTGTGTCTTTCTTCTCTAGATCCTACAAGATCATAAAACATTGAAGAATTAGGCCATTTGGGCCCTCAAGTCTGCTCTACCATTCCATCATGGCTGATTTACTATTCCTCTCAACCCCATTCACCTGACTTCTCGTTATAACCTTTGACGCGCTGACTAATCAAGAATCTATCAACCTCTACTTTAAATATACTCAATGACTTGGCCACTACAGCTGTCTGTGGCAATGAATTCCACAAATTCACCACCCTCTGGCTAAAGAAATTCCTCTTCATCTCTGTTCTAAATAGACATCCCTCTCTTCTGAACTGTGCCCTCTGGTCTTAAATTTCCCCATTATAGGGAACACTCTCTCCACATCTACTCTATCTAGGCCTTCCAATATTCAATAGGTTTCAAGAAGATCCTCCCCCTCTCCGTTCTTCTAAATTCCCGTGACTACAGGCCCAGAGCCATCAAACCTTATACATTAACCCTTTCATTACCAGAATAATTCTAGTGAATCTCCTCTGGACCCTCTCCAATGCCCGCACATCCTTTCTTAGATAAGGGGCCGGAAACTGCTCACAATACTCTAAGGTGTGGTCTGACCAATGCCTTATGAAGTCTCAGCTACATCCCTGCTTCCAAATTCTAGTCCTCTTGAAATGAATGCTAACATTCCATTTGCTTTTATTATTATTGACTCAACCTGCAAGTTAACCTTTTCAATCAAAGAAAACTCTACCTATGTTACTATGCAAGGAATTGTTTGCCTCCTTAAATTTAATGACAGCTGGAAATTTTAAAATCCAACAAAGTGTCTAGGCACATCTCAAACCGTATCTATCAACTCGCAGTTGGAAAGGGTGAGCAGCTTCTAGTTCCTGGGTGTCAACATCTATCCTGGGCCCAACATATTGATGCAATTACTACGACAACAGCTATATATTTCACTAGAAGTTTTGGGAAACCTGGTATGTCATCAAAGACTCTAGCAAATTACTATGGTTGTACCATGGAGAGTATTCTGATTGGTTGTAAATACAAAGAATTGAAAGAAGTGTCAGACGGTTGAAAAACACAGCCAGTTCCATCATGGCACTAAACTCTCCACCATCGAGGACAGCTTCAAAAGACAAAGCTTCAAGAAGGGGCATTCATCATGAAGGGCCCTCTCCTTTTCATTACTAGTATCAACGAGGTGGTACAGGAGCCCAAAGATGTACTCAACATTTTATCAACAGCTTCTTTTCCTCTGCCATCAGATTTCTGAACAATCTGTGAACCTGTAAATACCGCTGCACTATTATGCTCTCTTTTTGCATTTTTTAATATATTCTTAATGTAATGTATTAATTCAAAGTAAATTTATTATCAAAGTTATGTCACCATATACAATCCTGAGATACTTTTTTTTTTGCGGGCAATCACTGTAAATACAAGAAACATGATAGAATCAATGAAAGGCCGCACCCAAAAGAACAACCAACCAATGTGTGAAAGATAAAGTTTTCAAATACATACAAATAAATTTTGAAAACATGAGATGGAGCATCCTTGAAAGTGCATCTATACTGTATTTGACTGCTTTTATGTATTGCACAGTACAGCAGCTGCAAAACAAGTTTCATGACAGATCTCAATAATAGTAATAAACCTGATTCTGATTCTGAAAAGTAATGTCAGCAGAACATTGAAAACTTTATACATAGAACGGTACAGTACAGGAACAGGCTGTTTGGCCAACAATGTTGTGCTGAACCAGCTTAAAAGTAAAATTTAAGAACCCCAAAAACTAATCCCTCTGATCTACACAATGTCCATATCCAGGCACCCACAAGTCAAGAGTAAAAAAACTTAATCATCACATCCCCTCTCATCTCGGGTATTAGACATTTTTACCCTGGGAAACAGATACTCCCTGTCTACTCTATCTATGCCTCCCATAATCCTATAAACCTCTAATCAGATCTCCCCTCAGCCTCTGACAGTCCAAAGAAAACAACCCAAGCTTGTTTAGCCTGTCACGATAGCGCATGCCCTCTAAACTAGGCAGCCTCCTGGTTAACCACACCCCTACCCCCCACCCCGGGCTCCTTCGAGTAGACATTGAGTAGACAGGCTACAGACAATAGTGAAGACGGCCAAGGTTCAGAGAACAAAGATAATTCATTTACTCAGTAAAGGCAGCCCTAGGTTCTATTGAGCTCAAGTGCTAAATTACATACTTCACACAGATCAGTCTGAAGCATCAATAGAGTCTTTAAACTGTTACTTATCACATCAACTATTGTTTATTGAAAACGTCCTGACTGCTAAACAAAATCTAGTGCTGATGATTTTCTCAACGAAAACAACAGATCATTCATGGAAGAGACAATAGCAAATGTGACCAGTGTTTAACGACTCGGAGGAGGCAGTAAATGCCGGAAAATACTATGAAAGGAATGTGGACGCTTTTTTTTGCAGTCGTGACCAGGAGCCGTCTGCTGATAAAAAGGGATGGAACAAATTGTGGAAAGGACGTGGGAAAAGCAAACAGTTCACAGTCTGCTGTAGAACAAATGAAGAAAAATAGTGGTCTATATTTTGCAGTGCAAGAAAGGGACAGGGTTTTAAAAACCTGAACCTTAATTTGAATAAGAATCAATATCACTGACATACGTCTTGAAATTTGTTGTTCTATGGCAGCAGTGTGTAAAATAATGTAAATAAGAAATGTTTTAAAAATATTAAATATGTTGTGCAACCCCCCTCCACAAAAATAGTAAGGTAGTGTTTATGGGTTCATAAACCATTCAGAAATCTGCTGGCAGAGGGGGAAGAAGCTGTTGCCAAAACATTGAATGTGGGTCTTCAGGCTTCTGTACCTCCTCCTATATGGTAGTAATGAGACCAGGGCATGTACTGGCTGATGGGGTCCTTAATGACAGATGCTGCCATTTTAAAGATATCCTTGATGCTCAGGTTGCTAGTGCCCGCGATGGAGCTGATTGAGGTTGCAAATTTCTGCAGATTTTTCTGATCCTGTGCAGTGTGCCCCCACCCCCCCACATACATATCAGACGGTGGTGCAATCGGCTAGAGTACTCTCCATGGTTCAGTACATCCAAGAACAACTAGACTATTTCTGAAACAACAGTACAAGGACATTTATAAACTGCGAGAGAAAAAAATGTAATTAGCTTAATAAATAGAGCTTTATCAAATTTATGGAGCACTAAATAGCCTTACTTTAAAAATTACTAAATTGCAAATGTTTAAACATTGCAATTACTTAATTAGAGTAGATTTGAATTTGTAAGGCATTTAAAACAACATTGTGGTCTCGGTTTGGATAGTTATAAAGAAGTACAACGTGGTGTGGACTGAGAGCTCCAGAGATTAGAATGATTTTGTGCAACAGGCTTTCTTCCAGGAAACAAAACACCGATCCCAGGCTCTCCCAGTGCCCGGCAGTCTACACTGTAAGGCTCTAAAGGAGGTGATGCAGACATTTTGGATGCATTATTGATTATTTTCTGAAATTTCCCTAATTCTAGAGCAGACCTTAAAGATTGGAAGGAAACAAATGTAAACAGCTTCCTAAGAAAATGAGGAGAGTAAATAGGGAATGAGGGACTAATTAGTGTGATACCTTTTGTTTGCAGATTGTTCAAACTCTGGCTACAAATGGAATAACACACTTAAATCCAGGAGGAACTCAGCAGGTCAGGCAGTACCTATGGAAATGAATAACCAGTCAACGTTTTGGGCTGAGATCCTTCATCAGGACTGTAAAGGAAGGAGATAGAAGGCAGAATAAGAGGATTGGGGGAAGGGGAAGGAAAACAAGGTAGAAGATGATAGGTGTAGCCAGGTGGGTGGGGGGAAAGTAAAAAGCTGGTTGGTAATAAGCGGAAAAGGAATCTGATATGGGAGAGTGGACCATGGGGCACCAGGGGGAAGTCTAGGCAGGCTAAAAATGGAAGATCATTATGACTGAGTAAAGCCAACATGATTTTATGGAAAGAGGAACATGCTTGAAAACTTTTAAACTGTTTATTAATTGATACAATTCAAAATAATGTGCAAACTAAGGGCTCTTGTCAACAGATAGAAATAGAAATATGGAATAAATGGGTTAGTTTGAGATGGACGGGTTATTTTAGTGGAGTGTTACAAGGATCATTTCTGGGCTTTGACTATTTGATCATTTCTCGATAGTGTTAAAGGGTGAAGGTCAGAAATTACCATATTCACATTTATATTCTCTTTGGGCAGATAATCATACCAGCACCTGGAGTACTGGTCAAGTAACAAGTCACTTTGATCCAGTGACACCGGCCAACAAGAATGAAACTACATATTACCAAACTCTGGTTCAGGCCAGGCCCTGCTATCAGCCTATCTTATCCACTGCATTTTAACTAACTTAGTTTTCCTAACAGCTTGCTAATCAAAGGCTTCCATAAATAACATAACCTCTTCTCTCAGTGCACTCTCATAGGAGTGGGACAAAGTCCGTAAGCAGGGTGGCTGAGATCCTTGATGATATTGCTGGCCTTTCTCAGGTATCTTTCTGTATAAATATATCCTTGATGGTGGGAGGCTGGTGCGGTGATGTGCTGAGATGTTTTAACCGCCTGTCATAGAGGCCTCCTCTCCAAATGCAAGGCAGTCAGATCAAACAAATCTGACCCAAGGAACCAAAACGAAAACGTTACGACAGGCCTAGTTAAGAAAATGGGTTTTAACATTTGTATTAAACAAGAAAGAAACTTTTTTTAAAGACAATTCCAGACCTTCATATCTCAGCAGTCAATGGTGCCAGAGGGGAAATTTAAAATGCACTAAATAGAAGAATGTAGCAATCAGAGCGGATAAGGTACAAATACAAAAATCTCTTAACTTTGTTACTGAATTGTCTAGGCCGGGGGTCGGCAACCCGCGGCTCCGGAGCCACATGTGGCTCTTTTACGTCTGTGCTGCGGCTCCCTGTTGCTTTGGGAAATAATTGGTTGTGGCGACCCTTTTCCTGGCACATCCGAACCGACTCACAATTAGATAGCCTACGGGGGTTTGCGAGCACAGAGCTTTGGAGCCTCTGCGCCATGGGGGGCAGGTTGAGGGAGGCTTAAAAGTGAGGCTGAAGATTTCGAATAAAGTTTTTTCCTTCGACTGCAGTTACCGACTCCGTGCCGTAATTTTAGCGCTGCGTGTAGCACACCGCTACATGGTCAGTATTTAATTAAAATGTATTTTATGTTAGTTTGTTAGTTTTTGAAATGTAAATCTAAATTTGAAGATTATGGTGATCTTGTACAATCTAAATAAGACGTTGTGGTGACCCATTTCCTGACACATCCGAACCGGCTCACAATTAGCCAGCGTTCAGGCTAAGGGAGATAGCCTACGGGGGTTTGTGAGTACGTGTCTTTTGCAGCATCCGCGCCCATGGGGGGGGGCGGGTTGAGGGAGGCTTAAAAGCAAGGCTGCTTAGTTCGAATAAAGCTATCTTTGACTGCAGTTTACTGACTGCGTGTAGCACACCGCTACAACGTGTTTTTATCGCTGGCTGTCCAGAGGGGAGGTGCTGAAACGCTTTGTCGCGTGTCTGGAAGAAGTGAAAACTTTCCTGGGCAGCAAAGGGCTCAACTTTCCTGAGCTGGAACAGCCAGAGTGGCTGGAAAAGCTACACTTCATGGTAGACATGACAGCGCACCTGAACACGCTGAACACAGCTCTTCAACGGGGTAAGGACGTACAGCCCTGCACATGTTGGAGGATGTTTTGGCATTCGAGCGCAAGTTGACGTTGCTTGCCAGAGATTTACAGAAAGGCACATTGTCTCACTTCCCCAATTTGAGAGAGTTCAAACAAGGTCACGACATGATAAATTCGGAGTATTTACATTCTGCAATCATCGCAATGAAAACATCGTTTGGGAAACGCTTCTGTGAGTTCAGAGAGGAAAAAAACACATTATCCTTCCCGGTCACTCCCCTAAGCATCGATCCATCCCTACTGAATACGACTGCATTGTCAGGTGTGAGTCAACCTGACCAAGTATGATAAATATTTTAATTGCCTATTATTTTACGTATATTCATATGTTTTCATTGTTCAGTGAAATAGTCCTTTTATTTTTCAGGTTGACAGCTGGCTGACGTTATTTTTGGTTTGCTGCTGGCGGCAAATTTAAGTTTGGCGTTTTTCATAAATACAAGAAGGACTCAAATAGACGTTGAGTATTTTACTTAAAAGTAACCTTCAACCCAACGTCTTTTTTTCGGAGTTCAAAATGTTTTTGTTGCATGCAGAAATGTAATTTCGTTTTCTCTGCAGGAGTTCATCAATTTCATAAATGCAACACATTATAGTTTGTTTATACATAGCATAAAGGCAACACAAAACGTATGCAGTGTTATTTCATTTTAAATGTCAAACGGGTTTTGCGGCTCCCAGTGTTTTCTTTTCTGTGGGAAACGGGTCCAAGTGGCTCTGTCAGTGGTAAAGGTTGCTGACCCCTGGTCTAGGCCAAGGCTTAGAATGCTTCAGATAATTGCAAAATGCCAAAATCAAGATGTTGTAGCGGTGTGCTACACGCAGCGCTAAAATTACGACACGGAGTCGGTAACCGCAGTCGAAGGAAAAACTTTATTCGAAATCCTCAGCCTCACTTTTAAGCCTCTCTCGACCTGCCCCCCATGGCACAGAGGCTCCAAAGCTCTGTGCTCGCAAACCCCCGTAGGCTATTTAATTGTGAGCCGGTTCGGATGTGCCAGGAAATGGGTCACCACATAACCCCCCCCAGAACCGGCGATACACCCCCCAATGTCCACAGTCTGGGCCAGAACCCGCTTGGGAGGTCGGCCTCTGCGCCCAGGTGCCGGAAGCTCGGCTGGTTGCGCCAGGTCCACATGGGCCGGTTTGAGGCGGTCCACCGTGAAAACCTCCTCTTTCCCCCCAACGTCCAGCACGAACGTGGACCCGTTGTTCCGGAGCACCATAAACGGTCCCTCGTATGGCCGCTGCAGCGGTGGCCGATGCCCGCCCCTTCGTACAAACACAAACTTACAGTTCCGTAGGTCTTTGGGTACGCAGGTCGGGTGCCGCCCGTGCTGTGAAGTGGGTATGGGGGCCAGGTTACTGAGCTTCTCGCGTAGTCTGCCCAGGACTGCTGCGGGATCTTCCTCTTGCCCCCGTGGGGCTGGTAGGAACTCCCCGGGGATGACCAGGGGCGCGCCGTATACCAACTCGGCCGACGAGGCGTGCAGGTCGTCCTTGGGCGCTGTGCAGATGCCGAGTAGGACCCAGGGAAGCTCGTCTGCCCAGTTGGCTCCTCGCAGGCGGGCCATGAGGGCCGACTTCAGGTGACGGTGGAAACGCTCCACTGGCCTGTTCGACTGTGGGTGGTAGGCATTGGTGTGGTGCAGCTGAGTCCCCAAAAGGCTGGCCATAGCTGACCACAGGCTGGAGGTGAACTGGGCGCCTCTGTAGGAGGTAATGTGGGCCGGTATACCAAAGCGAGATATCCAGGTGGCGATCAGGGCTCGGGCGCAAGATTCGGAGGTGGTGTCGGTGAGCGGGACCACCTCTGGCCATCTCATGAACCGGTCCACGATAGTCAGGAGGTGCCGCGCTCCGCGCGACACTGGCAGGGGGTGGGTTGGTGGGCTCTGCGGCCGGGCCTGGACTGGTTTGTTGCCGGGAGCGTGGCTGGGAGATCTGTGCGATGGACGCCCCACTCACCTTTTTGGCGTTCCACAGCAAGTCCGCCTGGGCTGCCACCTTCCGGGGGTCACTGAAATCTGCGTTGGACAGCAGCAGGCGTATGTCCTCGGGCAGCTGCTCCAGGAATGCCTGCTCAAACATGAGGCAGGGTGTGTGTCCGTCGGCCAGAGACAACATCTCATTCATTAAAGCTGATGGAGGTCTGTCCCCCAAACCATCCAGGTGCAGTAAACGGGCAGCCCGCTCACGCCGTGAGAGTCCGAAAGTCCTGAGGAGCAGGGCTTTGAATTCCGTGTACTTGCCGTCTGCCAGGGGCGACTGTACGAACTCCGCGACCTGGGCCGCTGTGTCCTGGTCGAGGGAGCTCACCACGTAGTAGTAGCGGGTGTCTTCTGAGGTGATCTGGCGAATGTGGAATTGGGCTTCAGCTTGCTGGAACCATAGGTTCGGGCGCTGTGTCCAGAAACCCGGCAGTTTCAATGAAACCGCATGAACAGAGGCGGTGTCGGTCATTTCTGGTCCAAAAATCGTTTGGACCGTCGGGGTCACCAATTGTAGCAGTGTGCTACACGCAGCGCTAAAATTACGACACGGAGTCGGTAACTGCAGTCGAAGGAAAAACTTTATTCGAAATCCTCAGCCTCACTTTTAAGCCTCTCTCGACCTGCCCCCCGTGGCGCAGAGGCTCCAAAGCTCCATGCTTACAAACCCCCGTAGGCTATCTAATTGTGAGCCGGTTCGGATGTGCCAGGAAATGGGTCGCCACAATGTAAAAATTATAAAGCAGAGCAACACTCACCTGCAGTTTTTGGATTACATCCTCATTAGATTTGTCAATCACAACTTCAGGACTCTTCGTTATGGACACTGTGGGTACATTTGTGACAGTTCCTGCAAAAAGAAAATGTAGTCCAGAAAGTAATAATTAGAAGCCTGTTCCACTAATATTTTTAAAAAGTTACCCAATAGCATGGATGCTTCACTACCAGATGAACTTAACGCCTTCTATGCCCGCTTGGAAAGGGAGAACACAACTACAGCTGTGAAGATCCCTGCTGCACCTGATGACCCTGTGATCTCTGTCTCAGAGGCTGATGTTAGGCTGTCTTGAAAGAGGGTGAACCTCGCAAGGCAGAAGGTCCCAATGAAAACCTGTGTCAACCAACTAGCAGGAGAATTCAAAGACATTTTCAACCTCTCACTGCAATGGGTGGAAGTTCCCACTTGCTTCAAAAAGCCAACAATTATACAAGTGCCAAAGAAGAATAATGTGGGCTGCCTTTATGACTATCACCCGGTAGCACTCACATTGACAGTGATGAAATGCTTTGAGGGGTTAGTCATGACTAGACTGAACTCCTGCCTCAGCAACGACCTGGATTCATTGCAGTTTGCCTATTGCCACAATAGATCAACGGCAGATGCAATCTCAATGGCTCTCCACATGGCTTTAGACCACCTGGAAACACAAACACCTACGTCAGGATGCTGTTCATCAATATAGTTCAGCATTTACTACCATCATTCCGACAATCCTGATTGAGAAATTGCAGAACCTGGGCCTCTGTACCTCCCTCTGCAACTGGATCCTTGACTTCCTAACCAGAAGACCACAATCTGTGCGGATTGGTGATAACATCTCCTCCTCGCTGACGATCAACACTGGCGCACCTCCGGGTTTGTGCTTAGCCCACTGCTCTACTCTCTATATACACGTGACTGTGTGGCTAGGCATAGCTCAAATACCATCTATAAATTTGCTGATGATACAACCATTGTTGGTAGAATCTCAGGTGGTGGTGGTACAGGAATGAGATATACCAACTAGTGGAGTGGTGCCACAGTAACAACCTGGCACTCAACTTCAGTAAGCCGAAAGAGCTGATTGTGGACTTCAGGAAGGGTAAGGCAAAGGAACACATTCCAATCCCTATACAGGGATCAGAAGTGGAGAGAGTGAGCAGTTTCAAGTTACTGGGTGTCAAGATCTGAGGATTTAACCTGGTCCCAACATATCAATGTAGTTATAAAGAAGGCAAGACAGTGGCTATACTGTATTAGGAGTTTGAAGAGATTTGGCATGTCTACAAATACACTCAAAAACTTCTATAGTTGTACTGTGGAGAGCATTCTGACAGGCTGCATCACTGTCTGGTATGGAGGGGCTACTGCACAGGATGGAAAGAAGCTGCAGAAGTTTGTAAATCTAATTAACCTCTATCTTGGGTACCAGCCTACAAAGAACCCAGGACATCTTCAAGGAGCAGCGCCTCAGAAAGGCGGTGTCCATTATTAAGGACCCCCAGCACCCAAGGCATGCCCTTCTCTCATTGTTACTATCAGGTAGGAGGGTACAGAAGCCTAAAGGCACACACTCGGTGATTCAGTAACAGCTTCTTCCCCTCTGCCATCCGATTCCTAAATGGACATTTAAACTTTGGACACTGCCTCACTTAAAAAAAATATAGTACAGTATTTCTGTTTTTGCACATTTTTAAAAATCTATTCAATATACGGAACTGATTTATGTACTTATTATTTTTTATTTTACTTTTTTTTCTCTGCTAGCTTATGTATTGCATTGAACTGCTGCTGCTAAGTTAACAAATATCATGTCACGTGCTGGTGATAACAAACCTGACTGATTAAGACGATAGGCCCAGCAATTTACTTTATTTATGTTTTATTTCATTTTAAAATCTTTTTATTAATTATTATTGAAGATAAAAAATACATTAAGTCAATATGTCATTATGTACAATAAATTAAATTAGCAGATAACTGATTAACAAAGCTAAGCAATATATCAATAATAATAAGAAAAAATAAAGTGTTAAGAATTTTTTTTTGAAAAAGGTAGAAAAACAAACCTCTACTAACTAACTAAAAAAACCCTACTAACTGGGAAAAAAAAACAAAAAGAAAACCATTGGGTTTAGAGATGCAGTGCGGAGTTGGCCCTTCGGGCCTTCGAGCTAAACCACCCCAGCAACTCCTGACAATTCCGATTTAATCAGAATTTGATCAAGGGATAAGTCACAATGGCCAATACATACAGAGCACGTCTTTGGATGAGGGAGCAAACTAGAGCACCCGGAGAAAACAACAGGGAGGATGTACAGAGACTTCCAGGGATTGAAACCCAATGCCCCAAGCTGTAACAGAGTCACAGTAACCCTAACAGTTCTAGTTTCAGTAGAATGTTAAACACTTCTGTGGAAGCTTAGCTAAACAAATCAAAATCAGCAATATGTACACACCAAACCTAATATTAGAGAACACTTACTTGCTTTTTTTGGCATTTTAATTCTTGGCTTTAGCTCCCTCGGAAGTCTTCTCCAATCTGTAAATTTACATATAAATTAACAGACGTCAGCAAAAACCACACAAGAAGTGATGGTCGAGCTCTAAAGTTTTAGTCTAAATTTGCTAAGTGGGACTGTGTCCATACATTTCTCAATGGAGGGTGGTGTCAGATACTAACACAACATAAATGATACTCTCCTATGTAAAACACTACCAAGGACTGGGAAGACGATTAGTATTTCTTTCCAAAGTGCTGAAAATGTAATGATCTGTGTTAGATCTGGACCTAGGCCACGAAGCCAATCAAACAATATTTTCTGGAGGGAGATGGAAGCTTCAGGTGTTTCCATAGCAGACAGGGGATCTTATAGAAACATTCAAAATTTTGAAAGGGATAGATAAAATAGGTAAGTTATTTCCATTGGTAGGTGAGACTAGAACTGGGGGATATTGCCTCAAGATTCAGGGGAGAAGATTTAGGACAGAGATGAGGAGAAACTGTTTTTCCCAGAGAGTGGTGAATCTGCGGAATTCTCTGCCCAGGGAAGCAGTTGAGGCTTCTTCACTAAATATATTTAAGATACAGATACACAGATTTTTACGTACTAGGGGAATTGAGGGTTATGGGGAAAAGGCAGGTAGATGGAGCTGAGTTTATGGACAGATCAGCCATGATCTTATTGAATAGCGGCGCAGGCTCAATGGGCCGGATGACCTAGTCCTGCTCCTATTTCTCATGTTCATATAGAGATGAGAAGGGACAAGGATGGAAACAGTCTGTTTTATAAACATTAAAGATAAGCTCTATTTGTCATGTGTACATTGAAACATCAGAACAGGCGGTACAATGCGTTATTTGTGTCACTGGCCAGCACAGCCCAAAGATTGTGCTGGGGCAGCCACAAGAGTTGCCATGCTTCCAGTGTCAACATGGCATCTCCAAAACGCACTGACCCAAACCTGCAGTGAATGTGGGAGGAAACCTGTGCATTCTACAGGAGGATGTTCAGACCCCTCATCGAGGACATCAGAATTGAACTCCGACACCCGGGCTGCAATGGTGTCACGTTAACTGCTATTCTATTTAATAGCCATATGAATGCTTTTGCACTTTTGTAATAAAGTAATACAGATGAATACTAACATAATCACAAGAGATTCTGCAGATTTTAGAAATCCTGAGTAACACACACAACATGCTGGAGGAACTCAATAAGTCAGACAGCATCTATAGAAGTGAATAAACAGTTGATCCTTCAGTCCAAACCCTTCATTAGGGCTGGAAAGGTAGGAGGCAGAAGCCAAGATAAGATGGTGGAAGGAGGGGAAGGATCACAAACTGTCAAGTGATAGGTGAGAACGGGTGAAAGGGAAGGAGGCTGGGTGGGGGAGGGGATGAAATAAGAAACTGGGAGGTGATAGGTGGAAAAGAAGAAGGAATCTGATAGGAGAGGAGAGTGGACCATGAGAGATAGGGAAGCAGGAGGGGCACCAGAGGGAAGTAATGGACAGGTGAGAAGGGAAGGGATGAGAGGGAAATTAGAATGGGAAATGGAAAAAGAGGAGGAGGTGGGAGAAATTACCAAAAGCTAGAGAAAACACATGATTAGTCATGTTCTATAATAGTAATGGATGGAGTTATGCCAGTATAAATAAAGTGTATCCAAAATATATTGAGTATTTTAGACATTCGTGTAAATCAACAGATCACTTTGGGGTAGGCTGAGTCTATCAATATTCATTAACAAATTAATCTGTACTTACCTGGTGTCCATTTCTTGGCGCCATTCTTTTCCTTATACTTCTGAGTATACCTTTCAATATCTATATTGAAGAAATATCTTTCAAAACTGCATTTCACAATTTTTCAAATCTGCTTCACAACAATATAGTACAGTGGAATCATTTATGGTCATAATCAGCTTTTAGTAGTGATTGTTTGAAATGATTACATCTTCATCCTGTATTACATTACTCATGCTGGAATATGAAATTAAAAATATACAAAATCAACCTTCAATGCTGTCAAAATATTATAGCAATACATCATTGAGGACCCTGTTGGATTAGATTGTTTAATTATTATTTTCTTTGCAGTTTAACAATTACCTGCTGATATTTTATGTAATTACTTTTATACAAGTAACTGCTTATTATGCTTCCTAGTGGTGACAATTTGTATAAGCAAGTTCAATGTGTCCCCTGATGGTTAAATTGCTATAGTTCTGGTATGATTCTGAAAAGCTTCTTTGTTTTGCATTATTTGAATAAGAGCTATAATAAAATCAAATATTTGATTCGTTATCTCTTAGCTACAAATTTGAATGTAATTTTCCAATTTGATGGGTGTAAAAGAGCTGCTTATGCTGGGCACCATCTTTTCAGCATTTTAGTCTGAGTTCTTTTGTCTCTCCATTCACTTAGTAGACCTCCTTCTCTACCCATTTTGATTTCCCTTTGTTCTGTTAATGCCTAATAAAACAATCATGAAGCAACAAGTTTTATGCCTCTTTCCCGAAAGAACCTTGGATTTAAACATCAGAATCCAACCACTCTCAACACCAAGGACATGCCCTCTTCTCATTACTACCATCAGGGAGGAGGCACAGGAGCCTGAAGACACACACTCAATGTTTTAGAAACAACTTCTTCCCCTCCACCATCAGATTTTAGAATGGGCCATGAACACTATCTCATTATCCCTTTTCTGCGTTATTTAATTTTTTTTGTTGTTGTCACTTATGCCTGCCCTGTAATGCTGCCACAAAACAACAACTTCACTCTACACATCAGTGATAATAAACCTGATTCTGATTCTGATTTTGGAATGTCAACTTACTTTCACTTGCCAACCATAATAGTAATGAAATGAAAACACAAAACCAGAAAAAAAAATCAGCTTTACTTGTCACATCAACATTGAAACATAGAGTGAAATGAGTCATTTACACCAAATCACCAAGGATCAGCCCAAGTATCCCCATGATTCTAGCACCAACATTGCATTTCCACAACTTACTAATGGTAAACTGAACGCCTTTGGACTGTGGGAGGAAACCAGAGCACTGAGGGGAAAGCCACGTGGTCACAGGTAGATCGTACAAACTCCTTACAGAGAGTGACAGGAGTTGAACCTCTATCTTACAGCATTACACTACTGTGATGTATGGGCCTACAAACCTGTTACTGGACTGATGCAGTTTCAATTCATATTCATTTATTTATCACAGGTATATCAAAATATAGTGAAATGCATCATTTCTTCTAACAACCAACACAAACTAACGATGTGCTGGGGGCAGCCCAAGAGTGTCACCACACTTTCCAGCACCAACACGCATGCCATATGTTCAGCAGAACATCACAGAACACAAGAACAATGATAAGAAGTGCATATTGTATTTATATATTTAGAGGTACAATGCATTACAGGTCCTTCTGGTCCGAAGAGCTGCCCTGCCCAGCTCCCCATCGATTTAACCCTAGCCCAATCACAGGTCAATTTCCAGTGAACAATTAACCTACTAACTGGAGCATCTTTGGACTGTGGGAGGAAACAGGAGCACCCGGAGAAAACCCACAGTTCACAGGGAGAACGTACAAATTCTTTGCGTTGGACTGCAAACTCCAAAATGCTGTAATAGCATCACACTAACAGCTCTAATTCTGTCAAAAAATACTTCAGTGGTGGTGGTTGTCCATCACATCAGAGTTTTTAAAGTGGAGAAGTTCCACCCTCTCCACCTCAGAAATCTGGGACCAGTGGTCCCAGACTGCAGTCTTCCTTGGTTGCAGTGGACGACCGTGACGTCTTCTGTGCCTCGTCACGCACTTCGCTCTCCACTGAGCGTTGCGGAACTGCCTTCCCGATGATTGATCTCATCCACCCGGGACACGGGACTCTCCAGCTATTGTCACCTGGTTTAGCTGGCCTGTCAAAGAGGTGTACCGGGGGGTGTGGCTGCTGTCACACACAAACTGATATTTGGAGCCACAGGTGAGAGTCGAGTGTCTGTGGGGAGCAATGGTGAGAAAGCTGCCTCAGATTGGACACAACAAGCCCCTTCACCAGGGGTGTTACCTCTCCTGGACATCATGTACTCCCCATGACAATGATAAAGGGCCTTGGTCACCCCCTGCAGTAATCTGAGATCAGATTGTCAGAAATTCTGCCAGCCTAGCATCTGGCTAACGCATTCAATGTTTGTAGTGAGATGCTGAAGATGTTCTATTGGTCAGTTGTGGAGAGCGCCCTCTTCTTTGTGGTGTCACGTCTTAATAAGCTGGTAAGGAAGGCGGGCTCTGTCATGGGCACAGAACTGGAGAGTATGACATCGGTGGCAGAGCGGAGGGCGCTGAGTAGGCTACAGTCAATCATGGAAAACCCTGAACATCCTCTGCACAGCACCATCCAGAGACGGAGAAGCAGCTTCAGTGGCAGGTTGCTGTCAATGCAATGCTCCTCAGACAGGATGAAGAGATCATTAGTCCCCAACGCCATTTGGCTCTACAATTCAACCACCAGGGGCAAGACATGTTAAAGTGCTGGGGTTAGGACTGAGCTGAAATTACCACTCAATGCACTTTAGTAAACATTTTAAGAACTTTTTAAAAGCTATTTATTAATGCTTTTTGGGAGGGTGATTTTAGATGCATATCATATTTATACTGAGTTAAATACTGTATGTAATTAGTTTTGCTACAATAAGTGTATGGGACACTGGAAAAATGTTGAATTTCCCCTTGGGGATGAATAAAGTATCTATCTATCTATCTATTAGATGGGCAAGTGAGCAGAGGCCTAGAGGACAATCTGGGTGTGAAGCCACAGTTCCTGAGTGTGGCCAAGACTGAGTCTGGATTGTGAACCATGTGTGAGACCAAATCATGGCTGGGATTTAGATCAGAGAGAATTAGGAATCCAAGTATTGCCAGGTTACACAAGAACTTGTATACCGTTCATACAGATAAAATTATTACACAATGCATTGGGATAGAACAAGGCAAAACAATGACAATGCAGGATAAATGTACTGGCACCACAGCGTAGCGGCTACCACAACACTATTACAGCTCAGAGCAACACAGTTCAGAGCTCTATCTCAGTGACTCTGTAAGGAGTTTGTATATCGTCCCCATGGAACGTGTCGATTCCTCCCACTGTCCAAAGACGTACCAGTTAGTAGGATAATTGGTGATTTAAAATTGTCCTCTGATTAGAGGCTAGGGTTAAATTGGGGGTTACGGGACGGCGCAACTTGAAGGGCCTGTTCCACACTGTACCTCTAAATAAAAATAATTAAAATAAAGTGTAAACGCTGGAGAGAGCGCGCAGTGCAGGTAAACAGTAAAGAGCAAGATCATAACAAGAGGTCCATTCGAGAGTCTGAGAACACTGGGACAGAAGCTGTCTTTGAGCCTGGTGGTGCATGCTTTCCTGATTTTTTATCTTCTGCCTACGGGAGGAGGGAGAAGAGAGGATGTCTGGGGTAGTTGGGGTATTTCATTTCGCTGGCTGCTTTACTGAGGCAGTGAGAAGTGTAGAAAGAGTCCACAGAAAATGTATTATAGACTTCCGGTAAGATGGCGATTGCTTAGCTGCTCCGAACTTTTGTTCCGTTACTGTCACTATCTTTGCACTAAATGTCTCCATTTTTTAAACCTTAGTTAGGAACTTTATTTGGTTTCTTTTACTTGCCTGTGAACACATCTACCTTACAATGTCTAACAAGAGTTCTAAATCCGGGAGAAAGGAAGTTCCGGCTCTGTCAGATGAGACCCTCGCTGCGCTGGAACAACACCATGATGATATTTTAAAGGAATTTAAAACCACTTTCAAACAGCTGGAAGCCAAACTGGATCGGATCAACGATAGAGTGGACGAACATGCTAAACACCTATCGATTCGACTTCTGAAGATTTAGAAAGTCGTGTTCGATACTTGGAGACTCTCTGTTCCAGCCTAGAAAAAAAATAATAAACTCCTTTCCAAAATGGTGGATCTTGAAAATCACAGCAGGCGTTGCAACCTCCGAATTCTTGGATTGCCAGAGGCCACCGAACAGGGATCAAACGTGGAGTTTTTCGCCGAGTTTCTCTGTGAGATATTTGGGAAAGATTTGCTTCCGAACCCGCCTGAACTCGAAAGGGCTCATAGGGTCTATGTTCCCCCCGGAATTCTGGGCTTCTGCCCGCGACCGGTCATTTTGTGTTTTCATAAATACCAGGTAAAACACCGTCTGATTATGGAGGCACGTCGCAGAGGTACTTTTACTTTCCAAAATACAACCATTCGCTTTGTGGAAGATTTTGCACCCCAGACCTTAAAGATGCGCGCTGAATTTAAAGGCGCAATGAAAGTGCTTTTCGATCTCTTCGCACTCCTGCCGATTTACGAATCACGCTTAATACTGGAAAGTATAAGTGGTTTAAGTCAGTGAAAGGAGCTGAGGCATTTGTTGCAAGTCTCCCGGCTATTCAGTCATCTTCGGAACCCGATCGGACCTCCTAAAATGGTGGATAAGTACCTCTCGCAGTAAAATTACTTTCTCTGGACTCAGACTTTACTTGTATCACTCAGACATTATCCATTGAAACTCTAAGGGCTGTTGACAATCTCTCCCTGGATTTGGTGTGTTTTTTTTAAAACAGATATCCTGTGCTTAATGTTTCCCTAAGGACGTTTAAATAGTACTTGGGTAATCTATTTTATTCTTGCATAACTTTATTTATAGAGTTCTACAATTGACTCTAACTTGTTTTGGAGGTTTGAAATTTTTATTGAAGGCCTTCCTGTTTGTTGGTTCACAGTTTAACTGCTGATTTTTTTTTATTATTTAGTATTTTTTTTCACCTTTTTTTAATCTTTGATTTTTTTTCCTCTCTGTAAATGGTTGATAAGTACTCTTCTTGAATCTATAATTTTCCCCTTCCTCCACTTTTTTTTCTCTCTCTCCCTTTCGCTTACTTTCTTCTTCCATAATTTTTCGCGGGTAGGTGAGTTTTGATTTTCTTCCGATTTTCTCTGTATTAAGTTTTATATTTCTGTAGAAGATGTTCCAATTTGTAGTTATGTTTTCTAGTGCATAAACTAGTTACTATTTGCTATAGTATTTATACGGAACTGCTGTTAATGACACAGATCTGGAAGTCATATTTGGGTTAATTTTTTTGGTAGAGCTAGCTGCTTTTTTTGGTAGCCGTCTAGTTTTGGGTTGTGTGGGTGGGGTGGGTTTTCCAGTTCCAACATCACTCACTGTATTTATTGTTTTTCTTTATGCTCAGGACATGTTTATGTTTTGATCTTACGAATCTATGTTTACATTTCTGCTCCCAGACTGCTATTGTATTGCTTGACTTTTTATATGCCTGCTGCCTTTTATGCATTAGTAATTGATAATGGCTAGTGCACTTAAATTCGTGAGCTGGAATGTAAAGGGATTGAATCACCCTGTTAAAAGGAGGAAGGTATTCTCACATATTAAACAACTCAAAGCTGACATTGCTTTCCTTCAAGAAACTCATATCTGTTGTTCTGATAACTCTCGGCTTCTGTCAAAGTGGGCGGGTCAGCATTTTCATTCATCCTTTGCTGCTAAGGCTAGGGGAGTCTCTATTCTTATTAACTCAAATATTCCTTTTGAACATAATAAAATATCTGATACAAATGGCCGTTTTATTATTGTTTCTGATAAACTATGTAACACTAAAGTTGCACTAGCAAACCTGTATGCCCCCAACTTTGATGATGTTAACTTTTTTGAACATTTTTTTTTCCTCACTACCAGACTTAAACTCATACTCTCTTATACTTGGTGGTGACTTCAACTGTTGGTTAGATCCTAATCTGGATCGATCGTCCTCTGTTACCAGATCACCTACTAAATCTGCCTTAGCTATCCAATCATTTCTCTCTAATTTTGGTATTTCTGATGTATGGCGTTTCCTTCATCCTACTGAGAGAGATTATTCTTTTTTTTCACATGTTCACCATACCTTCACTAGAATTGACTATTTCTTACTCGATAACCAACTTATTCCACTTGTATACTCTTGTGACTATCAGAGTATACTGATCTCTGACCATGCCCCAATTACTCTCTCTCTGAATTTGCCTGGTCTCCCTCAGAGGAATGGCGGTTTGATTCAACCTTATTATCGGATGATGATTTTTAAAAATTTATTAAGGATCAGATAACATTTTAACACTAATACATCACCTGAAGTGTCATCCCAGATTGTCTGGGATGCCATGAAAGCATATCTGAGGGGTCAAATAATCTCTTACACAGCAAATCTTAACAAAAGATCCTGTGCAGATCGATTAGACCTCATTAACCAGATTAAAGAATTGGATCAACTATATGCTCAAACTAAGAACCCCTGAACCATACAAGAAGCTAGTTGAACTCCAAAATAAATTTAACCTTCTGTCTACTCAACCTGTAGAACGCCAACTTCTCGGAAGCAAGAGTCGCTTTTACATTCATGGGGATAAGTCTGGTAAATTTCTAGCCGATCAGCTGAGGCGTTCCAAAGCCAAACAACATATTACAAAGATCCGGAAGGAGAACGGAGACTTTACATTGGATCATTTAGAAATTAATGACGCATTTAAAAATTTTTATTCTCGGCTTTATTCCTCTGAATCTTTGAATGACAATATCTCTGCTGATCAATTTTTAAAGAATCTGAATATTCCTTCACTTCCATCTGATTTTAAAGCCAAACTTAATGAGCCTATATCATCAGAAGAAATATCTTTTGCAATTTTTGCACTGCCCTCAGGGAAATCTCCTGGACCTGATGGGTTCCCTGTAGAATTTTATAAATCATTCTCTTCACTTCTTTCTCCTCAGTTACTTTCAGTACTATCTGACTCGTTTAATTACGGCAAATTGCCACCCTCTTTCAATGAGGCATCTATCATTCTTCTATTAAAAAAGGGCAAAGACCCAATAGAGTGTTCCTCGTATAGGCCGATTTCTTTGCTCAATGTTGATGTAAAGATCTTAGCTAAAGTTTTGGCTCATAGATTAGAAACTGTCATTCCCTCCATTATCTCTGATGACCAATCAGGTTTTATTAAAAACCGTCCCCCTTTTTTTAACATTCGGCGTTTATTTAATATCTTATACTCTCCTCCAACTGGGATTCCTGAATGTGTTATTTCCCTTGATGCGGAGAAAGCATTTGATCGTATAGAGTGGAACTACCTTTTCGCAGTCTTAGAAAAATTTGACCTTGGTCAAAGTTTCATCTCTTGGATCAAATTGCTGTACCTGTGTCCTACTGCTTCTGTTCTAACTAATTTTCAGAAATCCCAGGTATTTAATCTCAAACGTGGCACCCGTCAGGGATGCCCCTTAAGTCCCTTTCTCTTTGATTTGGCTATAGAACCTTTGGCGATAGCATTTCGGAATTGTCCTGAATTGACTGGGATTTGGAGACGGGGTGTTGAGCATAAAGTTTCTCTCTATGCTGATGACGTATTACTCTTTCTCTCAAATCCGTCTACATCCTTACCTCTAATGTTTTCACTTCTTGACCAGTTTAGCCAGATCTCTGGCTATAAACTTAATTTACATAAGAGTGAACTTTTCCCAATTAATAAAGAAGCACAAGAACTAACATTTCGTGATCTCCCTTTTAAAGTAGTCCATAACCAATTTACTTATCTTGGAATTACAGTCACAAGGAAGTTTAAAGATCTCTTTCGTGAAAACTTTGCCAATCTTTCATATACTATAAAACAGAGTCTGGTACAATGGTCACCTCTATCTATGTCTTTGGTAGGTCGTATTAATGTTGTTAAAATGTATGTTCTCCCCAAATTTTTATACTTATTTCAATCTATCCCAATTTTTATTCCTTTTTTGATTCCTTAGACTATTATTTTGTCATATCTGTGGAAGAATAAGTGCTCTAGAATTAATAAAATCCATTTCCAAAAATCTAAAAAAGAGGGTGGCATGGCTTTACCTAACTTTCGTTTATATTATTGGGCAGCTAATATACGTTGTGCTACCTTTTGGTCTTTCTTCCATGGCCAACCCGAGTGCCCTAACTGGGTGGCAATGGAGTTGAGCTCCACTAAAGTGCATCTATCTCTGCATTTCTTGGCTCTGCACTCCCTAGTAGTCTGCCCAGATTAATAGCTAATCCTCTTGTTAGATACACTTTGCGTATATGGGCTCAGTTTAGGAAATGCTATGGTTTCCAAGGTTTTCCCGTTTCCAGCCCTGTCGTACATAATCACCTTTTTTCACCCACTATGTACGATTCAGCATTCCATGTTTGGTATAGGAAGGGCATTAGACATTTTAAAGATTTTTTCATTGATAATCGCTTCGCTTCTTTTCAGCAGCTCTCTGTTAAGTTCAATCTGCCCAATGGTCATTTTTTTAGATATCTCCAAATTAGACACTTTATTGCTCCTTTAATTCCTAACTTTCCTGAAATGCCTGCGAAAAATGCTATGGACTTATTTCTTTCCATTAATCCACTAGGTAAAGGTTTAATATCAATTATTCGAGATAATTTAGCAGCCTCACAACGGGCCCCTGTGGATAAAATTAAAATGGCCTGGGAGCAGGATTTAAATACCTCCTTATTTATGAGAGCTGGGACTCGATTCTCAAATCAGTTAACTCAACCTCTCTCTGTGCTCGCCATTGCCTTTTACAGTTTAAGATTGTTCATAGAGCCCATATGTCTAAATTTAAACTATCTTGATTCTACCCTAACATTAGCCCGCTCTGTGATAAATGCAAGAGGGGCGAGGCCTCTCTCAATAATATGTATTGGTTCTGTCCTAGCTTGGAGAAATTTTGGAAAGATGTCTTCACTACGTTATCGTATATTCTGAATCAGCACCTAGAATCAAACCCCTTAATTGCTTTGTTCGGTTTCTGGGGCGAGACAGATTTACGTCTGAGTCCGACCAAATGCCGAATATTATCCTTTGCTTCTCTCCTGGCTAGACGCTTGATCCTCCTTAGATGGAGAGATGATGCCCCACCCACATGCTCAATGGCTTAACGACATTGTGGCCTGCTTGGACCTAGAAAAAATTCATTATTCAGTTCTTAATTCAGATCTAAAGTTCTATAAGGTCTGGGGACCTTTTATCGAGTACTTTCATAACCTTCCTCCTGACTAGGGTTTTTTTTTCTCTCTCTTTTCGGTCCCTTGCTTTCAGCTCCTTTTTTTTTCTGGTAGTAGGCATTATTATCCTCTGTTGCTAAGAGTATTCACAGTCTGGGAGTTTGATTGTCCTGATTTATATTCTCTATATTGTGTTGTGGTTGGTCTGGAGTTTTTTTGTGTTGTGGGGTTTGGGGAGGATACTAAGTTTACTTGTCTTCAATTTAGGTGCTTTTTTTTTTAAAATTCTCTTATTTTGTAGCATATTGTCATTGTATGCTTAATTTTGCACTGTATTAATGTTCCTCATTGTGATTTGGGTTTTTTTTTAAATTTGTAAAATGTATAGAAAAACTAATTAAAAAAAAAGGAAATGTATTACAGTAAGTTCTTGTCTTTCCACTACACTGCTGTTGCAAAACAACGAATTTCACATACACCAGAGATAATAATACTAATTGTAATTCTATAAACTCTCCTAGTTCATGTGAAAATGTATTATGATTTAAAATGTAAGCATTTTTACCCCAACTTCATTGCTTCATTCCACAGATGCACAACCTAACAAGTTGCATCACTCCTTGGCATGAAAATTTAACTATGGCCGACAGGAAGGCTCTACAACACGTCCTCAAAGCTGCCCAATGCATCACCAGCACTAGCCTACCTATCAAGGACATATATATACAGAAAGGTTCCAGAACAAGGCCAGTAACATTAAGAATCCCACCCACCCTGCTCATGGACTGTTTGCCCAGTGCTATAGGGGAGGAGGCTACGTAGCATCCACACCAGGACCACTAGACTCAACAACAGTTACTTTCCCCAGGCAGTAAGGCTGATCAACACCTCCACCCACTAACTCCACCACTACTTTATTACTTCCTGTCAGTCACCTTATGTACAGCCATACAATCAACGTATACAAACTATCTTATCTATGTATATCTATCCTATTTTTTAAATTATTGTATTTTTATCTTGTGCTGTTTGTGCTGCATGGATCCGGAGTAACAATTATTTTGTTCCCCTTTACACTTGTGAACTAGAAATGACATTGAACAATCTTGAATCCTCTTACCTTTTTTATCAATAGCAGCTTCAATGTAGTAAGGCAGCTTCTTGCAGGCTCCCCTTAACTCCTGCTTTAAGGCTAGGATATAGTTCACATCTTCCCCTGTATTCAAGGGGACAGGCTTAAATTCTGTGGGCTACAGATCGGTAATGTAGATTATCATACAGCGCAAGTGCATTAGGAAATAACAACTAAAACTAGACAAGTACATTATTGATCCAAACATCAAGAAGGATCCCACCCACTCTGCTCATGGACTGTTTGCCTATGCTATAGGGGAGGAGTCTGTGTAGCATCCACACCAGGACCACCAGACTCAAAAACAATTACTTCCCCAGGCAGTAAGGCTGATCAACATCTCCACCCACTAGCCCACCCCTCCACACCTCCAACCATCACTATTTTATCATTTCCTGTGAGAGTCACCTTGTAGGAGGCATGGAGCTGATCTTAATTTGTGTTGCCTGCTTATTCTGGATAATTTGTCACATGGGTTGGACCACTGTAGAAGCAAACGAATATAGTCCAGTTTAGTCTAATTGAAAGTAGTTGAGCTAGAGTGATTTTTTTGTTGACCACTTAATTACACTAATTGTAACATTAATTTAATTATATCACTGATTTAGTTTTGTTAAAAAAAAAGGGATCTAGTGTTTTCCCAGCCTACATGACAAACAAACTCTTCTCGTGCTTCCAGCTGGGTACAGGTATCAATTTTAATTATTGGAAGATATTCTAAGGGACTGGATATCCAAGTATTTGGATAGACACGGACTGGACTAATTAAGGATAATCAGCATGGCTTCATGTGTGCTAAGTCATATCTAACCAATCTTATCTGAGCACCTAGGGAAAACCCACATATTCCATGGGGAGGACATACAAACTCCTTTTAGAGAACACTGGGTTTGAACTCCAAACTCCAACACCCTACTTTGTTATTCTGCTTATTAAACTCCATAACCTCACAGTTCATGTTTAATGCCTAAATTAACTGCAAAGTTCAAAGGAAATTTATTATTCAATGATGTAATCTGCTCTGAGATTCATTTCCTTGCAGGCATTCACAGACGAAAAGGACTTACAATAGAATCAAAGAGAAACTACACACAAAGACTGTCTAGCCACAATGTACATAAGATGACAAACTGTGCAATACTGAGAACATGAATTGTACAGTACATAGGTTGTGGAATCACTTCAGTGTTGAGGTGAGTGAAGTTATCCACACTGGTTCAGGAGCATGATGGTTGAAAGATAATAACTGTTCCTGAACTTGATGGGTGTGGGACCTAAGGCTCTTGTAGCTCCTGTCAAGCTCTTGCCCATTATTTAAATACCTTTATTACACACACTTTGTCTCACAACTTGCTTTCCAAGAATAATGAAGTTATACACACTGTGAGAGGACCTTTTCCCCCAATCTTCCAATCTCCTTCCTATCTACATTTTACAATGTCAACAAATACTTTGGGTACAATATACTCTGTTCTTTTGTGCTTGTTATAAACACAAATTGTAAATAGTTTTAAGTTACAACTTGGCCACCCAATCAATTAACAACACAAGAGATTCTGCAGATTTTGGAAATCCAGAGTAACATACACAAAGTGCTGAAGGAACTCAGCAGGTCAGGCAATATCTATGAAGGGTCTTGGCCCAAAACGTAGACTGGCTACTCTTTTCCGTAGAGAAGCTCCTCCGGCATTTTGTGCATGTTGCTCTGGACTACCAGCATCTCAATAAGTCAATAAGTACATTTAGTGTCAGAGAAATGTATACAGTATATATCCTGAAATCCTTTTTCTTTGCATACATACATGAAAACAGAAGTGCCTCAAAGAATGATTGACAGTTAAACATTAGAGCCCCAAAGCTCCCCCAACTCCCCCCTCCATTGCATAAGCAGCAAGGCAACGAACCCTCCCCCCCCACCAGCAAAAAAAAACATCGACACCCACCACCGAGCACTCAAGCATGAATAAACACAGACTTGCAGATTTTCTTCAGTTTGTGGAGCTATGGTCAATAACTGGGAGCTGCCAAAAAGAGACCCCGCATCCCATTACCAGGCATTGAACACCAGACAATGAACTCATGAATGCTGCCTCATTATTTTTTTCTTTTTGTTGGTACTTTATATGTGGCTTACTTATTGTTATACATATTTCTTACTGTAATTTAAGCAGTCACTGCACAGGATCGAAAAAGCTGCAGAAAGTTGTAAACTCGGTCAGCTTCATTGCCACTAGCCTCCCCAGTATCTAAGACATCTTCAAAAGGCGATGCTTCAAAAAGGCAGCACCCATGATGAAAGATTCTCATCACCCAGGATGTGCCCTCTTCTCATTGCTACCATCAAGGAGGAGACATACACTCAATCTTTCAGGAACAGCTTCTTACCTCAGCCATCAGCAGAAAAGTTGGGGAGTGGTGCCAGTATAGATTTGGAGCATAGACTGTTCCACATAACCAACTTTTCCCCAACTTTTCCTCCGTTACATCGACGACTACATTGGTGCTGCTTCCTGCACCCATGCTGAGCTCGTCAATTTCATCAACTTTGCTTCTAACTTTCATCCAGCCCTTAAATTCACTTGGTCCATCTCGGACACTTCTCTCCACTTTCTTGATCTCTCGGTCTCCATCTCTGGAGACAGACTATCCACTGACATCTTCTACAAACCCACTGACTCCCATAACTATCTTGACTATACCTCTTCCCACCCTGCCCAATGCAAAAATTCCATTCCCTATTCCCAGTTCCTCCGTCTCTGCCGCATCTGCTCCCAGGATGAGGCTTTCTGTTCCAGGACTTCTCAAATGTCCTCTTTCTTTCAGGATTGTGGTTTCCCTTCTGGCATCATCAAAGATGCCCTCACCCGCATCTCCTCCACCACCCGCACTTCAGCCCTTAACCCATTCTCCCGTCACCACAACAGGGACAGGGTTCCCCTTGTCCTCACCTACCACCCCATCAGCCTCCGGATTCAACACATTATCCTCCGCTACTTCCGCCACCTTCAACAGGACCCCACCACCCAGCACATCTTTCTCTCCCGACCTCTCAGCTTTTCGCAGGGATCGTTCCCTCTGCGACTACCTGGTCCACACGTCCCTCCCCACAGAACTCCCACCCAGCACTTAACCCTGTAAATGCAAATGCTACACCTGTCCCCACACCTCCCCCCTTACCACCATTCCAGGCCCCAGACAGTCCTTCCAGGTGAGGCAACACTTCACCTGCGAGTCTGCTGGAGTCATCTATTGCATCCAGTGCTCTCGGTGCAGCCTCCTCTACATCGGCGAGACCCGACGCAGATTGGGGGACCGCTTCATCAAGCACCTCCGCTCCGTCCGCCACAATAGACAGGACCTCCCGGTTGCCACCCACTTCAACTCTGCCTCTCATTCCCATCTAGTTATGTCCACACATGGCCTCTTCTACTGCCATGATGAGGCCAAACTCAGGTTGGAGGAGCAACACCTCATCTACCATCTGGGTAGTCTCCAGCCTGGTGGTATGAACATTGAATTCTCCAATTTCTGGTAATTTCCTCCCCCTCCCCTTCCCCTTCCCCTATCCTAGGTCCTGTGACTTGGCTAGGATTAAATTAGGGATTGTTGGGTGGTGCACCTCAAGGTGACATATACACACTTTGATAATTAACTTACTTTGAATCCACTACAGTGTAGATATTTGGACTGGATTTGATTTAAAAAACCAGATGCAGAGATGTTTTAGCAAAGCAGATGAGAAGGTGTTCCCCGTTGAATTCTGGAAGTAAGGGGTAATTTCTTTTTAAATGAAATGTTGCCCAACCAAGACAAGGTGAAATTTTGTTCTCTCGTGAGCTTGAGAATCTTAGGAATTCTCTTCCTCAGAATAAGTAATATAGGCAGACTTGGAATATCTTTTAAAATAGAGGCAGATGGATTCTAGATAAACAAAGTGATGAAGATTACTGCAATCAGATTAAAATGCAGAGTTGAGATTACAATTGGATCAACTATATTGGATCACACTTCAGAATGCAAATACAATGGATTCCAGTTAATTGGGCCATTGTTAATTGGGACAGATACCTGTTTGCAAAAACTAATGAAGAAAATAGCAGGAAAATTCCCTTTGTTTCTTGGGGACACTATGCTGCTTAATAGGGGCAGAAGTCTGTTGCTGAACAGTTTCTAATTAGAGTCAGTGGTGCTCGTGCGGCCATTAGACACTACGCCATGCTTAAGAGTGAATAGTTTTTAAAATAGTGTCAATTGGTAGCACTTGTGTTCAAATGGCAGAGAGTTTAGTCACTGATGGTTGGTGAGAAATTAGCAGCAAGACAATTCAGAACAGTTTTGCTCACTGCAGTTTCAAGCATTCAGGCTTGGAGATGCCAGAAGTAACTGTTTTACATTACAGGGCAAAGAGGCATTTGGTCATTCAATTTTACCACAAAACTGATGGTCACCCTGGAATCTTTTATTTTCTGTTTGGTCATTGGATCCAGCACTTTAATGTAAGGATTATTATATGTAACAGAGTACTGTTACATATAATAAGACTACAAGATACAGGAACTGAATTAAGCCATTTATTTGGCCAATCAAGTCTGCTCCACCACTTCATCATGGCTGATTCCATTTTCCTCTCAGACCCAGTCTCCTGCTGTCATCCTGTATCCCTTCATGCCCTAAACAATCAAAAATCTATCAACCTTTGTCTTAAATATACTGTACATAAAGACTTGACCTCCACGGCTGTCTGTGGCAATGAATTCTACAGAATCACCACTAAAGAAATTCCTCCTCATCTGTTCTAAAAGGACACTCCTCTATTCTGAGACTGTGTCCTCTAGTCCCCAACTTTCCCACCACAGGAAACATCTTCTCCAAGTCCACCATTTGATTAGGTTTCAATTAGGTCACACCTCATTCTTTTAAACTCTAGTGAATACAGACCTAGAGCCATCAAGCACTCTTCATATGACAAACCATTCAATCCTGGAATACTTTTCATGAACCGCCTTTGAACCCTCTCTCTCGTCAGCACATCCTTTCTAAGATTAGGTGCCCAAAACTGCTCAAAATATTTCAAGTGAGGCCCCAACAGTGCCTTATAAAATCTCAACGTTACATCCTTGCTTTTATATTCTAGTCCTCTTAAAATGAATGTTAACATCGCATTTGCTTTCCTCACCACAGACTCAACCTGCAAATTAACCTTTGGGGGATCTTGTACAAGGACTCCCAAGTCCCTTTGCATTTCAGTTTTTTGTATTTTCTCTCCATTTAGAAAGTAGTCAACCCTTTCATTTCTTCTACCAAACTGCATGACCGTTCACTTCCTGACATTATATTCCATCTGCCACTTCTTTCCCTATTCTTCTAATCTGTCCAAGCCTCTCTACTTCCTCAAAACGACCTTCCCCTCCACCTATCTTCGTATCATCTGCAAACTTTGCAAGAAAACCATCAATTCCAGCATCCAAATCATTGATATACAATGTAAAAAGAAGCAGTCCCAACATAGACCCCTATGGAACACTATTAGTCATCAGCAGCCAACCAGAAAAATATCCCTTTATTCCCACTCTTTGCCTCTTGCCAATCAGCCACTGCTTTATCTGTGCTAGAATCTTTCCTATAATAATGTTTCTTGTTACCATGTATGTAATATATTGTGATTATTGTATGAACTAGAGCAAGCTTGGGCTTGTCTCCATGGGGTAAAGCAAGATGAGAGGTGACTTGTTAAAGGAGTATAAGATTATAAGACCATAAGACAAGGACAGAATTAGGCATTCAGCCCATTTCGTCCACTCCGCGATTTCATCATGGCTGATCCCAGATCCCACTCAACCCCATACACCTGCCCTCTCACCATATCCCTTGATGCCCTGGACAATCAGGAATCTATCAACTTCAACTTGAATATACTCAGTGATTTGGCCTCCATGGCAGTCTGTGGCAGAGCATTCCACAGATTCACTGCTCTTTGGCAAAAAAAAATCCTCCTTACTTCTTTTCTGAAAGATCACCCCTCAATGTTGAGGCCGTGCCCTCTAGTTCTGGATATCCCCACCAAAGAAACATTCTCTCCACAGCCACCTTTTCAAGTCCTTTCAACATTTGGTGGGTTTCAATCAGATCTGCCCCTTCTCCCACCGCATTCTTTGAAATTCCAGTGAGTACAGGCCCAAAACTGCCAAATGCTCCTCATATGTTAACCCTTCATTCCTGGAATCATCCTCGTAACCTTCCTCTGGGCGCTCTCCAATGTTAATATATTCTTTTTGAGATAAGGGGCCCCAAAATGCATTATCATAGATTTCTCAACACTGTATTCCAACAGCCAATTTTTGCCCATTCTTCCAATTTGTCGAAGTCCTGCTGCAATCGCATTGCTTCCTCAGCACTACATACCCCTTTGTCTAGCTTCATATCATCCTCAAACTTTGCCTCAAAGCAATCAGTTCTACTATCCAGATTGTTGACGAACAATGAAAAGTAGTGGTCCCAATACTGACCCCCAAGGAACATCACTAGTCACTGGCAGCCAAGTCATGTCACTTTTACTGTCATTTCGACCATAACTGCTGGTACAGTACATACTAAAAATGAGACAACGGTTTTCAGGACCATGGTGTTACATGACACAGTACAAAAACTAGACTGAACTATGTAAAAAAACAACACAGAAAAAAAACTACACTAGACTACAGACCTACCCAGGACCGCATAAAGTGCACAAAACAGTGCCAACCAGAAAATTATGAGAGGCATTGATAGATGGCCAAAACATTTTTCTCCCCAGGGCTTCAATGACCAATCCTTTTAAAGTTCCAAAGTTCAATGTAAACTTATTATCAAAGTACATATATGTCAACATTTTCAAGATTCATTTTCTTGCAGGCATACCCAATAAATCTATAGAATAACCATAAGAATATAACAAAGTGAGTGTTGAAACATTTTGGGGAGATAATCAGTGGGCCAGTGAAGGAGTGGAGATTTGAGGCTTTGAATCGAGAGGCTTTGACGAGAAGAGGCTGAGGACGAGCTTCACTCCAACAGAGTTAAGGCCGGGTAAGTTCCTTTCAAAGGAGAAAGTTTCAAAAGTTGAGGCAAGTATTGGGTAGGTTATGGCAGCTGAGATCGGCCCCGTGGTTTGTTCATCCTGAAGCATGTGGGAAATCAGGGATACTTCCAGTGTCCCTGACGACTATGTGTGCAGGAAGTGTGTCCAACTGCAGCTTCAGGCAGACCGCATTGAGCATCTGGAGCTGTGATTGGATTCATACTGGAGTATCCCGATGCTGAGAAAGTTGTGAATAGCACGTTCAGTGAATTGGCCACACCACAGGTAAAGGCTACACAGGCAGAAAGGGAAGGGGTGGCCACTAGACAGCGTAGCAGTAGGCAGGTAGTGCAGGAGTCCCCTGAGGTCATCTCCCTCTTAAACAGATATACTGTTTTGGATACTGTTGGGGAGATGTCTCATCAGGGGAAGGCAGGAGCAGTCGAGTTCATTGCACCATGGGTGGCTCTGCGGCACAGGAGGGAAGGAAAAGGAGTGGGAGAGCTATAGTGATAGGGGATTCGATTGTAAGGGGAATAGATAGGCATTTCTGCGGCTGCAAACGAGACTCCAGGATGGTATGTTGCCTCCCTGGTGCAAGGGTCAAGGATGTCTCTGAGTGGCTGCAGGACATTCTGGAATGGGAGGGTGAACAGCCAGTGGTCGTGGTGCACATAGGTACCAACGATATAGGTAAAAAACAGGATGATGTCCTACAAGGTGAATTTAGGGAGTTGGGAGATAAACTAAAAAGTAAGACCACAAAGGTAATAATCTCTGGATTACTACCAGTGCCACGTGCTAGTCAGAGTAGAAATAGGAGGATATTTCAGATGAATACGTAGCTTGAAAAATGGTGCAAAGGGGAGGGATTCAAATTTCTGGGGCATTGGAACCAGTTCTGGGGGATGTGGGACCGGTATTAACAGGACGGTCTGCACCTGGGCTGGACTGGAACCAATGTCCTAGGGGGAGCGTTTGCTACTGCTGTTCAGGAGGCTTTAAACTAATGTGGCAGGGGGATGGGAACAAGTGCAGAGAGACAGAGGAGTGTAAAATGAGGGTAGAAGCAAAAAGTTGTAAAGTGAAAAGTAAAAGTGGCAGGCAGGCAAATCCAGGGCAAAAAGCAAAAAGAGCCACTTTTCAACATAATTGTAGAAGGGCTAAGAGTGTTGTAAATACAAGACTGAAGGCTTTGTGTGTCAATGCGAGGAGTATTTGTAACAAGGTGGATTAATTGAATGTGCAGATAGTTATTAATGAATATGATATAGTTGGTATCACGGAGACATGGCTCCAGGGTGACCAAGGATGGGAGCTCAACATCCAGGGATATTCAATATTCAGGAAGGATAGACAGGAAAGAAAAGGAGGCGGGGTAGCATTGCTGGTTAGAGAGGAGATTAACGCAATCGAAAGGAAGGACATTAGCATGGAGGATGTGGAATCGACATGGGTAGAACTGCATAACACAAAGGGGCAGAAAACGCTGGTGGGAGTTGAGTACAGGCCACCTAACAGTAGTAGTGAGGTTGGGGATGGCATTAAACAGGAAATTAGAAATGCATGCAATAAAGGAACAGTAGTTATAATGGATAACTTCAATCTACATATAGATTGGGTGAACCAAATTGGTAAGGGTGCTGAGGAAGAGGATTTCTTGGAATGTATGCGGGATGGTTTTCTGAACAAACATGCCGAGGAACCAACTAGAGAGCAGGCCATTCTAGATTGGATATTGAGCAATGAGGAAGGGTTAGTTAGCAATCTTGTCGTGCGAGGCCCCTTGGGTAAGAGTGACCACAATATGGTGGAATTCTTCATTAAGATGGAGAGTGACATAGTTAATTCAGAAACAAAGGTTCTGAACTTGAAGGGTAACTTTGAAGGTGAGACGTGAATTAGCTAAGATAGACTGGCAAATGATACTTAAAGGGTTTACAGTGGATATGCAATGGCAAGCATTTAAAGATCGCATGGATGAACTACAACAATTGTTCATCCCAGTTTGGCAAAAGAATAAACCATGGAAGGTAGTGAACCCGTGGCTGACAAGGGAAATTAGGGTTAGTATTAAGTCCAAAGAAGAAACATATAAATTAGCAAAAAAAAAGCGGCACACCTGAGGACTGGGAGAAATTCAGAGACCAGCAGAGGAGGACAAAGGGCTTAACTAGGAAAGGGAAAAAAGATTATGAGAGAAAGTTGGCAGGGAACATAAAAACTGACCGTAAAAGCTTTTATAGATATGTGAAAAGAAAAAGATTGGTCAAGAAAAATGCAGGTCCCTTACAGTCGGAAACAGGTGAATTGATCATAGGGAACAAAGACATGGCAGACCAATTGAATAACTACTTTGGTTCTGTCTTCAATAAGGAGGACATAAATAATCTTCCGGAAATAGTAAGGGACCGAGGGTCTAGTGAGATGGAGGAACTGAGGGAAATACATGTTAGTAGGGGAGTGGTGTTAGGTAAATTGAAGGGATTAAAGGCAGATAAATCCCCAGGGCCAGATGGTCTGCATCCCATTAAGGAAGTAGCCCAAGAAATAGTGGATGCATTAGTGATAATGCTAGAGTCGGTTATCAAAGATGTGAATACAGCACAATTGGAAAGAGGTGAAATCATCGGACAAAGTCAGCATGGATTTCTGAAAGGAAAATCATATCTGACGAATCTTATAAAATTTTTTGAAGATGCAACTAGTAGAGTGGATAGGGGAGAGCCAGTGGATGTGGTATATTTAGATTTTCAAAAGGCTTTTGACAAGGTCCCACACAGGAGATTAGTGTGCAAACTTAAAGCACATGGTATTTGGGGGGTATGGTATTGATGTGGATAGAGAATTGGTTGGCACACAGGAAGCAAAGAGTAGGAGTAAACGGGACCTTTTCAGAGTGGCAGGTAGTGACTAGTGGGGTACCGCAAGGCTCAGTGTTGGGACCCCAGTTGTTTACAATATATATTAATGATTTAGACGAGGGAATTAAATGCAGCTTTTCCAAGTTTGCGGATGACACGAAGCTGGGCGGCGGCGTTAGCTGTGAGGAGGATGCTAAGAGGATGCAGGGTGACTTGGATCGGTTAGGTGAGTGGGCAAATTCATGGCAGATGCAATTTAATGTGGATAAATGTGAGGTTATCCACTTTGGTTGCAAGAACAGGAGAACAGAATCTGAACGGTGGCCGATTAGGAAAAGGGGAGATGCAACGAGACCTGGGTGTCATTGTACACCAGTCATTTAAGGTGGGCATGCAGGTACAGCAGGCGGTGAAAAAGGCAAATGGTATGTTGGCATTCATAGCAAAAGGATTTGAGTACAGGAGCAGGGAGGTTCTACTGCAGTTGTACAAGGCCTTGGTGAGATGGCACCTAGAATTTGTATGCAGTTTTGGTCCCCTAATCTGAGGAAAGACATTCTTACTATAGAGGGAGTACAGAGCAGGTTCACCAGATTGATTCCTGGGATGGCAGGACTTTCGCATGAAGAAAGACTGGATCGGCTAGGCTTATACTCACTGGAATTTAGAAGATTGAGGGGGGATCTTATTGAAACGTATAAAATTCTAAAGGGATTGGACAGGCTAAATGCAGGAAGATTGTTTCCGATGTTGGGGAAGTCCAGAATGATGGGTCACAGTTTAAGGATAAAAGGGAAGCCTTTTAGGACCGAGATGAGGAAAAACTTCTTCACACAGAGATTGGTGAATCTGTGGAATTTTCTGCCACAGGAAACAGTTCAGGCCAGTTCATTGGCTATACTTAAGAGGAAGTTAGATATGGCCATTGTGGCTAAAGGGATCGGGGGTATGGAGAGAAAGCAGGTACAGGGTTCTGAGTTGGATGATCAGCCATGATCATACTGAATGGTGGTGCAGGCTCAAAGGGCCAAATGGCCTACTCCTGCACCTATTTTCCATGTTTCTATTTTTCTATCAGAGGTGGGTGTTAAGTGCCTGGAATGCACTGCCAGGGAATGTGCTGGAGGCTTAATACATTAAATGTCACCGTGTCTTTTCATAATTATAATAATTACTTTATTGATGTTGAGTCAGAAATTCTTTTGTTACAGCAGCAAAATTTAAAAACACACTTAGCAGAATAATAACAGAATAACAATAGTGTAAAATAGTAATATAAAAATAGTATACCAACAGACAATAATGTACAAAATAAAGAAGCAGAGACTATTATACTACGACATGTGTTCTCCTGTTGCACAGAGATGAACTGTTGCACATGCTTATTGCATTTGGTAGGGAAGATTTTCTGTAACGGTGGAGCTGAATGAGTCTGTTTGAAAGGGTGCTCTACTGCTTATTCAGCAGGTCATGGAGAGGAAGTGCCTGATTGTCTACAATGGATAACAGTTTGGTTAATGATCTCCTCTCCACCACTAACTCAAAAAAGTCCAAGCTGTAGCCAAGGGCAGATGCAGCCTTTTTGATGAATTTTAGTCCTTGTGCATCACCAGCACTGATGCTGCTCCCCTAACATAAAAGACGACGAACTTGCTACAAGATCTCCAACATCTCGCTGCACACATTATATTCTTATGGAAGGCATGGGATTGACTGGGGTAATAAATTAACTATGATGAAATGGTGGAGCAGACCTGATAGGCCAAATATCCTAATACTGCTCCTACTGTAGACCTTATGCCCTGATACTTAGATAGGCATAGGGATGGAAGGCAAATGGAGGGTCATTGGCACAACGTCGTGAGCTGTAGTTTTCTTTGTGTAAATAACAAGTTTGATACTCCCTTAATTTCAGACAGAAAACAACCTATCGGAGGCATACTTTAAAGACACATTGACGTAAATTTTAATCTCAGGGTTGTATATGGTGACATATATGCATTTTGATAATAAATTTACTTTTAATATATAAAAACATCTTTTTCATGGCTTATTTTAGCTTTCCAGGCCACATATCTCACTGCTGTCAAAAATACCTGGACGCTTCTATTTAAACAATTAAGCTGACACTGCAAAACAGGAAATTAACCTTTCTTTTTTCAAACGAACTAGCGGTCAATAAGACAAGACAGGAGTTTATGAATTGACCTGTATTAAAATGAGGCGAAGTAAGTTTATTTTATGTACAAAATAAACTTCATTCATAATAAAAAAAATTCTTAAATACATGTAGTGCGGTGCCTTTGATTCTTACATTCATTGACAATGTATTCGGTACATTGGTGTAGCCGCTGAGCAGCCAGACCCGGCACGCTGAACCCGGGCGGTCGTTCCCCGGCGTTTTGCGCATGCGCCGGTAGGCAACGTACGACCACCCACTGACCCAGCGAGAGAAAAAAAGTACTGCAACTATTTATCTACTGCAACGTGAAGTTTCGCGGCGTGCTTCTTACCATCCCAACAGATTGGTACATCCTCTTAGCCCGACCTTCTAACTTATTCCAGCATCAATCTAACCTCCCCTCCCCCCCCCATTATTACTACCATTACCACCATCAGGGAGGACGGGCAGGAACCTGAAGACACTCACTTAGCCTTCTAGGAACAGCTTCTTCCTCTGAACAGATACTCAACCTCACTTTTTTCCTGCTCTTTCCAGATTACTTGTATGTGTAAAGACACTGCCCAGAGGAAGGCAATGGCAAACCACTTATGCAGAAAAAAATTGTCAAGAGCAGTCATGTAAGATCATGATCATCTACGTCATAGGACAACGCACATAACGAACGACTGCGCAAAAGTCTTAGGCACCCTAGCGACATACATGTGCTAACAACACACACAAAATGCAGGTGGAACACAGCAGGCCAGGCAGCATCTATAAGGAGAAGCACTGTCGACGTTTCGGGCTGAGACCCTAGCGACTATTGAAAGGCCTAGACAGTGTGGACGTGGAGAGGATGTCTCCTTTAGTGGGCGAGTCTCTGTCCAGAGGACACAGCCTCAATACACCGACGGCCCTTTGGAACAGCTGAGGATGAATTTCTTTAGACAGAGGGTGTTGAATCTGGAATTCGTTGCCAGAGACTACTCGAGTCATTTAAAGCGGAGGTTGATAGGATAGTGATTATTCGGGGCGTCAAAGTTACAGGGAGAGAGCAGGAGAATGGGTTGCGGGGGAAAATAAATCAGCCATGATGGAATGGCAGTGTCATCTCAGTGGGCTGAATGGGCTTATTCTGTTCCTATGTCTTATGGTTTATTCCCACACCCCATATTTTCCTCCAGTCACCTTAAAATTATGCTCCCTGGAATTCGACACGATTTGAATTATATCTTGGGAAAAAATGAAATGACATCAGTTGATAGTCAAATTTCATTTCACGATCCAAATGTAATAAATGACACTTTTCCTAATTGACACTAGAAATAAAATACAACAATTCTCAAGAATAAAAGGCAATAAAAAAAACAGTAACGCAAAACACACCCCATTCCAGTCGACGGTTCGGTCCCACTCAGCTGTTTTACTTATTAAAACAGGGCTAGCTGCGCTTAAATATTTGTCTCCCCGTGTGGCATCTGTTTATAATCCGGTTTGAGTTTTGGAACAAGAAAAAAAAGTCCTAAATATTTGAAACACAAGAGATTAAGCAAATACTGAACATCCAGAGCAACACACGCGACATGCTAAAGACACTCAGCAGGTCAGGTAACAGCTATGGAGGGGAATAAAATGAGTCCTGATTCAGGATTCAGCCCGAAATTGCGACTGTTATTCCTCTCCATAGATGCTGTCTGACCTGTTGAATTCCTCCAGCATTTTGTGTATTACTCCTAAATATTTTACCGGCCTCTCTTAGAATGGAGGTGAAGTTCGAAAAGCGGGTCACAGTGAGCCTCCACTCCTGCACTGTACGACTTGACTAGCTGGGATTCGGCCCCTTTAGAATAAACTGTTCGCACCTACCGGGAATAAAGGGAGCGGCTGGCATCCAGTATCAGGCAAGGATTCGCCTCTGGAGAAGCCGATGGCTTCGATGTTAAAGGTGAACTGTGCTCTACCCCGGCCGCGTCCTCTCTCAGACATTACCCCGGGAGCGATGCTGACACCCCTCCCCGCCGCGGCTTTTCACCGGCTCCGGTCCCAGGACTGCGGGAGCTCAGGCAACGGACTGACTGCGCCTTGCACAAGTACACCTTTCCGCTCAGGGCAGCGCCGGCACCGTTAACCCGCTCCCCGCATCCACTCCACACCCCACCCTCGGCTGAACGCGACGAGTTCAGAGCCGGGGTCCCACTACAGCTTCGGTCCAAAACTAATGATGGAGAAATAAAAATGTCCCTCTCATACACGTCCCTATTTAAGAGGGAGTCTCCCCGCCCTCCGGCTTTTCCCATTTGGCGTGGACCACGCATGCACCGTCCCAATGTGACATGCCTGACTCAGCATTTCCAAAACGGCTTTGTCATGGAAATAACGGCCAGCAATAGCAGAAGCCAGTTCTCTTCCTCATCTTCCCCTCCAGCATCGGATTTCTGAATGGAAAATGAGCCTATGGACACTACCTCAGTATTTTGCTCTCTTTTCGCATTACTTGTTTAATTTACATTTTAACATATACTTCTGGTAATTAAAGTTGTTGCTACGTACACAACATAGTTCTGCTACAGAACAACAAATTCCACGACACATACCGGTGATATTAAACCTGATTCTGGTTAAGGTGCATAACAGCGGGATACTTCTCTTCCGAGATATTCCACAAACAACACCATTAAACACGAAGTTATTCATCTCTTGAAGGTTTAGAACTGTGTTCGGCTGAGGGAGTAACCTTCTGGTCGAAAGCGGATGTTTGCATTGACAATATTCATAGTACTTTTTAAACACAAGAGCTTCTGCAGATGCTGGAAATCCAGAGCAACACCCGTAAAATGCTGGAGGAACTCAGCAGGTCGGGCAGCATCTATGCTTGGAAACTTAGGATGGAGATGAAGAGGAACTGCGTTTCCCGAAGAGTGGAGAATCTGTGGAATTCTCTGCAGTGAAGGCGGCCTCAGTAAATATATTTAAGACAAGGTTCGTCGAACTTCTGGTAATGCCCCATCCCCTTTTCCCTCCCTCACCTGTCCATCGCCTCCCTCTGATGCTCCTCCTCCCCCCTTTTCCTTCTTCCCTGGCCTTCCGTCCTCTTCTATCAGATTCCCCCTTCTCTTTCACCAATCAACCTCCCAGCTCGTTACTACATCCCTCCCCCTGCAGGTTTCACCTATCACCTTGTGCTTCTCTGTCCCCTCCCCCACCTTTTAAAATCTACTCCAGCTTTTTTCGCCCAGTCCCGCGGAAGGGTCTTGGCCCAAAACATCGATTGTAGCCATAGATGCTGCCTGACCTGCTGAGTTCCTCCAGCATTGTGTGTGTTGCTTGGATTTTCAGCATCTGTAGATTTTCTCTTGTTTGCATTAAGAAAAGGTTGGATAGATTTTTGCATAGTAGGAGAATTAAGAGTTATTAAAGGCAGGTAGGTGGAGATGAATCCATGGTCAGATCAACCATCATCTTGTTAAATGGCGGAGCAGGCTCCACCGACCAGATGGCCTACTCCTGCTCCTATTTCTTATGTTCTTATGCTCGCAACCTAGGGTCCATGGACCCTCAGTTAACGGTAGGGATCCGGGGCTAAAACTAAAAGTTGGGAACTGTTAATCGATGAAGAGTAGACATTTTGGGCTGAGAACCTTCCTCACTCAAGTTGAGTATGATGTTCTCCTGGGAGGTTGGCTGTTGGTGAGTCATCAAGGGGCTGCAGAGGCTGATCCAGGATGCACATAATCCATGAAGTCAGGGTGGATTCCCTTAATGCAGGACCTCTGTGAGTGACTTTGTTTAATGTGGGGAAGCTGATGCGCAGGCAGTCACCACATTTTCCCTGACAGATCGGGGTCAGAGTCCAGTGGCATGGAGTGCAAGACAACTGGGGACCTTTCACTGCCATTGTGATGTGTCATCATCTTCCACTAGCTCAAACACTGATATCTTACCATGACATATTACAGGCCCTTTGGCCCACGGTGTAGTGCTGACCCTTTAATCTTCTCTAAAGTCATTCTAACCTTCCCTCCCACATAACATTCCATTGTCCTTTTATCCATGTGCATCTGCCTCTACCACCACCCCTGGCAGGGCATTCAATGCACCCACCACTCCCTGTGTAAAAAATATTTAGCTCCGACATCCTCCCATATACGTCCATCCAAACACCGTCCTCGTACTCACCATTTCTGCCCTGGGGAAAAAAGGCTCTGACTGTCCACTATATCAACGTTCATAGTTCAAAGTAAATTTATTATCAAAGTACATATATGTCACCATATACTGAGATTCATTTTCCAGCAGGCATACATAGTAAATCCAAGAAACACAATAGAATCAATGAAAGACCTCACCCAACAGGAAGGATGAAAAACCAACAAGGACAAAAAAGACAACAAGCTGGAATCCAGAAAGAACAAACAAGAAACAATAATTATAATAATAAATAAACAAGCAATAAATATTGAGAACATAAGATGAAGAGTCCTTGGAAGTGAGTCCATATGTTCAGGAGCCTGAAGTTCGAAGGGAACTAACTGTTCCTGAACCCGGTGGTGTGGCAACTTTTGAGAAGGGATTGTGGCTATGCTCTCTGTCAATAAATGGTCCTCAGTCTACTGTCGATGATTAATTGAAATGCATTTGCTGAAGTAAGGTTTGCCAACTGTATGATTAAACGTGTACCTGCAACAGCTTAATGATGAAATTAAGAGCAGTTGTATTGACAATGTACTTTTGAATAGCAAATAGTTTGTTTGTTCATTATGTGTCATGTCGTATGACATGGGTGATCATGGTCTTCCCTTGACCATGATTGAGCTTGTCATATTTTTTCTATGGAAGTGGTTTACCATTGCCTTCTTCTGAGCAGTGTCTTTACAAGACGGGTGACTCCAGCCATTATCAATACTCTCAGAGATTGTCTGCTTGGCGTCAGTGGTCGCGTAACCAGGACTTGTGAAATCCACCACCTGCTCCCATGGCTTCACGTGACCCTGATTGGGGGTAAGCAGGTGCTACACCTTGCCCAGGAGTGACCTGCAGGCTAGGAGAGGGAAAGAACACCTTACACCTCCTTTGGTAGAGATGTATCTTCACTCTGCCACTCAAACAGTATTTGCTCTAAGCCCCACTGTCAGGGAGTGAGTGCCACTACATCCTAGACAGTTTACTTTCTGTTCATCCATATCACAGTGACAAATCGATTTCCATCTTCAAGGACTCTTTATCTCATGTTCTTGATATTTATTGCTTATTAACTATTATTATTTTGTTACATTTGTATTTTTTATCAGCTGAAGCTAGTAAAACCTGAGCTACAGTCATAGCCAAGCACATTCATTTCTAAATTGCTAGAAAATTTTGGACACATCTAGTGGATTTTAGTATTGTGGCTTTCTGGAGATTTACATTAATATTGCTGTGTTGACCTATTTGTTTAAAGCTATTGTGTAGTGCTTTTGGGATTATACCAGTTGTAGATATTACTATTGGGACAATGTATAACCTGTTCAAGTTCCAAAGTCTTTCAATTTCCTTTTTTAATTCAGCATATTTCAGGTGTTTTTCACACACTGATTTCTGTAAGTTGTGTGTGTTTGGAATGGCTGTATCTATTAAGTAAGTTGTTTGTGCTCATTTATCCTGTAATACTATATCTGGATGGTTATTATGGATTGTCCTATCTGTAATAATGGATTAGTCATAATATAATTTGTGGATCCTGACTCTAAAACTGGATCAGACTTGTATTTAGTTAAGTTAAAAATAAGTAGTGCAAAACAACAGAACTAAAAAAGGAGTAAGGGAGTGTTAATGAGTTCAATGTCCATTTAGATATCGGATGGCAGAGGGGAAGAAGCTGTTCCTGAATCGCTGAGTGTGTGCGTTCTGGCTTCTATATCTCCTTCCTGACAGTAAAAGTGTGAAGAGGGCATGTCCTGGGTGGTTGGTATCCTTAATGATGGATGTCACCTTCCTAAGGCACCGCTCCTCAAAGATGTCCTTGAGTTTGTATTTTAAAGCTAGATTTTGGTGAATGATATTTGTCACTTGATTATGCCTGTGTAATTTAATTAAATTGAGTTAAACTACTACAGGATCCTGTAATGAGCTGGATTGTTTCTGGTTTCCCTCAGCATTTTCTGCATTTATCATCTTGAATTTATTGGTCTTTTATTATGTATTTTTGATCATTTTTGTGATCCTGTCCTGTATGTTTCTGGGAAGAGGTTTTCAATTCTACGTCAGGTGTTCGATGCTTCCTTGTTGACATCTAGTCTGGTCAGATTGTGGGGATGTCTTCCATGGAAAGTCATACTCTTCCACTGGTTAACCTTTTCTTCTATATTGATAATTTATTCATTTTTCTGGGTTGTGCTTTCATTTAATTTTAGTGATGTTTCTGAGTTGTATCTTCTTACCTGAATTGCATACGCTCATGTGGAGTGAGGAATCCTTTTCTTGTTGATGAAAGTACATCTTTAGAAGTTTTATCTGATGGTTGTGTAAAATTTTTGTGTCTGTTATTCCTCTTCCTCCTTCTGTCCTAGGTAGTGTGAACCTAAGTGTGTTTGAATAAGTGGTGTTTTCTAAAAATTGTCATCTTAGTTTTTCTTATTATTTTATTTCTTTTGTATTTGCATAGATTGTTGTCTTTTGCACACTGGTTGTTTGTCCATCCTGTTGGGTACGGTCTTTCATTGATTTCATTGTGTTTCTTGTACTTACTGTGAATGGCTGCAAGGAAATGAATCTCAGGGTAGTATGTGGTGACATACATATACTTTGAATGTTCTAAGATGATCATAAAGGCAGGGCGCCTCAGTAACGTAGAAGTTGGCATGATACTTTTATGGCTTGGGGCCTCAGAATTAGGAGGTCAGTTCCAGTGTCCTCTGTAAGAAGTTTGTACTTTCTCCCTGAGTGCATGGGGTTCTTCCTGGTGCTCTGGTTTTCTCCCACAGTCCACAGATGTACGAGTTATATTTATATTTATATTTAGGAGTTTAATTGATCATTGTAAATTGTCCTGCAATTAGGCTTGTGTTAAATATGTGTGTTACTGGGTGGCACAGCTCATTGGACTGTATCTCAAAATCAGTGATTCCCAAAGGGAGTGGTTATGTGTTCTGAGGGGATGTTTGGGAAATAGAAGTTATCCTGGGGTGTTAAGGATTCTGGGTGGGGGGGGGGGTCCCTCAATGTCATGAAAACAAAGGAGTTGGTGTGGACTATAGGATGAATGGAGACAGGCTCACCCCTAATGACATCATTGGATCTTCGGTTGAGAGGGTAAACAGCTTAAGTTCCTCGGCATCCACATCACTAAGGATCTCACATGGTCTGTACACACCAGCTGTGTGGTGAAAAAGGCACAACAGCACCTCTTTCACCTCAGACGGTTGAGGAAGTTTGGTATGGGCCCCCAATTCTAAGAACTTTCTACAGGGGCATAATTGAGAGCATCCTGACTCTCTGCATCTCTGCCTGGTATAGGAATTGTACTTCCCTCAATTGCAGGATTCCGCAGAGAGTGGTGTGGACAGTCCAGCGCATCTATGGATGTGAACTTCCCACAATTCAGGACATTTACAGTGACAGGTGTGTAAAATGGGCCCAAAGGATCATTGGAGACCCGAGTCACCCCAACCACAAACTGTTACAGCTGCTACCATCCAGGAAATGGTACCGCAGCATAAAAGCCAGGACCAACAGACACCGGGACAGCTTCTTCCACCAGGCCTTCAATGTTGACATTGTTATATTTCTAAGTTATATTGACTGTCCTGTTGCACATAATATTTATTATAAATTACACATTGCACATTTAGATAGAGATGTAGCGTATATGAAGGATGTATGTAATAAAGTTAATTCAGTTCAATTCAATTCATACAGTAAGTGACACCCTAACTTGAGGCACGAGACGTTGACTGACTGTGTCAATTTGTTGCTGTTGCCAACATCTGACAGGCATTCCCAGTTTGTGTCAATTTTTTATTTTAATTTAGACCGTAAGAATAGAAGCAGAATTAGGTCATCTCCCCATCGAGTCTGCTCCGCCATTCAGTCATGAAGTAAAAGTTTTTTCAAGTACAGGTATGTTAACAATAAAAGTGAAATGAGAGTGGACATAGAACCACTAAAAAATGAGGCAGGAGAAATAATAATGTGGGACAAGAAGATGGCTGATGAACTAAATGAGTATTTTGCGTCAGTCTTCACTGTGGAAGACACTAGCAGTATGCCTGATGTAATGTGTGAAGGAAGAGAAGTGGGTGCAGTTACTATTACAAGAGAGAAGGTGCTCAAAATGCTAAAAGACCTAAAGGTTCATAAATCACCTGGACCAGAGGAACTGCACCCTAGGGTTCTGAAAGAGGTAGCATTAGAGAATGTGGTCGCATTTGAAATTATTTTTCAAAAACCATTGGACTCTGGCACGGTGCCAGAGGACTGGAAAATTGCAAATGTTACTTCACTCCATAAGAAAGGAGAAAGGCAGCAGAAAGGAAATTATAGACCAGTTAGCCTGACTTCAGTGGTTGGGAAGATGTTGGAGTCAGTTGTTAAGGATAAGGTGATGGAGTACTTGGTGACACAGGACAAGATAGTACAAAGTCAGCATGGTTTCCTTCAGGGAAAATCCTGCCTGACAAACCTGTTGGAATTCTTTGAGAGGTTTACAAGTAGGATAGATAAAGGGGATGCAATTGATGTTGTATATTTGGACTTTCAGAAGGCCACACATGAGGCTGCTTACCAAGTTAAGAGCCCATGGTATTACAGGGAAGGTTCTAACATGGTTAGAGCATTAGCAGATTGGTAGAAGGCAACAACTGGAAATAAAAGGATCCTTTTCTGGTTGGCTGCCAGCGACTAGTGGTGTTCTGCAGGGGTCGGTGTTGGGACCACTTCTTTTTATGCTGTATATAAATGATTTAGATGATGGAATAGATGGCTTTGTTGCCAAGTTTGCAGATGATACATAGATTGGTGGAGGGGCAGATAGTGTTGATGAAACAGGTAGTATGCAGAAAAAGCTAGACAGATTAGGAGAATGGGCAAGAAAGTGGCAAATGAAATACAATGTTGAAAAAAGCATGGTCATGCACTTTGGTAGTAGAAATAAATGTGCATACTATTTTCTAAACGGGGAGAAAATCCAGGAATCTGAGATGCAAAGGGATTTGGGAGTCCTTGTGCAGAACACCCTAAAGGTTAACTTGTAGGTTGAGTCGGTGGTGAGGAAGGTAAATGCCATGTTAGCATTAATTTCAAGATGTCTAGAATATAAGAGCAGGGATGTGATGCTGAGGATTTAAAAGACTGGTGAGGCCTCACCCTAAGTATTGTGAACAATTTTGGTCCCCTTGTCTTAGAAAATATGTGCTGGCAGCAGAGAGGGTCCAGAGGAGGTTTACAAGGATGATTCCAGGAATGAAAGGGTTACCATACGAGGTACATTTGATGGCTCTGGGTCTGTACTCGCTGGAATTCCAAAGAGTGAGGGGGATCTCATGGAAACCTTTCGAATGTTGAAAGGCCTAGACAGAGTAGATGTGGAAAGGATGTTTCCCATTGTGGGGGAGACTAGGACCAGAAGGCACAGCCTCAGGATAGAAGGGGTGCCCTTTCAAAACAGAGATGTGGAGAAATTTCTTTAGGTAAAGGGTGGTGAATTTGTTGCTACATGCTGCTATGGAGGCCAGCTCACTGGGTGTAATTAAGGCAGAGATTGATAGGATCTTGATTGGACTTGGCATCAAAGGTTAGGGGGAGAAAGCCAGGAACTAGGTTGGAGGAGGAGAAAAAAAGAATCAGCTATGATTGGACAATGAACAGACTCGATGGGCCAGATGGCCTAATTCTGCTCCTATGTCTTATGGAGAAGAGCCAAACTGCTCCTTATTGCACTTCCATCCTCTTACCTTGCTGAAAGAGGCTTCAGTGCAGTGAACCACATCCTCACAAAAACAGAAACGGCTTGGACGTTTTTACGCATGGGGACTTAAGCCTTTTGCTGTCACAACTTGAACCAGATATTTCAAATCTTGCTATAAAGCATCAAGTTCAGGGATCACATTGATATTGAAGCTGCTGTACAGCACAGAGGAACTGTGTAAGCTAGATTTAAAGACAAATAAAAAATTTAAGCATAATCATTTTTCTCATGTTAGCATATGGTAGACATGTTCTTACACTACAGGGGTGCCAGAAATTATATTGTACCTAAGATGGACATTGGCAAGTACGAAAGTGCTTTAAGGGTTCACTGGACTAAAAAAAGTTGAGAAACACTGCTGTAAATAAATAAGCAAACAAGTAAATAAATAACCAGAGAAAGATAACCAATTCAGCACAGAAGTGCAATATTTTTAAGGTACGAAGCACAGACGCTCCCAAATATCAATAATATCTGCATTTTGCCACATATGTTGTTTGATAATGAAGTAGAATTAATATACTCAAGCTTATTTAACAGATAAAGACCATAAGAGCAAAGAATAGTAGCAGAATTGGGTCATTTGACCCATCGAGTCTGCTCCACTGTTTCATCATGGTTGGTCCATTTTCCCTCTCAGCCCCAGTATCCTGCTTTCTCCCCGTATCCCTTTATGACCCGATTAATCAAGAATCTAACAATCTCTGTTTTAAATATACCCAATGACTTGGCTTCCACCGCTGCCTTTGGCAATAACTTCCACAGTTTCACCACCCTCTGGCTAAAGAAATTTCTCCTCATCTCCATTCTAAAAGGACACCACTCTCTTCTGAAGCTGTGTCCTCTGGTCCTAGATTTCCCCACCATAAGAAGCATCCTCTCCACATGCGCTCTATCAATGCCTCTCAACATTTTATAGATTTGATAGAACAGGTTATTTAACTAATAGCTGGATGCCATGAACATTGATCTCTCTAACATCCATTAATTTATCTCCCTCCCCCTTCTCTTTTTCCATTCCCCATTCTGGTTCCAATTTCACCCCTTCTCTTCTCCATGCCTTCCTGTCACCTCCCTCTGGTGCCCCTCCTCCATCCCTTTTTCCATGGTCCACTCCACTCTCCTATCAGATTTCTTCTTTTCCAGCCTTTTACCTCTTCCACCTATCACCTCCCAATTTCTCATTTCACCCCACCTACTTACCTACTCATTTGGCATCACCTATCACATGCCAGCTGGCCTTTTTATTCTGGCATCTTCCCCCTTCCTTTACAATCGTGATGAAGGGTCTCAGGCCGAAACATCGACTGTTTACTGCTCTCCATAGATGCTGAGTTCCTCTAGCATTTTGTTTGTGTTGTTCTGGATTTCCAGCATTTGCAGAATCTCTTGTGTTTAGGTTAATTAACTTAATCTTTGTTCTATTGCTTAAATACTTGCAACATCTTATTTATGTCAACCTTTTAAATTTCATTCCAGGAGTAGTAATTGAGATACAAACTACTCTGCACCCAATATGAATTGGGTGTTCCTCATGCCTAGTTGAGGACCTACAAATATGGGAGGGGTGTGAGACAGGTGGCAGAGAAGGAGTGCCAGGGGTGGGAGGTGACGCAGGTGCAGACACACCCAGCACTTAGACATCAGGCAAGGTCATTTCATTCCAAACAATTGGCTTATTGATCATTACAGAATGTCTCTCTGGTGCTTCCTGCCCCCTCCCCTCTCCCTTCCCCTTTTCCCAACAATGATTCCCCTCTCCCTGCCACCTTCCCACTCTCCGTCCACAACAGAGACCCAACAAAACAAGTCAGATTTATCGTCACTCACAGATGTCATGAAATTTGCTTTATTTGTGATAGCAATACAATGCAATACATAAAATAGTTACAGCCCTGTACAAAAGTCTTAGGCACTATATTATATATAAGCCCAATATTTTTGCACAGTACTGTACTATACACCTGCTCGTTATTACAAATATCCAATCAGCCAATTGGCACAACTCAATGCATGAACACATGTAGACATGGTCAAGAGGTTCAGCTGTTTTTCAGACCAAACACCTGGCTGGGGAAGAAATGTGATCTCAGTGACTTTGACTGTAGAATGATTGGGGGCCAGATGGGGTAGTTTGAGTATCTCAGAAACTGCTGATCTGGGATTTTCACACACAACAGCCTCTGGAGTTTACAGAGAATAGTACCAAAAACAAAACAAAACAATCCAGTGAGTAGCATTTCCGTGGGTGAAAATGCTTTGTTAATGAGAGAGGTCAGAGGAGAATGGCCAGACTGGTTCAAGCTGACAGGAAGGCGACAGTAACTCAATTAACTAACGTTATAACAGTGATATGCACAAGAGCATCTCTGAATGCAGAACACGTCGAACCTCGAAGTAGATGGGCTACAGCAGCAGAAGTCGATGAACATTCAGACCCAGTAGTCACATTATCAGCTACAGGAGGTAACGAATAACGTGGTCACTGAATTTATACAGCAATGTCTTTTTACATAATTTGACGCAACATGTGCTATTGGTGAGGGGAAATTCGTTTGTTTACGTTGATGCCCACGCCTGTATTTCAGACCTCATTTCCCCAGGACTTCCTATTCTTTCCCCGTTGCCGAAAGTGCGTGGCCCCGATAGCTCCGCAGTAACATCGGATGGAGCGAGATCCGACCCGCATAGATCACGATGTTCCGAATCATTGCAGTTGGGACGAAAGGTATTTTTACAATCCTTTTTCCATAATCATGCGCGCAGGTTTTAATTGTAGACAATCCACGATGTTGACAGTTAAACTGTTTCGAGAATTTCACACACAATGGCTTTTCCAAAATAAACTTTTGCTGGGACAATAATTATGTAAGTGAGACGTCTTTATTCTGGCGTCTTCCCCCTTCCTTTCCAGTCCTGTTGAAGGATCTCAGCCAGAAACGTCGACAATTCATTCATTTTCATGGACGTTGCCTGACCTGCTGATTTCCTCCAGAATTTTGTGTGTGTTGCTTTGGATTTCTAGCATCTGCGGAACCAATTGTAATTATTACGTACGTACCCCGAGGAGTGTTGCCTGCGATGAGAAACTCGCAACTATACACATCCTCCAAAGCTCTAATGTCATATTGACTGTATTGACGGATGTATCCGGTTGTTGTGGCCAGGGGAGGAGCTGCGGATAAGCTCCCACTCCCTATTAATGCTCCCAATGGCGCGCCTCTCAACTACCTCTGACAACCAAGTCCAGCTCCCGCCCTTCACATGTGGCTTAGCTACTAAGCCCTGCGGAACCGTTTCTACCGACCGGAGAACGGGCAAAGACGGGTGACTAGCACGTTTCAAATCAGTCGCTTCGGGCAGGTGGGGCTCGTCAGCACTGGTGGGCAGCTCATTTGGGAGAAGGGGAAGTCAGACCTCAAACCTCCGCTGCCTTACAGCTATACGCACTCACGGGGAGGCACTGAGGAAAGATCCAGAGCTGGAATTCCTCAGGCAGTCTCAACGCTGCTGGCGCCAAACTGTAACGGTCTCTGCCGTTCCTACGGGTTCATCAGCTGTATAACGAGGGGGAACTTGCTACATGAGCAACAGCTTGCTCTCCGTATCATAAGACCATAAGATATGGGAGCAGAAGCAGGCCATTCGGCCCATCGAGTCTGTCATTCAATCATGGGCTGATCCAATTCTTCCAGTCATCCTGATGCACCATCAATAACTCACACTGAGACGTAAGGCGAGATATCGGCTTTTATTGACTGGAAGAAGGAACCAGGAGTGAGTGACCATCATACTATGTCCTGGAGACTGAGGCCGAGCGTCAGGCCTCAGATCGCCTTTATACAGGGGCCTGTGGGAGGAGCCACAGGAGCATTCAGCAGGGGACGTGTCGGGACAGGCACATAGTTCACCACACATCCCCACTCCCCTACTTTCACCCCATACCCTTTGATGTCTTGGCTAATTAAGAACCTATCTATCTCTGCCTTAAGTGCATGGAATGACTTGGCCTCCACAGCCACTTGTGGCAACAAATTCCACAGATTTACCACCCTCTGACTAATTTCCCTGCATCTCTGTTCTAAATGGACTTCCTTCAATGTCCTCTTGTTCTAGACTCCCCTACCATGGGAAATAACTTTGCCATATTTAATCTGTTCAGGCCTTTTAACATTTGGAATGTTTTTATGAGATACCCCCCCCCCCCCATTCTCCTGAACTCCAGGGAATACAGCACAAGAGCTGCCAAATGTTCCTCATGTGGTAACCCTTTCATCGTACTGCCCTGACTTGCATAGACAGCTAGGATGCAACATCGATGGTCGACCCAGGATAACCGAGGGGCCTACGGGTGTATAAGCTGAATCCCTGAAGGGTCGCGGCGTGCTGGAGGAACTCTGCAGGTCAGGCAGCATCGATGGAGGGGAATAGACAGTCACGTTTCTGTTGTAAACCATTCATTAGGGTGTGGGGGTGGGGTAAATTGAGGTGGTGAGCTACTGGAAACTCAAAAACTCACTCATGGGTCCCCTACAAAATAATTACTGAAACTTCAACCATGTAGGAGAAACCACATTGTGAATGCTGAATGTATAACAGACTAGGAAAATATTTTCACAATATTCATCCATTGTCTGCTGCATCTTCAGGGACATCATCTATGACTCCTATATCCCTCATATTTCAATACTTATACTGATCAAGTAGCTAGTTATCTCAGATTCAGAAGTATGTATATTATCACTGGCATATGTCATGTAATTAACCCCATTCCCATTCCAATATGTCCCTCAATTCCTACCTCCATTCCCTTTCCGACATGTGGGTCAATGGCCTCTCCTCTGCCACTCTCAGTGTGGAGGAGCCACGCCTCATATTCCATCTAGGTTGCCTCCAAGCTGATGGCATGAATACTCCCCCCTCCCTCTCCTATTCCCCACTCTCCAAATGAGTGTCAAGGGCTCGAGCGCCTGATTGACTCAATTGCTTTTCTCCGATTGTGGTGTTGAGCAGGGTTGAAGTCGATGAAGTCCCGTGAGGAGAGGCGGGTGTTTGGCACTGTCTGCCTGCGTTTGACCGGTCTTTGTCTCCCTCTTGCTAGCTGCTATTGGAGGACTGTCTTGGTGCAAGGATTGATCAGAGAAGCTGTGGACTCATTTTGGGGGACTTTGGGGTTCATGTTGCATGTGACATTGAATCACAGTGGATTTAATTTTGCTTTTTTGACACTGATCAACAGAAAAGACTCATGTCAAAATGAAAACAAATTTCTGCAAATTGGTCTAAATTTATTAGCATTATTAAACACAAAATAATTGATTGCATAGTTACTCACCTCCTTCAAGTCAGTATTTGGTAGGTGCTGCTTTGGCGGCATTTACAGCCTTGAGTCTGTGTGGATAGGTCTCTATCAGCTTTGTACATCCAGATTGCAATTTTTCCCTTTCTTCTCCTGCCTCAGCAAGGACTGGACTGGTTGCAATTTGCCTATCGCCACAATAGGTCAAAGGCACACGCAATCTCAATGGCTCGCCACACAGCTTTAGACCACCTGGACAACACAAACACCTATGTCAGGATGCTGTTTATCAATTATAGCTCAGCATTTAATACCATCATTCCCACAGTCCTGATTGAGAAGTTGCAGAACCTGGGTCTCTGTATCTCCCTCTGCAATTGGATCCTCAACTTCCTAACTGGAAGATCACAATCTGTGCAGATTGGTGATAATAGATCCTCCTCGCTGATGATCAACACTGGCACACCTCGGGGTTTGTGTTTAGCCCACTGCTCTACTCTCTATATAAACATGACTGTGTGATTAGGCATAGCTCAAATACCATCTATAAATTTGCTGACGATACAACCATTGTTGGTAGAATCTCAGGTGGTGACGAGAGAATGTACAGGAGTGAGATATGCCAACTAGTGGAATGGTGCCGCAGCAACAACCTGGCACTCAGTGTCAGTAAGACAAAAGAGCTGATTGTGGACTTCAGGAAGGGTAAGACGAAGGAACACATACCAATCCTCGTAGAGGGATCAGAAGTGGAGAGAGTGAGCAGCTTCAAGTTCCTGGGTGTCAAAATCTCTGAGGATCTAACTTGGGCCCAACATATTGATGCTGTTATAAAGAAGGCAAGACAGTGGCTATACTTCATTAGGAGTTTGAAAAGATTTGGTATATCAACAAGTACACTCAAAAACTTATATAGATGTACTGTAGAGAGCATCCTGACAGGCTGCATCACTGTCTGGTATGGAGGGGCTACTGCACAGGACCAAAAGAAGCTGCAGAGGATTGTAAATCTAGTCAGCTCCATCTTGCGGACTAGCCTACAATGTACCCAGGACATCTTCAAGGAGCAGTGTCTCAGAAATGGAGTGTCCATTATTAAGGACCTCCAGCACCCAGGGCATGCCTTTTTCCCACTGTTACCATCAGGTAGGAGGTACAGAAGCCTGAAGGTACACACTCAGTGATTCAGGAACAGTTTCTTCCCTTCTGCCATCCGATTCCTAAATTGACATTGAACTCTTGCACACTACATCACTTAAAAAATATATATACTGTAGTATTTCTGTTCTTTTGCACGATTTTTAATCTATTCAATATATGTATACTGTATAAAGTATACTCAATAAGATTTACTTATTTATTATTACTATATTATTTTATTTTTTCTTCTGCTTCTAGATTGTGTATTGCATTGAACTGCTGCTACTAAGTTAACAAATTTCATGTCACATGCCAGTGATAATAAACCTGACTCTGATTCTGACAAACTGCTCAAGCTCTATCAGCTAGCCTGGGGACTGTGAGTGAACAGCCCTTTTCAAGTCGAGCCACAAATTCTCAACTGGATTAAGCTCTGAACTCTGACTTGGCCACTCCAGGACATTAACTTGGTTGTTTTTAATCTATTCCCGTGTAGCTTTGGCTTTATGCTTGGGGTCATTGTCTTGCTGGAAAAGAAATCTTCTCCCAAGTTGTGGTTCTCTTGCAGACTGCATCAGGCTTCTCCCCTGGATTTCCCTGTGTTTTGCTGAACCAACTAAATAAGTATTCAGTGCCCAACTAAACATATCCCTTTTGCCTACTGTAGTGGTTACTTGAAAAATAAACCAAAACCTCTGAGAGACTGAGGGACACAGCACTGTAAAATGCAAATCCAAATAACTGTACTTGAAGTTGAAAAAAGTACGATTGATCCCTTATTACGGAACCAGCTAAAAGGATCAAAATTAGCAATATTAGTGAAGTAAGCAGTCAACAAAAAAATCAAAACCCTGCTCAATTTATCTCTAACTGAAACTAACAACACAAAGAGTGAATATGTGACAATGCTCATTCATCTCTATCTCACCTCAACCCATATGACAAATTACTGTAACCCATAATAAAAATGCACAACATACGATACAATACAGACAGACAGAAAATAGAGTCTTGCCGAAGGGTTTCGGCCCACGTCAACTGTACTTTTTTCCATAGATGCTGCCTAGTCTGTGAGTTCCTCCAGCATTTTGTGTGTGTTGCTTGGATTTCCAGCAGCTGCAGATTTTCTCTTGTTTGTGACATGACTCCTGCACCTATATGAAGTCTATATCCCTCCACTTCCTGCCCATTCATCTGGCCATCTGAGGGCCTCTTTAATGCTCCAATCATATTTGCTTCCATTGCCCAATTCCCCACTGGCAGTGCTTTCAAGTCACCTCCCATTCTCTGTAATTAAAAAAAACTCGCCTCACACATCTCCTTTGAACTTACCCCCTATTCTACCTCACTTTAAGAGCATGAACTCTATTATTAGGCATTTTATTAAAGATTAAACTTATTTGACACAAGTACATTAAATCATGCAGGGAAATGCTTGAGTTATGTCAGGGATGAGATGGGGACAAGGGCCAATGTGCTTCCGGCGCCAATACAGCATGCCCACAACTTACTAACCCCAGCCCGTACATCTTTGGAATGTGGGAGGAAACTGGAGCAATTGGAGCAAACCCACGCAGTCATGGGGAGAACAAACAAACTCCTTACAGACAGAAGTGGGAATTGAACCTGTGTCACTGCTGACGTTAAGTGTTCTGCTACCACTACACTGTTCTGCTGCCTCAACTCTAGGATAAAGATGCTAGCTCACTTTCCTGAAAACTCTGCCATGGTTAATATTTTGACTCTTATAATAAACCGGAACTCTATCATGGACGGTCCCAAGCGAGCCTGCAAAAGGAGGAGGATCAGCATAGGGCTAGCAACCCCATCCCTTAAAAATCCAGCACTACAGAAATGCTAACAGAAGCTCTAAAGACCCCTGAAAGAGGAAGGAGGCACCTAGAAGATGTGCTACACCTGGAGACAACAGGAAAGGCAACCTGGGTCAGAGGAATCTCACAAGCTACTGTCAGCAGCCTATGCCGCAGTACCGTTGAAAGGCTTGCGTAAGTATCCTTCCTGATGGCACTGGTATAGCTTCATTATATAGAATAGGACCATTTTAAAATTTGAAAGTGAAATAATTACATTTCCAATTTTAAATGGACAGGTGGAGTTTCTGACCGTTAAATTTCTGTTACTTTTTTTTCAGCCTGCCAGCTCTTATTGCCCCCGACAAAGCTCCTAGCAATAGTAACAACCTCCTGTGAATTGATTCATAAATTGGCATATAGACCACTGAGAACATTTTCTGTAACAACAATACTTGGCAAAAGACATGAAGGCTGTGATAAGGATAATTCCAGAAACAAACAGGTACAGTTTTGTTTGCAATATTTCCCTGGACTATAAATTATATATGTTTACTTTTTAAACAGAAGATGTCAATAAGATTGAAAGACTACAGAGAAAATTTACAAGGATGTTGCCGGGACTTGAGCACCTGAGTTATAGGGAAAGGTTGAATAGATTATGATGGTGGTGTGCTCGAATGCAGCCTTTTATCCTGGCCAACCAAAGATGCTCTTGTCTTTTTTAAATGTCTTTTATACGTTCACAAGACATTGCTGGAAATTAAGGACTTCAGGTACTGCAGGTCTACCCATCAGTAAGTTGCTTGTTAGCGGAGGAGTTGGACTTATAACCATATAACCATTACAGCACGGAAACAGGCCACTTCCGCTCTTCTAGTCCGTGCCGAACACTTACTCTCACCTAGTCCCACTGGCCCGCACTCAGCCCATAACCCTCCATTCCTTTCCTGTCCATATATCTATCCAATTTTACTTTAAATGACAATACCGAATTTGCCTCTACCACTTCTACTGGAAGCTCGTTCCACACAGCTACCACTCTCTTGAGTAAAGAAATTCCCCCTTGTGCTACCCTTAAACTTTTGCCCCCTAATTCTCAACTCATGTCCTCTTGTTTGAATCTCCCCTACTCTCAATGGAAAAAGCCTATCCACGTCAACTCTATCTATCCCCCTCATAATTTTAAATACCTCTATCAAGTCACCCTTAAATCTTCTATGCTCCAAAGAATAAAGACCTAACTTGTTCAACCTTTCCCTGTAACTTAGGTGCTGAAACCCAGATAACATTCTAGTAAATATTCTCTGTACTCTCTCTACTTTGCTGACATCTTTCCTAAAATTCAGTGACCAGAACTGTACACAATACTCCAAATTCAGCCTTACCAATACCTTGTATAATTTTAACATTACATCCCAACTCCTATACTCAATGCTCTGATTTATAAAGGCCAGCATACCAAAAGCTTTCTTCACCACCCTATCCACATGAGATTCCACCTTCAGGGAACTATGCACCATTATTCCTAGATCACTCTGTTCTACTGCATTCTTCAATGCCCTACCATTTACCATGTATGTCCTATTTGGATTAATCCTACCAAAATGTAGCACCTCACACTTATCAGCGTTAAACTCCATCTACCATCATTCAGCTCACTCTTCTAACTGGCCTAAATCTATCTGCAAGCTTGAAAACCTACTTCATTATCCACAACACCACCTACCTTAGTATCATCTGCTTGGTGTGGGCCGTGTTGCTGCCTGCTACAGAAAGGCATTGGAGCAGTTGTAGAAAGGCGGTCTGCAGCCTGACAGTGAGTGATTGTCTTGGACATGTTTCTTGTGACTGCAAGGGCCTGTTGGGCATTGAAAATGTATAATACTGCAAGTCCAGCTCTCCGATTTATTGGTGTGTCTAGAGGTGGGAGAACTGCATGGCCTCAGTTGTGGTGCGGACTAGGCTTCATGCTGCAGTATTGCTTGTTGCAGATGCCAGGAGGTTGCGTGGTGTGGCACCAATGCTGCTCTCCAGTGTTCGCTCAGTGGAAGACAATCTGGATTACATATGTGCATGCATGCGTTTGTCCACGGACTGCTGAGGGCTTGTTCTTACCGAAAACATTTGTGCTCCATCAATCTATGAGACATGTCTCTTAGGGATTTGGGCTATGTTTTTTTTGTGTGACTGCATATTTACTGCTTTCTTGTATGTGCTATCTGTGTCTTGTGCTGTGCGTGACTGTTGGTACTGGGCTTTGCACCTTGGCCCTGGAATACCACTGTTTCATTTAGCAGTATTCATGTATGGTTGAATGATAATTAGACATGAACTTGAACTTGAATTCCTCAGAGAGTAGAAGACTGAGAGGAGATTTGATAGAGGTATACAAAATTATCAGGGGTATGGATAGGGTAAAAGCAAGCAAGCTTATTCTACTGAGGTCAGGTAAGACTACAAATAGAGGTCAGGGGAGTAGTGTATTTAATATTTCGGTAATAATTGAATAATATTGTAAATATATTGTATGATTAAGCATTCATTGTTTGTTTACATAATTCATTACGAGTTATATGCCAGAAGTATGCACATGAATGGTACACGCCATTGTGCCACCGTGCCACTTGTGAGCACCTCACTAAAGAAAAAGTTAAATAGACAAGTATTCTGGCTCCTTTGTTTTTCCTTTCATTAGTTTCTGGAGTACCAAAATATAACAATGGGTTAAGAGTGAAAGGTGAAATGTTTAACAGGAACATCAGGGGAAATTTCTTCACTCAGAGGGTGATGAAAGTGTGGAATGAGCTGCCAGAGGATGAGGTGGATGTGGGTTTGATATCACCATTTAAGAGGAATTTGCATAGGGACATGGTTGGGAAGGGTTTGAGGGGTTATGGTCCAGTTGCAGATCGATGGAACTAGGCAGATTGATAGTTTGGCATGAAGTAGACAGGCTGAAGGGTCTGTTTCTATGCTGTAATGTTCTATGACTATGACTAAGAGATTCTGCAGATGCTGGAAATCAAGAGCAACATACACAAAATGCTGGAGGATCTCAGCAGGTCAGGCAGCATCTATGGAAATGAATAAACATTTGATGTTTTATGCTGAGATCCTTCTCAGGACTGGAGAGGAAGGGGGCAAAAGCCAGAATAAGAAGTTGGGGGGGAGGGGAAAGAGTACCAGCTGGCAGGTGACAGGTGAGACCAGGTGAGCTGGAAGGTGGAAGTGATAAACTGGGAAGTGATAGGTGGAAGAGGTAAAGGACTGAGGAAGAAGGAATCTGGTAGGAGAGTGGACCATGGGAGAAAGGGAATGATGAGGGGTGATGGGCAAGAGAGAAGAGAGGAGATAAGAGGGAAGCCAGAATGTGTGGTGGAAAGAGAGAAGGGGGAGGGGTGGAGCAGTTAGGGAAGTTAGAAAAATCAATCAATTATGATTGATTTTATTGATTTCTTTGATAGCTTGTCAGTAGAAGGGAAACAAAACTCAGGAAAGTTAACCCTTGGTTCCCACCGCCTTGCCCTTTGTCTGATTTAAAGTAAAATTGGGGCTAATTTGTATTAATCTGGTTTCACAGGTTCATCATAAAAATGAAATGAAGATAATGTACCAGCAGTCAAATAATTCCCTCAGGAAAAACTGTGATCAATTACGCTGCCCAAAATGTGGAAGTCATAGAATACACATAGAACCAATTACTTGTAAGTCTTAGTACAGTCACTCGGATAGTTAGGTTACCAGTGACATTACTACCTTATCTAAGAATTGTCAAGCTTGTTTGTCTTAACTTGTGGTGCCACGGCAGCGGAGTGGTAAGTGGAATGCTGTTACAGCTCGGAGAGTCAGAGTTTGATTTCAGTCCTTGTGTCCTCTGTAAGGAGCCTCTGTTCATCCTCCCTGTAGAATGCGTAGGTTTTCTCGGGCGCCCTGGTATCCCCCCACAGTTCAAAGACGTACTGGGTAGGTTAATTGGTCATTGTAAATTGTCCCCTGAATGGGTTAGAGTTAAATCGGGAGTTATTGGGGGTTGCTGCGTGGCATGGCTTGAAGGGTCAGGAGGGCCTATTCCATTCTGTATTGATAAATAAAATCAAAAGAAAATAAAACATTATACTGGGTCATGTAAAAACAAGAGACATTTTACAATGACCAGGGGGTGCCTAAGATTGCCTAATGATGTTTTCCAGCAGCTTGCAGGAGAACCGTTAAAGCACCAAGTCAATGGCTGACTACTTGTTTGAAACAACTGTGAGGAAACTAAAACCCAAGGTCCATGATGCCTGCATTTTTTTGAAAAGTAATGGTATCTAAATGATTCAGATTTACTTATTTATCACATGTACATGTAAATAAACTCCACCATGGATGGTCATGAGTCCAGTTGTGAAAGGAGGCAAGTTGGGCATGGAGCTAGCACCCTCATCCTATAAAAACACAGAACTATAGAAACACCAACAGAAGCTCCAGAGACCTCACCTCTGGGAGAGGAGGGATCTTCACCTAGAAGATGTATTGATGGGTTACACCTGGACTTGGGAGACTGGCCCAGGACTGAGGACTCTGGTGAGCTGGTGTCAGCAGCCTATGCCCCAGTAAGGGTGAGGAGCTTATGAAGAAGAAAACATGAAATCATAGGGTGAAAAGTATTACTTGTGTTTACAACTATCACAACATGGCTGTGCTGGGGTCAGCTCACAAGTGTTGCCACACATTCTGACCCCCACCCCCCCATGCTCAGCAGAACCACAGAGAACACAACAAAGCAGACCACGACAAACAACAAAACAACAGCGTAACAAGTCCCTTTCCCCCCTTCCTCTCTTTCACCTTCCCCTTCACCCGCCAACATGGACAGTCCTCCAGCTCCAGGACAGGCCTCCAGTCTCCAGTCTACAGCCATTGGGATTCAATTTCTGGACTTCTGATCAACCTTCAGGATATGGTCTTCGGTATCAATGCTAGACTACCCAAGGAGCCAAACTTTGGGTTTGCCAACTGACCAACTCATGCAAATCAACTGATAAAGCTAAAAATATGCTGAATTGACTTTATTTCTTCCATCCTTCGCATATGAGGAGTAAAAATCTTTACAGTATGTCTCTGCCTGAATGTGCAATGTGCAAATTAGTAGTTTTTCATAAATACTATAGCAAATAGAATGGTATTTGTAATAATACAATAAGCTATACAATAGACCAGTCAATATAGCACAGAAATAAAGTTGTGTCAGCGTGAGTGAATCAGTCTGACGGCCTGGTGGAAGAAGCTGTCCTGGAGCCTGTTGATCCTGGCTTTTATGCTGCGGTACTGTTTCCCAAATGGTAGCAGCTGGAACAGTTTGTGGTTGGGGTGACTCGGTTCTCCAGTGATCCTTCGGGCCCCTTTTATGCACCTGTCTCTGTAAATGTCCTAAATTGTGGGAAGTTCATATCCACAGATGCGCTGGGCTGTCTGCACCACTCTCTGCAGAGTCCTGTGACTGAGGGAAGTACAGTTCCCATACCAGGCAGTGATGCAGCCAGTCAGGATGTTCTCATTTGTGCCCCTGTAGAAAGGATTTTGGGTCCACACCAAACTTCTTCAACCGTCTGAGGTGAAAGAGGTGCTGTTGTGCTTTTTTTCTCCACACAGCCTATATGTACAGACCACGTGAGGTCCTTGGTGATGTGCATGCCAAGGAACTTGAAGCTGTTCACCCTCTCAACCCCAGTTCCATTGATATCAATAGGGGTTAGCCTGTCACTATTCCTCCTGTAGTCCACAACCAGCTCCTTCGTTTTTGCGACATTGAAGGAGAGGTTGTTTTCTTGACTCCACTGTGTCAAGGGGATGATTTCTTCTCTGTAGGCCACCTCATTATGATTTGTCGATAAGACCAATCAATGTAGTATCATCTGCAAATTTAATTAGCAGATTGGAGCTATGGGTGGTGATACAGTCATGGGTGTACAGAGAGTAAAGGAGGGGGCTTAGGACACAGCCCTGACAGGCATCTGTGTTGAGGGTCAGAGGTGCAGAGGTGAGGGAGCCCACTCTTACCCACCTGCCAGTGATCTGACAGGAAGTCCAGGATCCAGCTGCACAATGCAGGGTGAAGGCTGAGGTCAAGGCTTTATGTATATTTTAAATAGAAGTTGATAGATTCTTGATTGGTCAGGAATAAAGAGATACAGGGAGAAGAAAGGGGATTAGGACATAGAGAGAAATGGATCAGTCATGTTGAAATGGCGAAGCAAACTTGGCGGGCCAGCTGGCCTAATTCTGCTTCTATATCTTATGACTCTATTAACATTGTGTTCATATAATGTAGTTGGGTTCCTGGCTGCCAATAGAATATTTGATGACCTACGTGATTTAATATGTATAAAATATTAGATGATTTTTTTCAGATGCTGCTCCATTTGTAAAATGCAATGCTTGCCAGCATGTCTTTTTGATGTTGACTTCAAAAAAATCTCCTGCAAACAATTACAACGAAGTTGGTTTGTGGCATATAGCTGACAAAAGTGACTGCCAGGTGAATCTGCCAGCACCCAAAGAAGTAAGACTCACACTTTTTTGTTTGTGGCTATTCATTGGTCATTAAAGAGGATTTTGTACGTGGTTGTCAGGTTGAATTTAAGTAAACTGATCCCTATTAACTGAGGTGGTGTGCTAAAGTTGGAGTGGAACATGGAAGATATAATATTAGGGCAGCACAGTAGCATAGTGGTTAGCACAATGCTTTACAGTACAGGTGATCCAGGTTCAATTCCCACCACTGCCTGGAAAGGAGTTTGTACGTTTTCCATGTGACCTTGTGGGGTTCCTCTGGGCGCTCTGGTTCCTTCTCACAGTCCATGGATATACTGGTTAGTAGGTTAACTGGGCATTGTAAATTGTCCTGTGATTAGTAAAGGGCGACCAATAAATCAACCAATAAATAAACTGGGGCATGGACTACCAATAGTAGCTCACCAGAGTCCTCTGTCCTGGCCCAGTCTTTCACATTATCTACATGAGTATCATTCCTTACCCAGGCAGGAGATGTTGGTGTTTCTTAGCACTGGACGGCAGAGTTAGCATGATGGTTAGCTAAATGATATTACTGCGCCAGTAAACCAATTTCAACTCCCACCATTGTTCATAAGGTGCTTGTATGTTTTTTCTCTGACTATGTAGGTTTCCTCTGGGTGTTCTAGTTTCCTCTCATAGTCCAAAGACATAGAGATTAGTAGATAGCTTTAGAAGGGAAGGTTATTTAGGATTGGAATGAGGAGAAATTTCTTCACTGCGTGGGTAGTAACTATTTGGAAATCTTTACACCAGAGGGCTGTGAGGCTCAGTCACTAAGTTAACTGAAAACAGGTACAGGTAGACTTCCTGATATTAAAGGAATATCAGTTTATATTAGGAGTAACTGTTTTTCAGTCTGGTGGTCCTGGTGTGGGTGCTACATAGCCTCCTTCCCGATGGGATTGGGACATGAGCAGAGTGGGTGGGATCCTTCATGATGTCACTGGATGATATGTGGATAGTAAAGGAAGATAACTCTTCAGGAGATGATTAGTCTCTATCAATGAAAGATGGAGCAGGTTCAAAAGATCAGATGGACAATTACTACCTCTTGTCCATATTTTCTAATGTATCTCACAGTATTAAAAAAGTACCTTTGGTTTCAGCTCCATCGCATTTTGGATGAGTATATTATCGGCCAAAATCAAGCAAAGAAAGTTCTCTCAGTAGCCGTCTACAATCACTATAAAAGGCTTATTAATAATATTCCATCCCATGTCACACAACATTCTGAGGGTTGTGGTCACAGCTTCTCCAGCTCGTCAAGAGGCAAGTTTTCTCTTTTTTACTTAGACATTTCCTCAGGTTTGAGGGATATTCCACCCTAGCTCTGACATGGTGGATGAGACAAATGTGTGACCCAACACTCTGACCTAGCTGGGTCGGGACGTGTTTGATTGAGTGGGCAGACAGACAGATGATTGGGGGATGAGTAAGTGGGTGGGCAGTATAGGATATGGTAGTTTCCTTTTCATGCTTGTACTGGGCTCCTCTGTGCTTCTGCTGAAGAAACTCAAAGTTCCCAGTGCCTCCTGAGATGCTGCTTCATTTTTGTCAGTCACGGACCAGGGATTCCCACAAATTTAAGCTCAAGTTCAGTTTATTACCATTTGACCATACACATGTATACCAGCAAACAAAACAATGTTCCCCTGGACCAAGGACCACAACACAGTACATATAACTCACACACAAGCACATAAAGTAATATCACTACAAATAAACTAACAAATAATAAGGTGCCCATTAGATACGGAAGAAAGTAAACAGGTTAATGCTGCAAGTGTTTCATATGTGATGAGAGCTGGGTGGTGGCAGGGAGTTCAGTAGTCTTACGACCTGGGGGAAGGAGCTGTTTCCCATCCTAACACTATGGTCCAAATACTATGGTACCTCCTGCCTGATGGTAGGGGGATCAAAGGAGATGGGAGGGATCATTGACAATGCTAAGGGTCTTGCATACACAGTACTCCTAATAGGTATCTCTAATGGGTGGAGAGAGACCCCAATGATCCTTTCAGCAGTCCTTGCACCCCGTTGTAGAGACTTGCTGTCAGATACCTTGCAATTCCTGTACCAGAAAGCAGTGCAGCTGGTCAGGGCACTCAATGGTGCTCCTGGAAAAATTGGTTAAAGTGGAGGGGGTAGGGAGGGGGCACCTCACTCGCCTGAATCTCCTTAGGAAATTGAGACGCTGCTGTGCTTTCTTCGCCAAAGAGATGGTGTTGCAGGACCAGGTGAAATTGTCCACTCTGTGTACTCCCAGAAACTTGGTGCTCCTAAGCCGGCTACGACACAGAAAATAGAACAACTCAGCAGGAGAACAGGTCTAACGTTGTCAGATTGAACTAATCCCATCTGCCTGTATCTCCTCCTTATCCCACCATTCCCCATTTGTTCATGTGCCTGTCTCAATGCCTACTAATTGCTGTTTTGACCCCGCTGTGGACATGGAGATATAAGCTGTTCATCTTTTCTTTCCCCACAGAACTAGTGAATCTCACAGAATTGATTCCAAACCCGACTTATTTATCACAACAACCAGTAATACAGAGAAATTTCCGGAAGAACTTTGGCATTGTTAATAATGCTGTTCATTTTGACAAAAGCAACATCATTCTGCTTGGACCCACAGGCTCAGGTATTAATGCGTTTCAATGTTTGTTTTTTGTTCTGGAATGAAGAAATCCTCCCTTGAAGACAAATTTATATTGCTTGCTTAAACATTAATCTGACATTTACAAAAAAGATCATTTTTGCAAAATTCATTTGCCACTTCTCTCAAAACATCCCAAAACCTTCAAATATTAAAGTGAAACCACAGCAGCCATTTAAAAATAAGTTCAAAGTGAATTTATTATCAAAGTATGTATATGTCGCTGTACACTTCTCTGAGATTCATTTTATTACAGACATTTACAGTAGAACAAAAAAAAAACAATAGAATCAGTGAAAAGCTATACACAAAGACTGACAAACAGCCAATGTGCAAATGAAGGCAAATTGTGCAAATACAAAATTTAGTAGTAGCAGTAATAATGATAATAATAATTACACTGCCTTGGACAGAAGGGGATGAGAAATAACAGACATAAAAAATTTCACAACAGTCCGATGAAACTTCCAAGGATATTTTTCATCAATGAAAACAAGATTCAGCACTCTATATGACCTTATGCAAATCAGATAAGAGGTCCACACCACTAGAGTTAATTGAAAACACAACCCAGAAAAACGAAGAAACTATCACTATTGAAGAAAATTTAACCAATGGAAGAACATGACCCTCCATGGAAGACATCCCCATGATCTGAGCAGACTAGATGTTGACAAAGAAGCATTAAATGTCTGACTTAGAGTTGGTGACCTCTTCCCAGAGAACATTTAACTGGCTGAATCACCATTTGGTATGAGGAGACTACTGCAAAGGATGAAAAAAGCTGCAGAAGGTTGTAAACTCAGCCACCTCCATCACGGGCACTAGCTTTCCCCAGCATCCAGGACACCTTCAAGGAGTGATGCCTCAAAAAGGTGGCATCCATCATTAAGAACCCCCATCACTCAGAACGTACCCTCTTCTCATTGCTACCATCAGGGATGAGGTACAGGAGCCTGAAGACAGACAGTCAGTAATTCAGGAACAGCTTCTTCCTCTCTGCCATCAGATTTCCGAATGTACATTGAGCCCTATGACTACCACCTCATTACTGTTTTGCATTAATATATATTTTTTTATATACTTCTTACTGTAATTCACATATTTTATTATTTATGTAATGGACCCCTGCCACTTAATGACAGATTTCACAACATTTACCAATAATATTAAACCTGATTCTGTTTCAGGCAGTCCATTGTCAACACTAGGTGTCTGTGCTGATTTTGTTCATTTACAATCAATCAAAAGAATGTGTAAGTGTACAATACACTGGATTCATTCCTCTGTTGATAACTATTAGGAACTAATACAGTTTTATATTACTGTAGCAGTATTGATAGTGTTCTAATCTGTTCTGTATTTCATTTAAATACATAATTTTATTCAGTTAAATGGTAGTTTGTCTTTTTTATACCATTTGGAATGGAAACAACTTCTTCTTCCCTCAGGCCATTAAGCCTCTGAACTCCCCAGTGCATTGCATTCAAAGTGTAACTAGTTAGTTTGTTCTATGCCCTACAATATTTAATTTATGCACTTAACTTTCTCTATTTATGCATAATTCATTTCTAGATTTAAATCTTACTTTGCTAAGTTATTGTGTGTTATATGTGTATTATGAATTTTACTGTGCTCTATACCTTGATCTTAAGAACCGTCTTGTTTGATGGTGTACATTTACATAGTTAAATAACAATAAACTTGACTTTTTAACTATTTCCATAAAACTTTGGCTAATTGGTGCAGTTGCTTAATTGGGCCAAAATGTACTGATCTTGATGTGTCCCACTGTATATTCTACAGCAGTATGTTTTTTTAAATCTAAACATTCTGCTGGTCTTTCACAGGGAAAACACTGATGGTCCAAACGTTGGCCAAATGCTTGGATGTGCCATTTGCAATCTGTGACTGTACGTGCCTCACACAATCCGGCTATGTTGGTGAAGACATTGAATCAGTCATTGCTAAGCTGCTACTGGATGCAAACTTCAATGTTGCAAGAGCTCAGCAAGGTATAATTAATAATTCCTTTCAATTGTTACAGTAAAACAGTCAAGTGAGAGGAACAGAAAAATTCTAACCATTATGTTGTGAGGCCTCTGTGGGTCGGGGTTGACCAGGGATGCTGTGTCCTGGCTGTCTATACAAGCCATGGCAATAAATATAAGACCATAAGACATAGGATCAGAATTAGGGCATTCAGCCCATCAAGTCTGCTGTGCCATTTTATCATGGCTAATCCTGGATTCCACTCAGCCCACACACCTGCCCTGTCACCATATTCCTTGATACCCTGACCAATCAGGAATCTATCAACTTCCACTTTGAATATACCTCCACTTGGACTTGGCCTCCACTGCAGTCTATGGCAGAGCATTCACAGATTCAGCATTCTCTGGCTAAAAAAACTTACTCCTTAGCTCTGTTCTAAAAGGTCACTCTTCAATTTTGAGGCTGTGCCCTCTAGTTCTGGATACCCCCACCGGAGGAAACATATCTAGTCCTTTCAACATTCGGTAGCTTTCAATGAGATCCCCCAACACTTTTCTAGATTCCAGTCAGTTCAGGCCCAGAGCTTCCAAACACTCCTCATACATTAATCCCATTCATTCCAGGAATCATTCTCATGAACCTTCTCTGGATTCTCTCCAATGACAAGACATAATTTCTGAGATAAGGGACCCAAAACTGTAGACAGTACTCCAAATGTGGCCTGACTAGTATCTTATAAAGCTCCAGCATTATCTCCTTGTCTTTATATTCTATTCCCCTTGAATTAAATGTCAACAAGCATTTGCCTTCTTCACCACAGACTCAACTTCTAAATTGACCTCTGGGAGTTTTGCATGAGAACTCCTAAGTCCCTTTGTACCTTAGATGTTTGAATTTTCTCCACATTTAGATAACAGTCTGCACTATTGTTCTTTTTCCCAAAATGCATTATCATAGACTTCAAAAGTTTCAAAGGTACATTTAATGCCAGAGAAATTTATACAATATAAATCCTGAAATTCTTTTTCTTTACAGCCATTCACAAAAACAGAGGAGTTCCCCAAAGAATGAATGATAGTTAAATGTTAGTACCCTTAAATCCCCGCACCTCTCCCCACCCACACGTAAGCAGCAGCAAAGCAACACTGTATTTCCCAGCACTGTATTCCATCTGCCACTTTTTTACCCATTCTTCGACTTTATCTAAGTCCTGCTGCAATCGCATTGCTTCCTCAGCACTACCTACCCCTCCACCTATCTTTGCATTATCCGCAAACTTTGCCACAAAACCATCAATTCCACTATCTAAATCATTGACAAACAATGTGAGAAGTAGTGATCCCGGTACTGACCCATGATGAACACCACTAGTCACTGGCAGCCAACCAGAAAAGGTACCCTTTATTCCCACTCGCTGTCTCCTGGTTGTCAGCCATTTCTCTATCCTTGTCAGAAACACCATATGATTTTATCTTGTTTAGCAGCCTCATGTGAGGCACCTTATCAAATGCCTTCTGAAAAATTAAGTAAATGACATTTACTGCTTCTCCTTTGTCCACCTTCCTTGTTACTTCCTCGAAGAATTCTAACGGATTTATCAGGCAAGATTTCTCTTTATAGAAACCATGCTGACTTTGACCCCAGCCATTATCAATACTCTTCAGAGATTGTCTGCCTGGTGTCAGTGGTCGCATAATCAGGACTTGTGATATGCACCAGCTGCTCATATGACCATTCACAACCTGTTCCTATGGCTTCACATGACTCTGATCGGGGTGGGGGGGCTAAGCAGGTGCTACACCTTGCCCAAGGGTGACCTGCAGGCTAGCGGAGGGAAGGAGCACCTTACACCTCCTTTGATTGAGACATATCTCCACCCTGTCACCAAAAATAAAGATAAACTTCTTTATTACTCTGATCATTCTTTTGATTTTTTCTTTTATATTTAAAAAATTCAATATAGGAAAGATAACAGTGGAAATTAAATGCCACATAGAACTTTTTTTCTCTATCTATTTATCTATATATAGGTAAATACCTGTAAAATATAATTGTCATATTATCCATAATTTGGGCAGCATGGTAGTGTAGCAGTTTGCAGAACACTTGACAGTGCCACAGTTCAGCGATCAGGGTGCAGTTCCCAGCACTGTAGGAACTTGCACGTTCTCCCCATGTCCACACGGGTTTTCTACAGGTGCTCTGCTCTCCCTCCGCCTTCCAAAGATGTACAGGTTATGGGCATGCTGTGTTTGCATCAGAAGCCGGGCAAAACTTGTAAGTTGTCCCCAGTACATCCTTGGACTGTTGTTTACTGACACAAATGACACATTTCACTGTAAGTTTTGATGTTTTTATATGACAAATACGTGACAAATCTAATGAAATATTATACAATTGCCAATTAAATTTACTTTGCTTTACTTCACTTGCTGAAGCACAACAAAACTTATTTCTACCTACAAAACAACAGCTCTAAGTACTTGCAAATGAAATGTGCAAAATTTGTCTCAAACAATGATTATACCTCTTTCAAAACAGAGCAAGCAGTTAATGCCTATTTGAGTTATATTTGAGGCACCTCCCAGTTAACATCTAGCTGATTGAAGTCATCTGCCACTCATTTCCAATTCATCACGCACAGCCTATTTAAACCAGCTCTCACCCATTGAACAATAATATACAGGATCAGAATTAGGCCATTTGGCCCATTGAGTCTGATCTGCCTTTTCATGATGGCTGATCTTATTTTCCTCTCAGTCCCATTCTCCTGCCTTCTCCTTGTACCCTTCATGAGCTGACCAATCAAAGATTTATCAGTCCCTACCTTAAATATATATATATAAAGACTTGGTCTCCACCCTACCTGTGGCAAAGAATTCCACAGATTCACTGCTCTCTGGCTAAATAAATTCTTCCTCATCTATGTTCTAAAAAGATACCCCTCTATTCTGAGGCTGTGTCATTTGGTCTTAGACTCACCCACCATAGGAAACATCCTCTCCACATCCACTCTATCAAATCCTTCTGCCTTTCGATAGGTTTCAATAAGGTTGCCCCTCATTTTTCTGAATACTAGTGAATACAGGCCCAGAGTTATCACTCTTCACATGACAAGCCATTCAATCCTGGAATCATTTTTGTGAATCTCCTTTGAAGCCTCTCCAGTTTCAGCACATCCTTTCTGTATGCATTTTCAGTAACAGACTAAGACAACTGTGCTGCTCCAAGGAGCTCTATATGAGGTAATTCCTACCCTCAGCCATCAGGCTCTATAATGAGTCAACCTATAGCCGGGGAAGTGACCTTGTATTCTTTGACTTGTAAATCTTGTACATCTTATTTTTAAGGTAACTTATTTTTATTCTTTCTTATTTCTCTTCTAACATTTATACATCTGTGCACTTGTTATGCTACTTGCCTTGCCTTGCGCCCTTATTCCTGGTGGAGTTGTCGGGGTGCCATCATGACAAGCTTTGCACCAGTCTGTTCCATCTGTCGCGGTTGTGTGCCAGAGCCTGGGTTGCCGCAAATGTTTTCCCTTTCCATTCTTTAACGTTGTCCATCCATCTTTTCCTCTCCTTCTTTTCTCCTCCACAGTTCCTTGCAGAACGGTCTTTGCAAGGCCACTGGATCTTGTTAAATGGCCGTACCATCTCAGCTTTCTTTTCTTCACCGTTGTGAGAAGGTCTTCATGAGGTCCAATGTGGAGCTGGATGGTCTTGTGGACCTGCTCATTTGTGATGTGGTCCAAGTATGAGATGCCCAGGATGTTGCAATAGCATCTCATTTCCAATGCCTGTATGTAGCTCTGTTATGAGGGTCCATGTCTCGCATGAGTACAGGAAGATGGAGAATACCAATGCACACAGGAGTCTGATCTTGAACTTCATGGTGATGTTGCTGTCCCTCCATATTGTCTTGAATTTGAATAGTGCAAACTCAAGACAATATGCTACTATGACATTGTAATTTCCTTTGGGATCAATGAAATATCTATCCATTTATAAGGGACCCAAACCTGCTCACAGTACTCACCAGTGCTTTACTAAGCCTCAACATTACATTTTTCCTTTGATATTCAAGTCCTCTTGGAATGAATGCTGACATTGCATTTGCCTTCCTCACCACAGACTCAACCTGCAAATTAACCTTCAGGGAATCCTGCACAAGGACTCCCAAAATCCTTTGCACCTCAGATTTTTGTGTTTTCTTTCCATTTAGATAATAGTCAACCCTGTCATTTCTTCTACCAACCAGTTGCTCCTAGCCTCCAGTTACCTTGTTGTGTTAATTTTTTGTTCCCTCTGGTTTTGTGACACCTCGAAGCTTGTCACTTTGCAGTTTATTATTACAGTGATCACTCACTGCTGAATTGTCTCTGTGGGTTTGAATATAGGTGAAGTCTCCTCTACATTTTCTGACAATCAGGACCAGAAAGGAAAGAAGAAGCCAGAATAAGAAGGTGGGGAGAAGGGGTAGAGTATAAGTGAGCAAGTGATAGGTGAAGCCAGGTGAAGGGGAAGGTGGGTATGTAGGGGTGGAGGGAGGTTCTCTGAAGAAGCTCAGAGCTGATCAGTGGAAGATGTAAAGAGCTGGAAAAGATTGAATATAGTAAAAGAGAAGAATGGTCCATGGAAGAAAGGGAAGGAGGAGGGGGAACCAAAGGGAGGTGATGGACAGATAAGACAATGAGAAGGGGTGAAAAGGGGTCAGAATGAGTAATGGAAAAAAGAGAGAAGTGTTGGACCATATAAATAACTCGGTAGACTGTCATGTCACCATTGATATGGGCCATGGTTCAAACTTGCCTTTTTCTTGATGTGGCACTGGGTGATACAGGAAAGATTAAATTGAAACATTCAAAATTGTAACTGGATTTGGTGATGTTGGAATGATGTTGCCTCTCACTGGATTATCTAGAAATGGGGACAAGCATCGAAAAATAATGTGTTGTCTATTCACAGTGGGACATTGGTGTTTTGAATACTTCTTTATCTATTTTAATTGATTAGGAATTGTCTTTCTTGATGAAATGGACAAGATTGGAGCAATTCCGGCAGGGCATCAGTTACGAGATGTAACGGGAGAAGGTGTGCAACAAGTAAGTGAAATTGTTTAATGTCACGTAAGTACTACTTACATCAAACGCGAGGTGAAGGCTATTAAAGCTCATTTCAAGTTGAATGTTTTTCAACATCTTTACAGCCTAGCTTTGCTTTACAGACATACAATCAACCTCGGTATGTATATAAGCTGACTTGTATTTATATTTATTGTTTTTTCTATTACTATGAGTGGTAAATCTGTGGAATTCATTGCCAGAGACGGCTGTGGAGGTCAAGTCACTGAGTATATTTAAAGTGGCAATTGATAGGTTCTTGATTAGTCAGTGCATTAAAGTTTATGAGAAGAAGGCAAGGGAATAGGGTTGGGAGGGATAATAAATTGTGGATGACTGATTCCAGGCTGGTGCCACTGACTGAGATGCCGTGGGAGAAAGAACATCAGGATTTTGTGGTGGATGGGAGGTCTCTGTACTCTAGCGATCATTCCCTCTCTCTCTTTCTCTCGATGGTGGGGAGAGTTTCTGCTGATTCTTGAGCTGGGGAATCTCAGAATAAAAAGCGACATGGCAGATTGTAACATCATTAACAACTGTTAGTTTCTCCTTTCACTGTGGAATGGGTGACATCTTTTTGTCCCTTGTTAGTAAGAGAGATCCAGAGTAACAACTATTTTGATCTCCTTTACACTTCTGTACAGGAAGTGACATTAAGCAAATCTTGATACTTGAATCAACAACATGATAGCTTAGCAGTTAGCACAATGCTTTACAGCACCAGAAATTGGGTTTCAATTGCCACTGCTGTCTCCCACATTTCAAATTTCTAATTTCATTGGGTTTAGTTTACTGATATACAGATTGAATTAAAACCATAAGACGTGGGAGCAGAATTAGGCTATTTGGCCCATCGAGTCTGTTCTGCCATCCATTATGGCGGATTTATTATCCCCCTCAACCCATTCTCATGTCTTCTCTCCCCAACCTTTGACACCCTGGCTAATCAAAAACATATCACTCTCAGCTTTAAGTATACCAATGACATGGTGTTCACAGCTGTCTGTGGCAATACATTCCACAGACTCACCACTCTCTGGCTGAAGAAATCCCTTCTTCATCTACATGGAGGCTTTGTAATTATAAATATTTTCAAAGATGTCCTCCCCACCTCTCCTTTCCAGATCCCTGCAGCTCCATTTTCCATATAGCTGAAGTGTATCCTCCCTGGCTAAAGAAATTACTCCTCCTCTCTGTTTTAAAGGAACATTCTTCTGTTCTGAGGATGTGCCCTCTGCTCCCATACTTCTCCACAATTGGAAAAGTGCTCTCCATGTTCACTCTATCTTGGGCTTTTGGTGTATACTCTGAAATGCACATAGAGCTAGATTGCAACTGTTTAAAATGGGTGATAATGGAAGGGTTCCAGGACATGGTCTAGAAACAGTGGTGAACAGACAGACAGACATACTTTATTGATCCCGAGGGAATTTGAGTTTCATTACAGTTGCACCAACCAAGAATAGAGTAGAAATATAGCAAAATAAAAACCAAAAATAATTAAATAATAATAAGTTAATTATGCTAAGTGGAAATAAGTCCAGGACCAGCCTATTGGCTCAGAGTGTCTGACACTCCGAGGGAGGAGTTGTAAAGTTTGATGGCCGCAGGCAGGAATGACTTCCTATGACGCTCAGTGTTGCATCTTGGTGGAATGAGTCTCTGGCTGAATGTACTCCTGTGCCTAACCAGTACATTATGGAGTGGATGGGAGACATTGTCCAAGATGGCATGCAACTTGGACAGCATCCTCTTTTCAGACACCACCGTCAGAGAGTCCAGTTCCACCCCCACAACATCACTGGCCTTGCGAATGAGATTGTTGATTCTGTTGGTGTCTGCTACCCTCAGCCTGTTGCCCCAGCACACAACAGCAAACATGATAGCACTGGCCACCACAGCCTCGTAGAACTTCCTCAGCATCGTCCGGCAGATGTTAAAGGACCTCAGTCTCCTCAGGAAATAGAGACGGCTCTGACCCTTCTTGTAGTTAGCCTCAGTGTTCTTTGACCGGTCCAGTTTATTGTCAATTCGTCTCCCCAGGTATTTGTAATCCTTCACCATGTCCACACTGACCCCTTGGATGGAAACAGGGGTCACTGGTGCCTTAGCCCTCCTCAGGTCTACCACCAGCTCCTTAGTCTTTTTCACATTAAGCTGCAGATGATTCTGCTCACACCATGTGACAAAGTTTCCCACTGTAGCCCTGTACTCAGCCTCATCTCCCTTGCTGATGCATCCAACTATGGCAGAGGAACACAGGAAAGCCCCCCCCCCCCGCCACTAACTACAGAACAACTACAAGGAGCACTGCCACAAGAAAGCAGCATCCATCATCAAGGAGCCCCACCATCCTGGCCAAGCTCTCTTCTTGTTGCTGCCATCAGGAAGGAGGTACAGGAGTCTCAGGTCTCACACCACCAGGTTCAGGAACATTTATTGCCCTTCAGTCAGTGGGCTCGTGAACACACATGGATAACTTCACTTACCACAACTCTGAACTGATTCCACAACCCATGGGCTCACTTTCAAAGATTCTACAACTCATGTTCTCAGTATTATTTACGTATTTATTTTATTTGCTCAGTTTGTCTTCTTTTGCACATTGACTGTTTGACAATCTTTGTAGATTTTCATTGGTTCTATTGTATTTCTTTGTTCTACTGTAAATGCCCGCAAAATAAACAAATCTCAAGGTAGTATACAGTGATATATATGGTTATGTTTTGAAAGTTCAAATCCTTAAACTAATTCAAAGGAAGACACAGGAGTCCAAAATGTGAGTCTATCTTTATATTTGTTTTAAGTGAAGCGTGCACATGTCACATGGTAGCGTGATGATGCATGCAATTCACATATTTTTATATATAACTCATAATGAATTATATAAACAATAAAGAATGTCAAATCAAACAATATATTTACAAAATTACTCAAGTATTAAATACACTACATATGTGTACTTTGATAATAAACTTACTGTGAACTTTGTGTTTTTAGGGCTTGCTGAAGCTGATAGAGGGAACAATTGTGAATGTTCCAGAACACAATTCACGGAAATACCGTCGTGACACCATTCCAGTGGACACCACCAACATTCTCTTTGTGGGTTCAGGAGCTTTTAATGGATTGGATAGAATCATCAGCAGGAGGAAACACGAAAATGTGAGTTCTGAACCAACATTGTTTTCAATGTCTATGATCATTTGATTTTCTCAGTAATCCTAGAATAACTGGGATACAGCAGTTTCAGATTCCTGGGTCAATATCTCTAAGGATCTCACCTGGACCTAGCATATTAATGCAACTACAAAGAAGGCACGACTGCAGCTATATTTCATTAGAATGCTGTCCGTTGACTGTAGTTCTTGCGGTTATCTGCATAGCAAACTCATTAAAAATTGCAGGTAATGCATGCTAATTACTGCATTTTTGTCATTCAGTACCTCGGCTTTGATGCGGCACTTGGTGAAGGCGCTGGCCTGGCTAATTCCTCTGGATTGAACGCCCATGAAGACTTCCAGGAGAGAGACAAGTTACTCCATCAGGTGGAGCCCAGGGACCTAATGGAATACAGAATGATTCCTGAATTTGTGGGAAGATTTCCTGTCATTGTCGCACTGCACAGTTTAACTGAGGACATGTTAGTTCAGATTTTGACAGAACCACGGAATGCAATAATTACTCAGTACAAGATGCTGTTTGGCATGGATAAGGTATGGAAAAGAGAGAGGCAGAGTTTTGGGCTCTTATAACTGGGATTATATTAAAAAGGAGAAAATTATCAGTTTACAGTCTAAATAGTGGTGGTGATTTAAAGAAACAGAACTTTACAATTATTACTCCAAGGTAGGCAAGGTGTAACCAAACTTCACTGCTTGCTCACGGAAAAGGGAATCTCACCACATCCTCATCAGCTGCTACTAATGTGACTCGGCTTATATTAATTTTGCTGGCACCTGACACTGTTGTCTAGGCCTCCACACCCCTCCTACTGAAACTTCTCTTAAATGTTACAATTCAACCCACATCCATCACTTCCGCTGGCAGCTTGTCCCAAACTTGCACCATCCTCTGAGTGAAGAAGTTCCACCTCAGGTTCCCCTTAAATATTTCATCTTTCACTCTTAACCTATGACCTCTAGTTCTGGTTGCATCTGATCTCAGTGGAAAAGACCTGTTTGTGCTTACTGTGCTCTCTCTATAACCCACATAATTTTGTATACCTCTATCGAATCTTCCCTCATTCTCCAACACTCCAGGGAATGAAGCCCTGAATACAAGAGATTCTCGGATGCTGCAAATCCACAGCAACACACAGAAAATGCTGGAGGAACTCAGCAGGTTGGGTGGCACATTTGAAGAGATATGAACAGTCAATGTTTCAGGCCAAGACCCTTCATCAGGAAGGGGGAAGATGCCAAAATAAAAAGATGTGGAAGGGAGGGAAGGAGGACAAGCTAGAAAAGTGGTTCCCTAAGAATAAAAAATGACTGCTAGAAGGTGATAGATGAAGCCAGGTGGGTGTGAAAGGTAAAATCCTAAGCCATTCAACATTTCCCAATAACTCAGGTCCTCAAGTCCCAGTAATATCCTGACACAAATTCATGTGACTCAGATTACATTAATTTTGTAGTCTGCTTTTTAAAAGTAGGGTCGATGTATAATTTTACTCTTGACAGATATAAACTAATAATGTATTCTGATCAAAGTTGCTGCTTTATATCTCATGTGCCAAAGTTTGTTTTAAGAGCGGTATTGATGGCAAAGCCTCTGTTAGCAGTGTAACAAAGCTGTATTTTATAAGCACTACATTTCTGTCACTAACAGTCCTATATTCAGGAGGACGAATCTCAGAGTTCTGTTCTGTATACATATTTTGTTAATTAAATGTTCTTTGAATCTAATACATGACAATAAAATACATCATTGGCCACTTTGCTATAGTTTTCACGGTAATGGAAACCATAATTGATCCGGAAGCACCAGTTTTATTTAGAGTTACAGCACAGTGACAGACCCACCTGGCCCACCGAGGTCATGCAGCCTAACTACACCCAATTAACCTACTAACCCATGCATCTCTGGAATGTGGGAGGAAACTGGAGTAGCTGGAGGTAACCCACATGTTCATGGGGAGAATGTAGAAATTCCTTATGAATAGCGGCAGGAATTGAACCCATGTATCTGGCAATGTAATAGTCTTACTCTAACTGCTACACTGAGGTGCTGCTCTCATTTAGGAACAGCACCTCTCCTCCACCATCAGATTTCTGAATGGTCCATGAACATTACCTCATTATTCCTTTTTTGCACTATTTATTTACTTATATTTTTGTAACAGTTATTTTTTTTGCCTTGCACAGCCCTGCCTCCACTAAACAACAAATTTCATGACATACATCAGTGATAATAAACCTGATTCTGATCCTAATGTAAAGATAAGTAGACTAAATATATATGATCTGTCATGGCATTGTAGCCCCATTAACACAAAAGATATACAGCAACCCGATGGATTCCATAAGACTTGGAAGCAGAATTAGGCCATTCAGCCCATTGATTCTGCTCCACCATTCCATCATGGCTGATTCATTATCCTACTCAACTCCATTCTCTTGCCTTCTCCCCGTAACCTTTGACACTTTTATTAATCAATAACCTCTGTTTTTAATTCAATATATCTTGTTGATATTGAGGCTGCTGTGAACCATGTTCAGTCAATTTAAAATATACTCTCCAAAAACACAAAAAAAATGTAAGGAAAAGAGTAAACAGTCGATGCCTTGGGCTGAGATCCTTCATTAGGACTGATGAAGGGTCTCAGCCTGAAATGTAGACTGCTTACTCTTTTCTATAGATACTGCCTGACCTCCAGCAATTTGTGTATGTTGCTCTGAATTTCCTGCAACTGCAGATTTTTTTCATGTTTGTGAAGCAATATTTATAGAAAATTAAAATATACATTAAAGTGCTACAATTATTTTCAAGATAAATGTCATGTCCAATATACAAGTGTAAAGGAGATTAAAGTAATTGTTATTCCAGATACAAAGCAACACAAAAAACACACAATAAGATAAAGAACACAATAAATATAAATACACAAAATAGCCTGATTATATGTCCATAAAGTAACCGAAGGTACAGGAGTGTCTGTACGTAAGGTGACTCTGACAGGAAGTAATAAAGTAGTGGTGGTTGGGGGTGTGGAGGGATGGGTTAGTGGGTGGAGGTGTTGCTCAGCCTTACTGCTTGGGAAAAGTAACTGTTTTTGAGTTTGGTGGTCCTGGTGTGGATGCTCTGTAGCCTCTTCCCTGATGGGAGTGGGACAAAGAGTCCATAAGCAGGGTGTGTGGGATCCTTCATACATCTTTACATCTTTAAAATTGTCTTTGAGTTTAAATGAGGATTCCTTGGCGATGTGGGATATCTCATAGATGTCATTCTGAACTTTCCAGTGTCATGTCTCCTTTTCCGAGGAAGCCTTGCACGCCATCGCAAATAAAGCAATTGAGCGTAAGACAGGAGCGCGAGGACTGAGATCAATCATGGTATGTTCAGTGTCAATAACTGTATCGTAATAGCTGAATGCTGCAGATGCAGTTTGGAAATCAAATTAAATGTATTTTAGAGCTAAAACCAAAACTAATTTCTGTTGTGTAAGATATGTCAAGCATAACAAAGGTTCAGCTTCCAAGTGAATTATCACTGAATTATAATAATTTTGAGTAATGTACACAGTGCATTACTTGATAATATTTGTGCATATGTTGTGATTGCTGCTTATTTATTATCTATAGATACAGCACAGTAAAAGGCCCTTCTGGCCCAACAAATGCTCATCACCCAATCACATCCATGTGACCAATTAACCTACAAACCCATAAATATTTGGAATGTTGGAGGTAACTAGAGTACCCAGAGAAAACCCTGAATTAGGCCACTCAGCCCATCTAATCTGCTCCATCCATCATGGCTGATTTATTATCCCTCTCAACCCCATTCTCCTGCCTTCTCAAGTACACTCAGTGACTTGATCTCCACAGTCATCCGTAGCAATGATTCATCACCCTCTGGCTAAAGAAATTCATCCTCCCCCTGCACCAGGACTTCCAAGTCCTTTTCCTGCCACTTCCAGTGTGATCCAGGAAATCTTCACGTTCTATTTCTACTCAGAGGGCAGAAGTGCACCTTCTACAGTACCACTTCACTACACCATCTGCCTCACTGTTAATGTTGTTAGTAAGATGAGAGATTTCATTGTGGTAAAATGCAGTAATACAACACTCAGTGATAAGTTTATTTAGTGTCTCCAATGCCTCATAAACTCAGCACTGAGTTTATGTTAATGGCCTTCGGCTGCTGTAGGTTCGATGTGTTGTACATCAGAGATGCTCTTCTGCACACCACTGTTGTAACTTGTGATTATTTGAGTTCCTGTCACCTTCCCATCTGCTTGAACCAGTCTAGCCATTCTCCTCTGAAATCTCTCATTAACAAGGCATTTTCACCCACAGAACTGCTGCTCACTAGATGTTTTTTGTCTTTTGCTCTCTTCTCTGCAAACTCCAGAGACTGTTGTGTGTGGAAGTCCCAAGAGGTCAGCAATTCTGAGATACTCAAACCACCCCATCAGGGACCAACAATCATTCCACGGTCAAAGTCACTTAGATCACATTTTCCCCCATTCTGATGTTTGGTCTGAACACCACCTGAACCTCTTGACCATGTCTGCATGCTTTTAAGAATTGAGTTGCTGCCACATGATTGGCTGATTAGGTATTTGCATTAATGAGCAGGTGTACAGGTGTACCTAATAAAGTGGCCACTGAGTGCAGATGTGGGAAAAGACCAAGGAAGAACAGTCCATGATCCAAAGCATATTCTGTTTTCATGTTTGTATTCTTAGATGATGTACAATCATATTGTACTTCTTTCTTACTTACTTGAGCCCTTAGCTCCTAAATGGAGCATCAGCCATCGATGACCTCCTGTTTCCATGGTCCTCTGAAGGCGATGGTTGGAGTTCATCAATGTGTCTGCCATCCACTGTACAGGGGACTGACCTGTACAGCTTCACCAGAGCCCCGCTGGCAGCCTTACACGTTTCTGCTTCTCACAAAGCGGGCATTGGGTAGGGCTTTGAGTGGCTCTTCTTTCTTCACCTGCCACAAAATGGAAAAGGAAATATTTGAATATAACACTTGGAATAGCTTGTCTGGAGATGAGATTGCAGACATTTTTGCTGTGCTGAATGCTTTGCCCAAATACTAAATTGATTGTCATGTAAAAAAAAATTTACATTGAACTTTTGAACTTTGATTGGAGGAAAGTATGAGGGGATTTCAGAGGTAAGTATTTTTCAGAGAGTGGTGGTATGTGGAACTACATTCCAGGGGTGGTGGTAGAGGTAGCTTCATTAAGAAAATCTGAGATAAGTACTTGGATGACTGAAAAGTAAAAGACTATTTGGGAGAGAAATGTTAGATTGATCTTAGAGTTGTTTAAAAGGTCAGCACAACATTGTGGACTGAAGGACCTCTACTTTACTGTACTGTTCTCTGTGTTCTATGTTCATGGATTGTAAGGTACTAAGTCAAGTTCTGTTGGTAAGAAATGTTTACACGCTACCCATTCAGAAATTGTCATCAGATCTGCAAAGAAATGTTGTAATGAATTCCAACAAAAAAATGTTCAGACCAATTTTCATTCTACAAGACTTTAACGGGAATTCACAAAATATTTTTGGGAAAAGTTACACACTGAAAACAGATGTTATAGGCTTAACTTCCAGCCTAGTATGTGCATTCAAAATTACATGTTTGAAGGAAAGTTATGTCCGATTTATTTCAGGAACAAATATTACTTGAACCCATGTTTGAGGTGCCAAATTCAAATATCATTAGAGTTCACATAGATAAGGAAGTTGTTGATGGTAAGAAGAGCCCGGAGTATACTAGGTAAGTTAGCATGTTGTAGTAATCTCATTCAAACTAAACTGTCATGATTACTCAAGTTAAGGAAGTTAAAATATTATTTGTATGATATAATAGTAAGATTGCTATTGTCACAAAAATCTTGAATATTTTTGTCCTATAGCTTTTCATATATAATGGTACATCTTCTTCTGTATATGAAGCTTGAAGGAAATTAAATTTTACTCATGGTTTTATACTAATGACATTAATCTTGTATTTCATTCCTACACAAAAACAAAACATTTGTTTCAGTATTATTTTCTTAACATTAAGTTCTAACAAAAGGCTAAAAAGTCCAAACAATAGTAACACCTGTCTCTTTCTTTCTTTTTCTCTCACATTTCATCTCTCAGAGAAAAATAGAAGACTATGTGGGACTGATCTTAGAGTTGATTACAAAGTCAACACAAGATTGCAGGCCAAAGGGCTTGTTCTGTGCTCCACTGTTCTCTCTCTCTCTCTCTCTCTCTCCCCCTCCCTACCCCCCACACCACCACCCCGTCTCTCCCTCCCGATATTTATTCAATCTGGTATGTTTTCTTAGGTTTTACTTTCTAAATTTCTGTAAACTAAGCTAAAATGTGTGATTACTTCTTATAGAGCATCACCGAATGTGGATAAAAACTGTGACGATTATGACTGGATGGAAGGAGCTGACACCAACAAATGATTAACCAGTGGAATGGTAATTAACCCAATGGTTTGGATAGGTAACTAAAACAACAAAGGCACACTCACTTATGATGAATAAACATGGGAAGTTTCCAGATTATAGATTTTTACCACCTTATTTAAACCCTTGAGGTTGGGGAATTGGTTTATTATTGTCACGTGTAGTATGATACAGTGAAATGCTTGTCTTGCAGACTGTTCATACTGATCAAGTCAATACACAGTTCACTGAGGGAGAACAAGGTAAAGCAACAACAATGCAGAATGAAGTGGAAAAACTTGAGAAAGTGCAGTGCAGTGTAGTGTCATACTCGATCAACTGGAGTCTGAAACTCACACTGGCTCCTCAATTACATAAGACCATAAGACATAGGAGCAGAATTAGGCCATTCAGTCCATCGGGCCTGCTCTGCCATTCCATCATGGCTGATTTATTATCCCACTCAGCTCTATTCTTCTGCCTTTTCCCCGTAACTTTTGACACCCTAATCCAGAACCTATCAACTTCTGCTTTAAATATACTCAACAACTTGGCCTTCACAGACCCAATGGCAATGAATTCCATTGACTCACTACCCTCTGGTGAAAGAAATTTCTTCTCATCTTCTCATTCTCATCTGTTGTAAAAGGACGTTCCTCTATTCTGAGGCAGTACCCTTTAATCCTAGACTCCCATACGACAGGAAACATCATCTCCACATCCACTCTGTCTAAGCCTTTCAATAGATTTCAATGAGATCCCTCTTCAGTCTTCTAAATTCCAGAGACATTAAACACTCCTCATACATTAATCCTTTTTTCCTGGAATCATTCTGGTGAACATCCTCTGGAATCTCTCCAATACCACCACATCTTTTCTTAGATAAGGCACCCAAAACTGCTCAGAATACTCCAAGTGCAGTCCAACCAATTCTTTATAAAGCCTCAGCATTACATCCTTGCTTTGATATTCTCGTTCTCTCAAAATGAGTGCTTACATTGCACTTGTCTTCCTTACCACCGTCTCAATCTGCAAGTTAACCTTTGGGAAATCCTGAAAAAGGACTTCCAAGTCCCTTTGTGTGGTAATCTATGTGTATACCTGTCTGGACACGCCCCTCTGCTGACTGCTCCTGTGGCTCCTCCCACAGACCGCTGTATAAAGGCATTTGGAGGCATTGCTCCTCCCTCAGTCCCCGGGATGTCGTGGTCACGTTTGCAGCTAATAAAAGCCTATCTTTTACCTCCCGTCTCCAAGAGTTATTGATGGTGCATCACTTTGTACCTCTGATTTCTGATTTTTCCCCCACTTACAAAGTAGTCTGCACCCCTATCCCTTCTACAAAAGTGCATGACCATATAATTCCCTACATTATATTCCATCTGCCATTTCTTTGCCCATTCTCCCAATCTGTCTAAATCCATCTGCGTACTCTGAGCTATCTTCACCTATCTTCATATCATCTGCAGACTTGGCTACAAATCCATCAATTCTGTTACCCAAATTGTTGATAGATCATGTGAAAAGGATGGTCTCATTACTGATCCCTGTGAAACACCACTAGTCACCAACAGCCAACCAGAATAGACACCCTTCAATTTGACTCTCTGCTTCCTGCCAGTTAGCCAATCTTCTATTCATGGTAGTAGCTTCCCTGTAATACCACGGGCTCTTATTTTGTTAAGCAGTCTCATGAGCAGCACTTTGTCAAAGGCCTTCTGGAAATCCAAGTATGCAACATCCACTGATTCTCCTTTGTCTATCCTGCTTGTTTTTTCTTCAAAGAATTCCAACAGATTTTTCAGCCAAGATATCCTCTTAAGGAAACCATGCTAACTTTGGCCAACTTTTTCATGTGCCTCCAAGTACCTTGAAACATAATCCTCAATAATGAACTCCTACATCTTGCCAATCACCGAAGTCAGGCGAGCTGACCTATGATTTCCTTTCCTCTGCCTCCCTCCAGTCATAAAGAGTGGAGTGACATTTTCAATTTCCCAGTTCTCCGGAACAATTCCAGAATCTATAGATTCTTGGAAGATCATTACTAATGCTTCCACAATCTCTTCACCTACCTCTTTCAGAACCCTGGTGCAGATGATCTGATCTAGGTGATTTATCTACCTTCAGATATTTCAACTTCCTAAGGACCTCCTTGGTAATAGCAACTACACTCATTTTTGCCCCTGATACTCTTTGAATTTCTGGCATACTGCTGGTGTCTTCTCTTTAATATTCTTGCTAGCTTCCTTTCATATTTCATCTTCTCTCTCCTTATGTTTTTTTAGTTGCCTTCTGTTGGTTTTTAAAAACTTCCCAATCCTCGAACTTCCCACTACTTTTAGTTATATTATATGTTTTTATGTTCTCTTGACTTCACTTGTCAGCCACAGTTGCCTCCTCCTCCATTTAGAATACTCTTCATTTTTGGGTTGTATCTATCTTGTCCCTTCCAAGTTGCTCCCAGAAACTCTAGACATTGCCATTCTGCCATCAAATCTGCTAGTGTACCTGTCCAATCAATTTTGGCCAACACCTGTCTAATGACTCTGAAATTCCCTTTAGTCCACTGTCTAAGTTTATTTTCTTCCCTCTCAAACTGCACTTTATGATCACTGTCTCTTTAGGGTTCTTTTACCTTAAGCTCCTAATCAAATCTGGTATATTACACAACACCCATTGCAGAATTGCCTTTCCCTTTGTTGGCTCAACCACAAGTTGCTCTAAAAAGCCATCTCATAGGCATTCTACAAATTCACAATCAAGCACCAACCTGATTTTCCCAATCCCAATCTACCTGCATATTGAAATCTTCCATCACTATCGCAAATTGCACTTTTTACATGTCTCTTTTATTTCCCATTGTGATTTGTATTCCACATCCTGGCTCCTGTTTGGGTGCCTGTACAAAACTTCCATTAGAGTCTTTTTACCCATGCAGTTTCTTAGCTCTGCCCTCAATGATTCTACACCTTCTGCTCCTATGTCATCTCTTTCCAAGGACTTTATTTATTTGTGTACAGCATAGCCCCTATCACCGAACTAAATTAAAGTGTGAACAAAGAAATGTTATTTTTATACAGAAATTGACCAATTGGATACAGATATTGACCAACTGGTGTGTTAGTGTATGTTTGAATTCTGTATTTGCATGACCATCAAGTAGATGGTTTAGAAGCCTGAAGACATACAATACTTTCATTTCAGGAACAGTTTCTTCCCCTCCACCATCAGATTTCTGAATGGACAGTGAATCCAAGAATACTACCTCACTATTTTCCTCTCTGTTTATGTATTGCAATGTAATGCTGCCACAAAACAACAAATTTTGCAACATATGCCAATGATATTAAACCTGATTCATCTCACCAATTACACTATGGTAATACAGGTATTCATAGCCAATAGAAAGGGTAGCATGGTAGCATAATGGTTGGCACTGCATCTTACAGCCCCAGTGACCCAGGTTCACTTCCTGCCACTGCCTGCAAGGAGTTTGCACGTTGTCCCCCATGACTGTGTGGGTTTCCTTTCATATGCTCCAGTTTCCTCCCACAGTCCAAAAAACGTAGTTTAATACGTTAATTTTTCATTGTAAATTTTCCCGTGATTAGGCTATGATTAAATTGAAAAATTGCTGGGTGGCATGGCTTGAAGGACTGGAAGGGCCTACTTCACTCTATATCTCAATAAAAAAAAAACTACATGTTAAAGGCCAATAATACCTCAGGATTAGTATAGTAAATGACTAATAGAAAATGTCATCATAGACTCCTTCATTTGCCAGATAGCTTCAGTCCCCTGCTGTGCAAAGGGAAGCTATATTCTTCAAAGTTCTTTCTTGTCTGGACTACACACCCTCTCTTCAGACAATCCTTGCTGGACATTACCTTAAATCTTGGTTTGCTGCAACTTCCACACAGGTAGACAATAAGGTGGAAGATCATATTGAGGTAGTTTGTGTAGTCAAGAGTCCATGTATCATATTAGGGAACCATTCAGTAGTCTTATACTGGTGGGGTAGAGACTGTCCTTGAACTGGTGGGTGGTATGTGCCTTCAAGCTTTTATATCTTCTGCCAGATGGGAAAATGGAGAAGAGAGAATGTTTGGGTTAGCTGGGATCTTTGATTATCAGGTCATACAGTCATAAAGTACTACAAGATAGAAACAGTTTCTTCGACCTCTGTAGATAGATACTTCATTGATCCTGATGGAAACTAGAGTGCCACAGCAGCATTCAAGTGCACAGATATACAAATATTAGAAGAGAAGTAAGAAAGAATAAAAAATAAGTTAACTTAAACAGAGGGGTCATCACTTTCTCGGCTATAGGTTGACTCATTTATAGAGCCTAATGGCTGAGGGTAAGAATGACCTCATAAAGCGCTCTTTGGAGCAGCGCAGTTGTCTTTATTACTCAAAGTGCTCCTCTGTTCAGCCAAGGTGGCATGCAGTGGGTGAGAAACATTGTCCAGAATTGCCAGGATTTTCCATTGGGTCCTTTGTTCTACCACAGCCTCAAGTGTGTCTAGTTTGACTCCTATAACAGAGCCAGCCTTTCTAAATCACCTATGTTGAACATGATCGTCACAGTGCTGCCCTGCTCATCCAAATGGGAGTAGGCTCTGTTCAGCAGGTGAATGACAGCATCAACGACTCCATTGTGCTCCTGGTAGGCAAACTGCAGGGGGCTAATCTGTCCAGGGGTCAGAGGTGAGCCAGAACCAGCCTCTCTAGGGTCTTCATGATGTGAAGGCCAGGGCCACAGGTCAGTAGTCATTCAAGACTTTTGGCTGACCATGCTGAATTATTCTGCTTAGTCCCATTGACCCACTCCCAGACCATAGTCCTCCATTTCCCTCCCATCCATATACTTATACAAACCTCTTAAATATTGAAATTGAACCCACGTTAACCACTTTTACTGGCAGCTCATTCCATATGCTCATCATTCTCTGAGTGAAAAAGCTGCCCCATTGGGTTGCCCTTCCCCTTAGATATTCAAACTTTCACCCTTATCCTATGAACTCCAGTTCTAGTCTCACCCAACCTCAGCGGAAAAAAAACATGTTTGCATTTACCAGCTTGCATCTATATCCGTCCTAACTTTTCATACCTTTATATTCCTTCCTGATTTACACTGAGCCAGGAAACTAACCAATCAAGTAATTGGGAAAGCAAATGGTTTGCTGTCGTCTACTGCAGTGGGATTGGCATACCACAGTAAGGAAATCAGGTTATTTTACAAGCATACTTGGTCTCTATTCCTGTAAAATATTGTACGATAATTTATTAGATTGACATCTGGGATGAAGAGCATCATTTGAGGAGAGGCTGAATGAGAAAGGCTTATATTCAATTAAGTTAAGAAAATGAGAGGTCATCTCATTGAGACTCAAGATTCTGAAAGGAGATGGAAAAATAATTTTCAAGGTGATGGGAAGGGTAAGGGGAGATGTGTTGCTTTGTTGAATTGTTAGTGTGGATTCACTGGACCAGATGGCTTTTCATAACATAATTATCCAATAATTTTGTGAATTTGACAGGCTTGATGTTGAATTTAGTAGCGAAGTGGAGGTGAGTCTCTATCAAAGGAAGTGTAAGGTGCTTCTTCCCTCCACTAGCCTACAGGATGTCATTGGGCTGGGTGCAGCATCTGCTTAGCTCCCTGATCAGGGTCACGTGAAGCCATGGGAGCAGGTGGTGGATGGTCGTATGAGCAGCTGGAGCATATCACAAGTCCTGGTTATGCGACCACTGATGCCAAGCAGACAATCTCTGGAGTATTGATAATGATTGGGGTCATCTGTCTTTTAAAGACACTGCCCAGAAGAAGGCAATGGCAAACCACTTCTGTAGAAAGGTTTGCCAAGCACAATCATGGGCATTTAAATATCACAATTGCTCTTGTCTTATGACATGCTCATAATGAAGGAACAATGTTGAGAGGTTATTTTCCTAGGCTGGAGAAGCTAAAACCAGGGACAAGGTTTTAGAATAATTGAACGGCCATTTAAAGTACAAAGTTCAATGAAAATTATATAAATCACTGTATACAGCCCTGAGATTCAGTTAGTTGTGGGCATACTCAATAAATCTTAATTACTATAACAGAATCAATGGAAGACTGCACCCAACAGGGTGGACAAACAGTGTAAAAAGACAACAAACTACAAATAGAAAAAGGAAGTAATGATAATAAATAAGCAATAAATATTAAGAACAGGAGATGAAGATTCCTTGAAACTGAGTCCATAGGTTATGGGAACAGTTTAGTGATGGGGCGAATGAAGTTGAGTGAAGTTATCCCCTCTGGTTCAGGAACCTGATGGTTGAGGAGTAGTAACTGTTCCTGAACCTGGTGGTGTAAGTCCGGAGGCTCCTGTATCATCTCCCTGATGGCAGCAGTGAGAAGCTCTCAGGATGAAACTTTCACTCCAGAACCACTGAGATGTCCTCCTTCTTCAATGAAAGAGGCTTGCCTTCTACCATCATCAACGTTGCCCTCACTCCATCCTCCCACTGCCACTTTAGGGCTGGGGTTCCTCTCATCATCAACTACCACCTCAGTAGCTTCCGAATCCAGCACATAATTCTCCGCAACTTCTGCCATCTCCAAAGAGATCCCACCTCCAAGCATATCTTTATGCAGGGATATATATCTACGCACTTACTATAATTGTTTGACTTATTTCTTTCTATATTATCATGGATTGCATTGAACTGCTGCTGCTAAATTAACAAATTTCACTTCACATGCCGGTGATAATAAACCTGATTCTGATTCAAAACTCTGGTGGAACTCAGCAGAAAGAGAAAATCTGCAGATGCTGGTACAATTATATTTCTATGCTAGAAGGACTGTCCTGTTGTACATACTATTTATTACAAATCATTGTAAATTGCACATTTAGACGGAGACGTAACGTAAAGATTTTTACTCCTGACGTATGCGAAGGATGAAAGAAATAAAGCCAATTCAATTCAATGAATCCAAGGAACACAGGCATCATCTATGGAGAAAAGTACAATCCACGTTTCGGGCCCAGACCCTCCGGCTGGACCGATTTTGCGGAAGCTGGAAATCTAACGCAACAGGAGGAACTTAGCACGTCAGGTAGCATTTTCTACGGAAGGAAAAACCAGTCAATGACTTGGTTGAGAGCATTTACCAGGACTGGAATGAAACGGGGCAGAAACCAAGAAATTATTTGAAGCCAGAACCCACCCTCCGGACGGGTTTGACTGGATGAGCGCCCACCGGCGGCCGGCCACATGATTGGCTAAGCCGGTTGTCAGTCCGAATGGTTCCCTTGGATGTACGGACCGCCCACCGGCGGCGGTGAATGGCGAACATGGCTGTCAGTCAGTCCTTCGGCTGGGGTCCGGATGGCTCTGATTGGATGTGCTGACCTCCGCCACACCGAACGGTAGAGGGTGTTGATTGGCGAAGACGGCTGTCAGTCACTCTGTCGGCCGGCGGCGGGACCATGTCTTCGGGCTCGGCCGCGGCGGTGGAGCGGGATGGTGGCCCCGTCATAGAGTGGTTCTGGCACCGCCAGGTTTCCCAGGGCTTGTACCTGATCCGGGAGCGCTTCTTCGATGCGGGGAAACGGGCCAACATCTGGCTGCTGCGCGGTTCGCAGCGGGACCTGGTGGTGGATGGCGGCCTGGGCCTAAAGGATCTGGCCGGCTACCTGCACGCCCATCGCCTCATCGGCGACAAGCCGGTGATGGCCGTCGCCACCCACGTCCACTTCGACCACTCGGGCGGCCTGCACCACTTCGAGCGGGTGGCCGTACATCGCCTTGAGGCCGGCGCCCTGATGCGGGGCGATAACTACGAGGCGGTGACCTGGCTGTCGGACGCCGACATCTCCAGGGCCCCTCGGCCGGGCTGGAAGGCGAACACGTACCGGGTGAAAGCTGTGCAGCCCGCCCGGGTCCTGGATGAGGGTAAATATTCCGTGGGGGATTAAGCCATCGTATGGCCCAGGGCTTCGTTGTTGCTCGGTGGGTGGAATCAGCTGCTGGCTAGTGAATTTATTATCAAAGTGCATATACAAACCTGAATTTCATTTTCTTGTGGGCATTCATAGCATCACAAGAAACAGAATCAATGAAAGACCGCACCCTACAGGACGAAGAACAAGTATGCAAAAGACAACAAACTGTGCAAATACAAAAAGAAGGATAATCCCAAGAAAGTCTATGAATGTTGGAAGTCCAGACTAGCACAAAATGCTGGAGGAACTGGGCAGGTCAGGCAGCATCTATGACCTGCTCAATAATAATAGAATAACCAAATAAGCAATATTGAGGATGTGACATGAGTCTTAAGAATGTGAGTCCATAGGTTGTGGGAATAGCTTGGTGATGGGATGAGTGAAGTTAGCCCCTTGGTTTCAAGAGCCTGATGGTTGGAAGGGTAATAATGATAGGAATCCAGGGCAACGCGTGCTGCGGGAAGAAACTTGTCACCGGATGCCCTCCCACAGGGCCTGAGCCACAGGCCGACTGTCTCATACTCGGTGGGTTGGGCAGCATCTGTGGGCCACGGCAAGGAAGGTCTAAATCGCAATTTTAAAACTGTGCCGTTTTGATTATAGTTTATATATTTCTGATACACTCAAGTCTGTGGAATTTTATCTTTTCAAGACCAAGTTTCAGTGTGAGAATATGCATGTTAAAGAAATAACAACACATACAAGAAACAAGAAATTTTGCAGATCCTGAAAACCAAAGCAGTGCACAGAAAATGCTGGAGGAACTCAGCAGGTCAGGCAGCATCTATGGAAATGAATTTCTGGCCGAGAGCCTTCATCAGGACTGGGGGTGGGGGGGGGGGGGAAGGGAAGGAGGATAAGTGAAGCCAGGTGTGTCGGAAAAGTAAAGGCTGGAAGAGGAAGGAACTGGATAGGAAAGGAGAGTGGACTATAGGAGAAAGGGAAGGTGGAAGGGCACGGGGGGGGGGGGGGGGGGGGGGGGGGGTGGAAAGGTGATACGCAGATGAAAAGATGTGCGAGGCCAAAGTAGAAGAAGATAGGGTTTATACTAGACTTTTATACTGGGGGTGAAATCAATATTCATGCCACACACACAAAATGCGGGTCTTGGCCCGAAACGTCAATTGTACTTCTTCCTATAGATGCTGCCTGGCCTGCTGCATTTCACCAGCATTTTGTGTGTGTTGCTTGAATTTCCAGCATCTGCAGATTTCCTCGTGTTTCAATATTCATGCCATCAGATTTAAGGCTACCCAGATGAAATATAAAATGGTACTCCTCCACCCTGAGGGTGATCTAATTGTAAAACAAGCAGAAGCCATGGACTGACAAGTCAGATGGGAATCAGAATTAAAATATTTGGTCATTGGGAAGTCTACTTTTAGTGGATGGAGTGGAGGTGCCAGATGAGAAGCTTGGCGGTCCTGATGAAGGATCTTGATTGTTCCTCTCCATAGATGCTGCCTCACCTGATCTGCTGAGTTTCTCCAGCATATTTGTGTGTTGCTCTGGATTTTCAGCTTCTGCAGAATTTCTTGTGTTTATACAGTCAACATTTTTGAACTTTTCACGTTTAGTTATTCAATTTAAATGCATACTTTGCATCTGTATTTACTCAGGAGACGGATACAGAGTTTATAACAGTAATGCAAAGCAGCATCAACTTCATGGACTCTGTACGAGGAGGTGTTTGTTACCCTGAGGCAGATCAGGGTGGATAAATCCCCAGGGCTTGACAAGGTGTTTCCTCGAACCCAATGGGTGGCAAGTGCAGAAATTGCTGGGGCCTGCGCACAGTTGTAACCCTTAGCTACAGGATAGGTACCAGAGATTTGAAGATAGTTAATGTTGTTCTGCTGTTTAAAAAAGGCTCTAAACAGAAACCAGGAACTGAGTTTGACATCAGTTGTGGAAAAGTTACTGGAAAGTATTCTAAGGGACTGGATATATAAGTATTTGGATAGACATGTACTGATTTAGGATAGTCAGCATGGCTTAGTGCATGGTAGGTCATGTCTAACCAATCTTACCCAGATTTTTTTTCAAGGAAGTTATCAAGAAAGTGGTTGAAGGCAATTTAGTGGATATTGTCTGCATGGACTTCAGCGAGACATTTGATAAGGTCCCAAATGGGAGTCTGGTCAAGAAGGTTCAGTTACTTGGCATTCAGGATGAGGTAGTAAATTGGATTAAACATTGTCTTTATGGGAGACACCAGAGAGTGGTTGTGGAGGGTTGCCTCTCTGACTGGAGGCCTGTGACTTGTGTGCTGCAGGGATCAGTGCAGGGTTCTTTGTTGTTTGTCATCTATGTCAGTGATCTGTATGATAATGTGATTAACTAGATCAGCAAATTTGCAGATGACACCAAGATTGGGGGTGTGGTGGTCAGTGAGAAGGGCTATCATGGCTTGCAGATGGATCTGCATCAGCTGGAAAAATGGTAGATGGAGTGTAATGGAGACAAGTGAGAGGTTTTGCCCTTTGGTGGGACCAACCAGGGTAGGTCTTAAAGCAGTGAACTGAGAGTGTGGTAGAACAAAGTGATCTGGGAATACACTTTGTTGAAAGTGGTGTCACAGGCAGATGGGGTCAAAACAAAAGCTTTTGGCACATTGACCTTTATTATTCTATGTATTGAGTACAGGAGATGGGATGTTATGTTGAATTTGTGTAAGACATCATTGAGGCCTAATCTGGAGTATTGTGTGCAGTTTTGGTCACCTGCCTACAGGAAAAATGCAAGCAAGGTTAAAACAGTGCAGAGAAAATTTACGAGGATGTTGCCGGTTCTTGAGGATCTGAGCTGTAAGGAGTGATTGAATAGGTTAGGACTGTATACTTTAGAACATAAAAGATTAAGAGGAGATTTGATAGAGGTATACAAAATTATGAGGGTGTAGATAGGATATATGCAAGCAGACTTTTTCCACTGAGGTTGGGTAGGACTACGACCAGAGGTCATGGCTTAATGGTGAAAGGTGAGGTTGAGGGGGAACATGAGGGGAAACTTCACTTGGAGGGTCTTGGGAGTGTGGAATGAGCTGCCAGTACAAGTGGCCCACATCAGCTTGATTTCAATGTTCAAGAGAAGTTTGGATAGGTACATGGATAGTAGAGACTAGTTGGGCTGAAGGAGCTGTTTCTGTTCTGTTCTTCTCTATGACTGTCACTCAACCATACTTGAATATAGCCAAATGGAAGTTACAGGAGAGGAGTTTTATGAATGTACTACATTAAAATATGGAAGTAATATCAGTTATAATCTTCAAAAAAAGTATGGATAAATACAGTGCAATGTCAACATAATGTGCATCTGACTTAATGTCAGCAAGACCAAGGAAATGATTATAGGCTTCAGGAGAGGGAACCCAGAGGTCCATGAACAAATGCTCATCAGAGGATCAGAAGTAGAGAGGGTCAGCAACTTTAATTTTCTAGGTGTTACTATTTCAGGACATGTGACTGCAAAGCACACCTCTGCTTCCTTAGGAGCTTGCAAAGATTCTGCATGACATCTGAAGCTTTACAACACTCGTATAGATGTGTAGTGGAGAGTGTATTGACTGGTGGCATTATGGCTTGGTATGGAAACACCAATGCTTTTGAATGGAAAATCCTAAAAAAAAGTAGTGTGTTCTGCCCAGTACACCAATGGTAAAGCCCTCCCAACCATTGAGCACTCACACCTTGAGCACAGGTTCAAAAAGTTACTACCCCTCAACAATCAAACTCTTGAATAAAAGGATAACTTCACTCGCCCATTATTAAAATGTTCCTATAACCAATGGACTTGCTTTCATGGGCTCTTTGTTTCATGTTTTTGTTATTTATTGATTATTTATTATTAGCATTTTCATAGTTTGTTGTCTTCTGCACTCTTGTTGATTTGTCATTGATCCTGTTATTTTTCTACAGATTTGTTGATTTTGCCCACAAGAAAATGAATCTCAGGGTGATAAATAGTGACATATATGCATTTTGGTAATAAAATTCACTTTGAACTTTGATATCAGAGGACAATGTTAGTACTGCAGTATAAGCTACTGGCATTATTGATACTAACATTTAACAGATTCCCTTGTTGGGAAGCAGGTCAAAATAATACTGTAGTACGGTGGATTCTGGTTAATTGGGATACTTTAGGACCAGTACATTTAGGCCCAATTAAGCACCTGCTCCAATTAACTGACGTTTTATAGAAATAGTTTAAAAACAAATTAAAAAAAGACGAACTGAGTAACAAATAACAAATGAGAAAATCTGCAGATGCTGGAAATCCAAGCAACATGCACAAAATGCTAAAGAGACTCAGCAGATAAGGCAACATCTATGGAAAAGAGTAAACAGCTGATGTTTTGTGCCAAGACCCTTCAGCAGGACTGGAGGAAAAAAAGATGAGTAGACTTATGTCAATCCACTGTCTCCTGTACTGTTGCGATGAGGCCACACTCCGGTTGGAGGAACAACTCCTTGTATTCCATTTGGGTAGCCTCCAACCTGATAGCATGAGCATTGATTTATCAAAACTTCCAGTAATGCCCCCACCTCCTCCACCATTTCCCATCCTCTCTTCCACCATATCTGCTAGCCTGCCTATTGCCTTCCCTTCTGCTGCTGCTCCCTCTCCCCCCTCTTTTCTTTCTTCCAGGGTCTTCTGTCTTCTAATAGATTCCCCCTTCTGTCCTTTATCTCTTTCATCAATGAACTTCCTAGCTCTTTACATCATCCCTCCCCCTCCCGGTTAAACCTATTACCTTGTGTTTCTCTTCCCCCCCCCCCCCCCCACCCATCTTTTAAATCCACTCATCTTTTTTCTCTCTCCAGTTCTGCTGAAGGGTCTCAGCTCAAAATGTTGACTTTTTTCCGTAGGTGCTGCCTGGTCTGCTGAGTTCCTCTAGCATTTTGTGTGCAAAACTGAGTAACAAATTATATGTTTAAATTAATTATAGAAGAATTGGAACACCACTACTACTACAGTACTATAAAACTGTATTAGTCCCTAATAGTTATCGATTGAGAAATGCAACTGTCTAATGCTCTTTTGACTAAATGAACAAATTCAGGGCAGACTCCTAGTGACAAAAATCGCTTTTTGAACTCAAACATGCACAGCTGATGCTACTTTAAAATGGTTTGCTCAAAGCATGTGTTGCGTCTAATGGCCACACATGTGCACAACTAATGCTAGTTAGAAACTATACAGTCCCTTGCCCCAGTTAGGCTAGGGTTAAATTGGGGGATTGCTGGGCAACATGGCTTGAAGGGCTGGAAGAACCTATTCTGTGCTGATCTTAATAAATAAATAAATAAAGAAAGAAAGAAAGAAAGAAAGTGGCAGGGTATCCCAAAACACAAAAGGAATTCTGGCTACTTTCTCAATTTATGTTCTTTTTGAGTTCTCCGAAATAAGTGGCTTGCCAGATTAATAGATGGCTCCATTAACCGGAATTCACTGTATATCAAGGAAAAATAACAAGGCATGTCATCTTGAAATTGCACTGTACTTTAACTAGAGGTGTGCAAATTTCTAAAAAAAAATGGGATGATTAATTGTGAAGAACTTTTTAAATTGTTGGCTTAAGCACATCGGCCAGACAAATAACCTATGATTCTATGATCAAATCAATATTGCAGTATAAAGGCATTGATCCTGACTATGACCAGGAGAGAGGTAAAATAAAGTTGGATTCATTTGCACTAGTTTGAGAATTTTCCACAGTTACCCCATGGCAAGATGAACACAACTCTATATTTTGCTTACTAGTTTCAACACTTATTTCACAAAAAATAAGCAAATAGTTATATAAAGCCAATAAAATGCTTCGTCTTTTTATGAAGATGGCTGGAATACAATCAATCCTTATATATATTAACAGTTCAGATTCTTGCGTTATATTTTTAATATAATTGGCAAGGATTACAGATTCCTGAGACATTTATGCTTTATATTAGGTGACGTTATTAATCTTGGAAATCGTCAGCTCACTGTTCTACACATGCCTGGTCATTCCAGAGGTTCCATCTGCCTTCATGACCAGGAGAATCGCACTCTCTTTAGTGGCGATGTAGTGTACAATGGAGCACTGATTGACTGGCTCCCTTACAGTAACGTGAGTGACTACATCCAAACCTGCAAACGCCTAATGACGCTGGTGGACAATGACCTTGTGGAAGAAGTGCTACCTGGCCACTTTGATTCCTTTGATGGTGAAAGACTTTACATCTTGGCCTCAAGTTATGTTTCTAGTGCAGGAGTGTGCCATAAAATGTTGTCGTTTGCTACTCGAGGCATTGCAAGTGTAGTCCTTTGGTTTAAGAATTCTCATAGATGATAAGATACACTTATATAAGATAAGATCTTAGCACCACTTAACCTTTCAGATTTAAATAAAATTGCTTTGTAAAGAAGTGGAAGTCAAATGTTACTCATTCTTAGGGAGTTAAGATTAATACTTGCTTATTGAAGGAACACAGCAGGCCAGGACCTTCGGCCCGAAACGTCGACAGTGCTTCTCCTATAGATGCTGCCCGGTCTGCTGTGTTCCACCAGCATTTTGTGTGCGTTGTTTGAATTTCCAGCATCTGCAGATTTCCTCGTGTTTGCTTATTGAAGGGTGCTGTTTTATAATGCTTCTTGTGGAAGAGTTCAGTCATGTAACAATTCTACAAGTAATTTTGTGATTATATACTTAAAAAGAATGGAAATGGAATATTAGATTCAACAAACACACACTTTGTATTTTATGAAAGACTGCCTTTGAAGTTTAATTATTTATTTATCGAGATACCGTGCAGAAAAGGCCCTTCTGGTCCTTTGAGTCACGCTGCCCAGCAATGCCCCTATTTAATCCTGGCCTAATCAAGGGACAGTTTACTATGACTAATTAACCTATCATCTTGGATGCCTTTGGACTGTGGGAGGAAACCCACATGGGGAGAATGTACAAACTCCTTACAAACAGTGGTGGGAATTGAACCCTAGTCACTGGTGCTGTAAAATGTTGGGCTAACCACTATGCTATTGTGCCACTGACCCATTAGAGATGCAATTACTTCACAGTTTTTAATCTAGCTGTGTAATTTTAAAACACTTAAAACATTTAGTTCGTCATATGACATACAATTTAAACGTTACCTGATTTTTGCTGGAAAGAGAACAGTTGGATTACTTAAATCAGTGTACCAATTTTTTCTCCCCCTCTAAACATACAGAAGGGGGTTGAAAAACCTTTCTTAGTCTTTTATTGATGATGAGAAGCAGTTAAAAATTATCTCTTCGAATCTGTATATGATGACGAAGAAGGAAAATTGTGTTCCTGCTTGAATAGTTCACATCTTTGTGAATTTCCCAATTGCTCAGCTAACAGGACTAACCTTATGATAAAGCACCCGTGTTTCAGGATGTTAATTTCTTTTCTGTAGATAAATTAAGTTCTGTCACTTAATTAAAATAACTATTCTCTGTTGAAAAATTTATCTCCAGTTGAAGTCGATGAGCAAATGAACACGAGGAAATAGCAACACTTCTCCTATCACTTGTACTGGGGTGCAGGCCACCGACAGTAGCTTGCCAGAGTCCTCTGTCCTGAGCCAATCTTCCACATTATCTCCATCTCGTGGTGTACCTTTCCTTTCCCAGAGATGAGGCTTTTGCAGCTTCCGTTGGTGTTTCTGTAGCTCTGGGTTTTTACAGTTTGGGTTGCTAGCCCCATGCTCAACACACCTCCTTTCGTAGCCAGCTTGGGCAGTCCCCGAGGAGTTAGGAAATAGTATGGTGTAAAATGAGGATCTATACAAATTCCATCAGAAAGCTTGGCAACTTTTAAAATCAATTAACTTGTATATCTACAGTTGGGTCAGACGTTAGTGCTTTTTAATGTAAAAATGTGTTCAGGGCAATTTCAGGGCAGGGTCATGGGCTGAGCAAGGATTAGGGGTGAGCTGATCATTCGGTCCAATAGTCTGAAGCAAGGGTTCCCAAACAGGGTCCATAGACCCCTTGGTTAATGGTAAGGCTCCATGGCATAAAAATTAGGAACTCCTGATCACTCTGAAGGATGCCAAGACCTTGTCTAGCTGAGAGTCAGCCTGGAAGGGTTTTCTGTGGAACATGATGAGGATATGTATAGTGGAGTTTTGTATCGATCACTGTTCTCCTGTGTGCTTCACAGTCCTTTGTCTTTGGTGATGATATTCTGGAGAGCCTCTCACTATTGTCAAGTGATAGCATAGGTACTATCCAAGAGAAAACCATTATGAAATGTCTAAATAGGATAGTTTGCATAAGAGCAAGTCTTGCAGCCGGTGTTAGAATTAATGGGAATAGTAGTTAATAGTAATATAATTGCACATTAAAATAGTGGATACAATGTTGCAATTAATTATTTTGTTACTGACAGGAATTTATTCAAAAACTTGAATGAATTTTGTTTTTATCTGTGGCAAGAGGCCTTTGCTTATGTATTTGCATATAACTGAGAGCTTAAATCGGTAAATAGGGTAAACTTGAAATAGGTAATTGAACTGGGGCATCCCCTTTAGTTAGGAACATTTAAGCAAGGTCTAGTTAACATTCTACAGTGTCAGGAAACACAACAGGGCCTCCATGCACTTCTAAGTTCAAAGTAAATTTATTATCATAGTCACTATATACAACACAGAGATTCATTTTCCTGGGGACATGCTCAATAAATTATAGAATAATAACCAAAAGGGAATCAATGAAAGACTGTCCAACTTAGTTTAATCGACAAACACCCTGGTAAGACACTTTGCAAAGTCTTACTGAAATGGTATGAACCTTCCTCATACTGTTTTACCTGCTGGACTGTGTAAGCAGTATCGGAGATCCAGGAAAGTGAAGTTTCATGCACTTATTTATCTTTGTAAAGAAGAAAGTGTTACAATGTATTGTCAACATCTTCACCTGTCTTCTAAAATACTCTTCTGGTTATAACATGAGAGAGCAACATTGTGTGAGGTGTGTTTTGAGTTTCTAGTATAGAATAAAATATGGGAAATAAATAATGATTTAATTCTTATGTTGAGCAAGAAAAATGAAACAGAATCCACAGGTGGTAGTTTATATGTTCGATCTTGATTAATTTGTTACATCTGTAGTGAATATGAATACCAATGAAAACAAGCATATTGCCAATAAAACATGTTTAGTAGTTTGTAGGGGATTCATGTTAAAAGTTAACTTTTGCATCAAGCTTTTAAAAAAACTAACTATAATCCAATTACATTTTGAAATTCTGGAATAAACAGAACACAATCATAGAAGTCACAGGTCAGTTTACTTCCAGCTCATGTGATTGTTCTAATTCAAGGTCTTTGTTACCTTATTTTGGGAATGAATCATTTCACAGTCCTTCATCACTGTACATCCTGCACATCCATTATATCAGTATTTAAAATAAGTGCATTCAAAAGATTAACAGTATTCCTGATGACGTGTTTTGATTTGACACAGGCAACAATTTAGCTGATACATTTATATTGCATGGGAGTTCCTTCAAGACAACAGGAAATAAAAAGTACCTCCATTTAAATGAGTTAGAATGAAACCTGCCAGACAGTTACACTACTTGTGTTAATCAAGGTATTATGGGACATTCAGAGGTGCCCAATTTCTAAATTTGTTTCACTTTTATAGTTTATATCACTGTATCTGCATAATAATTTTCCAAATTTCTTGTGTGATTTTACTCAATTCTCCCCCTTTGTAGTTGTATTTGACTGGCATATCAGAAAAGCTGAGAAAATATATAAAATATACATGAAACACATCTATAGTAAAATAAGTTCTGAAGATGCTCCTTTCTTTTCTGTCAACAGATGTTTAGACTTGTTTCTGTCAGGGCATGAGCCAATTCTGATTTTTTTAAAAAAAAAAGCAGCAACTATATATGCATCCCAGTGGTAAATTGTTTTAAGACCCTGTCAAATAATAATTTATTGTAACCAGCTTACATCTGAGCTTCACTTTGTATCCTCTGTGGTGCTATCATCGTCTGTGGTTTGGGATTTCGTTCTTCAGTAAGGATTGGGGGAAAAAGTGTTATTTATTTTAAATATTGAGGTTTTTGATACAAAATGCATTTGCAAGATTATAAAGAAGGCATCAGCATAAAAGACAATTGATAATGAGTTTTTAAAATTCTCCAGTGACTAAAATAATTTGAGTATTAATAATCTGTATGGATACCTCACACCCAGCCAGGTTCATGGTAGTCGGTGTCTGGCAACGGACTCCCCTGTGCTTGAGAACTGAAGGAAAACGTAAACAAAGTCACAGCAACTTGTCAGTTGAGCTATGCGTCTTTTTCACACACATTCAAGTATGTAGCTCAGCAAGGTGTAGCTGATGGTATAATTCAAGCAATCACAGGTATAATGTTCATATTGGCACGTGAATGGAAAGTTGTTAGGATTTATATTTTTGGCAGCCTTAGCAATTAAACGTGTGGTTTAAGCCAAGCAAGGCAATCCACTGCTAGGGGGAAATATAAAATATTTGTGACTTTGCTAATTGAGGTTAAATTATACTAATCAATTCACTTGGTTTAAACATTGCAGTTGTATGTCTTATTGCTGTGAAATAAATCACTAATTTTTTCTAATGTAACTTTTGTCTTAATTTCTTTATTTGATTTAAAACTGGAATGACTAGCAATGACATGTATGAGAGAATGTTTATGATCCAAAATCCATGACACTCTTGATTCAACCAGTGCATTTGTAGATAGGTACTTTATTCATCCCAAAGGAAATTACAGTGTCACAGTAGCAATACAAATGCACAGATATAAATATTAGAAGGAAAGAAGAAAAAATAAGTTACCACAAAGAGTCTAACAGGAGGAGATCATAACTGCCTGGCTATAGTTTGACTCATTATAGAGCCTAATGGCTGAGGAAACGAATGACCTCTATAGTGCTCTTCGAAACAACACAGTTGTCTTATTGTATTACTAAAAGTGCTCCACTGTTATTCCAAGATGGCATGCATAAGAGTGAGAAACATTGTCCAGAATTACCAGGATTTTCTGTAGGGTCCTTTGTTCTACCACAGTCTCCAATGTGTCCAATTTGACTCCTATAACAGAGCCAGCCTGTTCTAATCAGTATATTGAACCTGTTGCCCCAGCACAGCACCACATAGAAGATTGAACTGGTGACAGCAGACTGATAGAACATGTGAAGGAGAGGCCCGCCTAATCCAAAGGACCTCAGTCTCTTCAGAAGTACAGGTGACTTTGGTCCTTCTTGTACCTCTGTCAGTGCTCCTCTCAAGTCTGTCATCCAGGTGCACCCTTCAGGTACTTGTCACATTGGCAATGTGAATCCCTTTCCTTACTCTTTTGTCCAATGATAAAAATCCATTTCTGATTCTGGTCTCTTGCAATTATTATGGTTGCTCTTCATTGAGAGACAGCTTTCCAAGTACTGCTTCCAGTGAAGCCTATCTGATATTCTATGAAATCAAGATATAATATCTCTCTGTTCATTCTCTGACTTATATTAAACTACTTAAGATACCATTTTCTTTTCATATCCATACGGATCCAATAATTGTTCTGCAAAATTATAAACACGAGAAAGCCCGCAGATGCTAGAAATCCAAAGCAACACAAGCAAAATTATGGGGGATCTCAGCAGGTCAGTCAGTAGTTGATGTTATGGGATGAGATGCTTTTTCAGGACTGGAAAGGAAGGGGGAAAAGCACCAGAATATGAAGATGAAGGTGGGGGAGGGGAAGAGAAGAACAAAACTAGTTTGGAGGTGATAAGTGAAGCCAGGTGGATGGGTAAGTTAAAGGGCTGTAGAAGAAAGAATCTGAAAGGAGAGGAGAGTGGACCGATGGAGAAAGGTAAGGAGGAGGGGCACCAGGGGAGGTGAAAAGAGGCAAGAGTGGTGAATAGAGGGGAGGTGGAGGGATTTTTTTTACCGGAAGGAGAAATGGATATTCATGCCATCAGGTTGGAGGCTGCCCAGGTGGAACATAAGATGTTGCTCCTCCGCCCTTCATCTTCCCACTAGAAGAGGTCATGGACCGACATGTTGGAATGGGAATGGAAATTAAAATGGTTTGTATTTTCTTTACTGATTACAAAATCCCTTTCTCTAATTTTGACTCAATAATTTTCCACCAATCCCAAAACCCCTCTCCATTATGTGGATCCTTAGTATCATAAATTTTAATTTTATCCATCTTAAACTATAGCTCCTGGTTCTTCACTAACTTTTCTAAATAGTTACAATTAACAGATTTTCAGATTAAGCTATTAATTGCCTCTGTAAAGGGCTGAGCATCTATCATTCAGGCAGTGTATAAAATGTAGTATTTGTTTCTCTTGGTGATGTTCTTTAGGTTTCAGAGGAATTAATCAAAACACAACTTGTGGTGTTCTACATGGTCAAGTAGAAAAGAGTTAAAGCTCATTGCTTTGGGAATGTTAGATGTATCAGTATAAATTAACCATGCAATTTCAACAAGGATTTCTATTATTGCACGATATTCTGAAGTGTTTTATGAGTCCTACAATTTGATTTGAGCTATACAAAGTGATTTTTAGGAAACTTAGCAAAAACTGCTTCAGAATAAGTCTCTAGAGGAAGTAAAAGGATACAAGATTTAGAAAGCTTATAATGTAACTAACTATACAGAAATGGTATCAGTCTAAATTGGAGCACAGAGGGCTGTAAAAGTAAAGGGTATTAGATATGCAGAAGGACAAACCTTGTGGGGAGGGAGCAAAATGGAAGGATTTCCGAGTTATTGATGTTCAATTTTATAAAACAGCTAAGGGAGATGGGCATTTTGGGAATCAAATATTGCTCCATTCAGTCTGTTGGTGAATTAGATTTGTGTGTGTTAGGTCGCCGTCTTAAAGACTCGTGGTTTGAAACACAAACATTTATCTAGGTAGTGCATTGATCCTCTCCGTCCCCACACCATTCGCTCTTTTAAAGAGATAGAAGTGCTATATAGTATTTTTCCCATAAATGTGATTAGATTAACCTAAAAGGGGAAGACAACATACATGTGCATTGTTTGATTGGTGATGTTGTATGTATATATACAATTGCAAGAAAAACTGTGAACTCTTTGCAATTATCTGGTTTTCTGCATTAATTACTCATAAAGTGTGGCCTGACCTTCATCTAAGTCACAATAATAGACACTATCTGCCTAAACTAATAACACACAAACAGTTGTACTTCAAAGTTCAAAGTAAAATTTATTACCAGAATACATACATGTCACCAGATACAACTGAGATTCTTTTTCCTGTGGGCATACTTAGCAAATCTATAGAACAGTAACTTTTGAACAGTTACCTCTTGTCAATACTGAGTGCACCATTTAATCAATCATAGTCTAGGTTCAAAAAAGTATGTGAACCTTGGGTAATGACTTCTTAAAAAAGGCTGTTAGGAGGTCATGGTTGTCGAGGTGCCCTGCCCTATAAAAAAGACACAAGTCAGGTTACTGACAGCCTGCTCTTCTCAAGAAAGATCTGTTTATGCGCACTATGCCTCCATCTAAACAATCAGAGGACCTTCGAAGAAGAATTTTAGAGATGCATGAAGCTGGAAAAGGCTATAAAAGCATTTCTAAAGACCTGAGTGTTCATCAGTCCACAGTAAGAGAAATTGTCTCCAATGCGGTAGGTGTCCTGCAAAGATCACACGGAGAGCGCAACATGCAATGCTGAAGTAAGTGAAAAAGAACCCAAAGTTCAAAATACCTGCAGAAATCTCTAGGACTTAAGTCTCTGTTCATATGTGCCCTATAAGACAAACTGAACAAGAATGGTGTTTATGGAAGGATACCATGGAGGAAACCACTGCTGTCCAATAAAAAAGGAATGCTGCACATCTCAGGTTTGCAAAAATCCATATGGATGTTCCGCAATGCTTTTGGGACAATGTTCTGTGGATAGATGAAACTAAAGTTGGACTTTTGGCAGAAATGCACACCACTATGTTTTGGAGGAAATGGGGTATTGCACACCAACACCAAAGCCTCATTCCAACTGTGAAACGTGGTGGAAGAATCATTATGGTTTGGGACTGCTTTGCTCTCTCATGGCCTGGACAGCTTGCAATCATTGAGGGAACATAGAAAATAGGTGCAGAGTAGGCCATTTGGCCCTTCGAGCCTGCACTGCCATTCAGTATGATCATGGCTGATCATCCAACTCAGAACCCAGTACCTGCTTTCTCTCCATACCCCCTCATCCCTTTAGTCACAAGGGCCATATCTAACTTCCTCTTAAATATGGCCAATGAACCGGCCTCAATTGTTTCCTGTGGCAGAGAATTCCACAGATTCACCACTCTCTGTGTGAAGAAGTTTTTCCTCATCTCGGTCCTAAAAGGCTTCCCCTTTATCCTTAAACTGTGACCCGCATTCTGGACTTCCCCAACATCGGAAGCAATCTTCCTGCATTTAGCCTGTCCAATCCCTTTAGAATTTTATATGTTTCAATAAGATCCCCCCTCAATCTTCTAAATTCCAGTGAGTATAAGCCTAGTCGATCCAGTCTTTCTTCATATGGAAGTCCTGCCATCCCAGGAATCAATCTGGTGAACCTTCTTTGTACTCCCTCTATGGCAAGAATGTCTTTCCTCAGATTAGGGGACCAAAACTGCACACAATATTCTAGGTGCGGACTCACCAAGGCCTTGTACAACTGCAGTAGAACCTCCCTGCTCCTGTACTCAAATCCTTTTGCTATGAATGCCAACATACCATTTGCCTTTTTCACCGCCTGCTGTACCTGCATGCCCACCTTCAATGACTGGTGTACAATGACACCCAGGTCTCGTTGCATCTCCCCTTTTCCTAATCAGCCACCGTTCAGATAATAATCTGTTTTCCTGTTCTTGCAACCAAAGTGGATAACCTCACATTTATCCACATTAAATTGCATCTGCCAAGAATTTGCCCACTCACCTAACCTATCCAAGTCACCTTGCATCCTCTTAGCATCCTTCTCACAGCTAACACCGCCACCCAGCTTTGTGTCATCCGCAAACTTGGAGATGCTGCATTTAGTTCCCTCATCTAAATTATTAATATGTACTGTAAACAACTGGGGTCCCAGCACTGAGCCTTGCGGTACCCCACTAGTCACTGCCTGCCATTCTGAAAAGGTCCCGTTTACTCCCACTCTTTGCTTCCTGTCTGCCAACCAATTCTCTATCCATATCAATACCATACCCCAATACCGTGTGCTTTAAGTTTGCACACTAATCTCCTGTGTGGGACCTTGTCAAAAGCCTTTTGAAAATCTAAATATACCACATCCACTGGTTCTCCCCATCCAATCTACTAGTTACATCTCCAAAAAATTCTATAAGATTCGTCAGACATGATTTTCCTTTCACAAATCCATGCTGACTTTGTCCGATGATTTCACCTCTTTGATTATCACATCTTTGATAACCAATTCTAGCATTTTCCCCAGACTAACAGGTCTATAATTCCCTGGTTTCTCTCTCCCTCCTTTTTTAAAAAGTGGGGTTACATTAGCCACCCTCCAATCCTCGGGAACTAAATCTCCAGAATCTAAGGAGATTTGAAAAATTATCACTAATGCATCCACTATTTCTTGGGTTACTTCCTTAAGCACTCTGGGATGCAGACCATCTGGCCCTGGGGATTTATCTGCCTTTAATCCCTTCAATTTACCTAACACCACTTCCCTACTAACATGTATTTCCCTCAGTTCCTCCATCTCACTAGTGTTACGAAATCCCGTAACTGGATCACTTACCAGCAAAGATAGAGAGGTCCGTTGAAGTCTGATGGTACTATTTTTGAAAGTATTTATTGATAAAGGGCACAAAAATAAGATTAATGCAAACATACAGATAATATACGTCGTCAATACCAAATCTAAAGCGCGGGTATAATACTCTATTGTTGTCTAGGGGATAGTGTATTGTCTGATGGAAAGATAACAGTCACTGTTAGTTCGTTCATGCTGCAGCATTTTGGGTTTAAGAGAGCGGCGGTTTAAAACTTGCCCAGGTCTTTTAGGATGCCAATCCGTTGAGTCAGGGGAGTGGGTTTCCCCGTTGTTAGCTAAAAGCCGTTTTCCGTGGTTCCAGCCACCAATTCCAGCAATGGAACTGAATGCACGTGGCCTCCTTCAGATGACTTCCAGCTGTTACGTGGTCGCTTAACGTTTCTTCTGGTGCGTCCGAGGGGCTGTTCCTACAGACCCTCTTTTATCCTGACTCGCAGGGTTGTAGATGTCAATCAGGTTGGGTGTGTGCACGCTCTCCCTCAACTAGCCCACTTTGCCTGAGGGCGTTCACATAGCATAGTATCTCAATCCACAAATTGGTCTCCAAGAGACAATGGCCATGTCCCGTAGCTTTACATCGCCGTGAAAACGAGACAGTCTGCACGTCTCTTCTCCCATTTCCTGGGCCCCTTGACCCAACCCAACAGTGATCTTGCGATTCTCACAAAGGAGGGGGCTACAGACGTAATACTAGACCCTCGGTCCCTTACTATTTCCGGAAGATTATTTATGTCCTCCTTAGTGAAGACAGAACTGAAGTAGTTATTCAATTGGTCTGCCATGTCTTTGTTCCCTATGATCAATTCACCTGTTTCTGACTGTAAAGGACCTACATTTGTCTTGACCAATCTTTTTCTTTTCACGGATCTATAAAAGCTTTTACAGTCAGTTTTTATGTTCCCTGCCAGCTTTCTCTCATAATCTTTTTTCCCTTTCCTAATTAAGCCCTTTGTCCTCCTCTGCTGGTCTCTGAATTTCTCCTAGTCCTCAGGTGTGCCGCTTTTTTTTGCTCATTTATATGTTTCTTCTTTGGACTTGATACTATCCCTAATTTCCCTTGTCAGCCACGGGTGCACTACCTTCCATGGTTTATTCTTTTGCCAAACTGGGATGAACAATTGTTGTAGTTCATCCATGCGATCTTTAAATGCTTGCCATTGCATATCCACTGTAAACCCTTTAAGTATCATTTGCCAGTCTATCTTAGCTAATTCACGTCTCATACCTTCAAAGTTACCCTTCTTTAAGTTCAGAACCTTTGTTTCTGAATTAACTATGTCACTCTCCATCTTAATGAAGAATTCCACCATATTATGGTCACTCTTACCCAAGGGGCCTAGCACGACAAGATTGCTAACTAACCCTTCCTCATTGCTCAATACCCAATCTAGAATGGCCTGCTCTCTAGCTGGTTCCTCGACCTGTTGGTTCAGAAAACCATCCCGCATACATTCCAAGAAATCCTCTTCCTCAGCACCCTTACCAATTTGGTTCACCCAATCTATATGTAGATTGAAGTCACCCATTAGAACTACTGTTCCTTTATTGCACACATTTCTAATTTCCTGTTTAATGGCATCCCCAACCTCACTACTACTGTTAGGTGGCCTGTACACTCCTCCCACCAGCGTTTTCTGCCCCTTAGTGTTATGCAGCTCTACCCATTTCGATTCCACATCCTCCAGGCTAATGTCCTTCCTTTCTATTGCGTTAATCTCCTCTCTAACCAGCAATGTTACTCCACCTCCTTTTCTTTCCTGTCTATCCCTCCTGAATATTGAATATCCCTGGATGTTGAGCTCCCATCCTTGGTCACCCTGGAGCCATGTCTCTGTGATCCCAACTATATCATATTCATTAATAACTATCTGCACATTCAATTCATCCACCTTGTTACGAATGCTCCTCGCATTGACACACAAAGCCTTCAGGCTTGTTTTTACAACATTCTTAGCCCTTATACAATTATGTTGAAAAGTGGCTCTTTTTGCTTTTTGCCCTGGATTTGCCTGCCTGCCACTTTTACTTTTCACTTTTTGCTTCTACCCTCATTTTACACCCCTCTGTCTCTCTGCACTTGTTCCCATCCCCCTGCCACATTCGTTTAAAGCCTCCTGAACAGCAGTAGCAAATGCTCCCCCTAGGACATTGGTTCCAGTCCAGCCCAGGTGCAGACCGTCCTGTTAATCCCGGTCCCACATCCCCCAGAACTGGTTCCAATGCCCCAGAAATTTGAATCCCTCCCCCTTGCACCATTTTTCAAGCCACGTATTCATCTGAAATATCCTCCTATTTCTACTCTGACTAGCACATGGAGCTGGTAGTAATCCAGAGATTATTACCTTTGTGGTCCTACTTTTTAGTTTATCTCCTAACTCCCTAAATTCACCTTGTAGGACCTCATCCCGTTTTTTACCTATATCGTTGGTACCTATGTGCACCACGACCACTGGCTGTTCACCCTCCCATTCCAGAATGTCCTGCAGCTGCTCAGAGACATCCTTGACCCTTGCACCAGGGAGGCAACATATCCTCCTGGAGTCTTATTTGTGGCCGCAGAAACACCTATCTATTCCCCTTACAATCGAATCCCCTATCACTATAGCTCTCCCACTCCTTTTCCTTCCCTCCTGTGCCGCAGCGCCACCCATGGTGCAATGAACTCGGCTGCTCCTGCCTTCCCCTGATGAGACATCTCCCCCAACAGTATCCAAAACAGTATATCTGTTTAGGAGGGAGAAGACCTCAGGGGACTCCTGCACTACCTGCCTACTGCTGCGCTGTCTAGTGGCCACCCCTTCCCTTTCTGCCTGTGTAGCCTTTACCTGCAGTGTGGCCAACTCACTGAACGTGCTATTCAAGACTTTCTCAGCATCGCGGATGCTCCAGTATGAATCCAATTGCAGCTCCAGATGCTCAATGTGGTCTGCCAGAAGCTGCAGTTGGACACACTTCCTGCACACATAGTCGTCAGGGACACTGGAAGTATCCCTGATTTCCCACATGCTGCAGGATGAACAAACCACAGGGCCGATCTCAGCTGACATGACCTACCCAATACTTGCCTCAACTTTTGAAACTTTCTCCTTTGAAAGGAACTTACCTGGCCTTACCTCACTTGGAGTGAAGTTCCTCCTTAGCCTCTTCTCGTCGAAGCCTCTCGATTCAAAGCCTCAAATCTCCACTCCTTCACTGGCCCACTCACTCAATGGCCACTTTCCAATAAATTCAAGAATTGTATCAAGACATATAAATTCAGAATTGTATCAAGACATTTTACAGGAGAATGTCAGGGTAACTGTCCATCACCGGAAGCTTTTTAGAAGTTGGATGAAACAAGTAAATGATCCAAAACACCTGAGTAAATCAACAACTGAATAGTTTAAAAAGAAGAAAATTTGTATGTTGGAATGGCCAAGTTAGAGACTTCAACCCAACTGAGAAGCTATGGCATGATTTGAAGAGGGTTGTTCATGCAAGGTATCCCCGAAATGTTGATGAACTGAAACAGTTTTGTATGGAGGAATGATCTAAAATTCTCCCTTGTCATTGTGCAAGTCTGATCAGCAGCTACAGGAAACATTTGGTGAAGGTTATTACTGCTAAAGGAGGTTCTACCAGTTATTAAATACAAGGCTTCACATTTTTTTCCCAGTTGGACTGTGTGATTAAACAATGTTCAATAAAGACAAGAAAGGTACAATTGTTTGTGTTATTAGTTTTGGCAGATTGTGTTTGTGTTGTGACTTAGTTGAAGATCAGACTACATTTTATGAGTAATTAATGTAGAAAACCAGGTAATTGCAATTTTCTTGCAACTGTATGTAAAGAATCTGATTCAAAATACTAAGAAGTCAATAAATAAGCCATTCCTTTTCCTTTTCATATAAAATTTAAGACAAAGTATTTTTATTAAAAAACTAACAATCAGAATTATAACAATGTTACAATAGACAATAGGTGCAGACCCTTCGAGCCAGCACCACCATTCAATGTGATCATGGCTGATCATCCACAATCAGTACCCTGTTCCTGCCTTCTCCCCATATCCCTTGACTCCGCTATCTTTAAGAGCTCTATCTAAATCTTTCTTGAAAGCATCCAGAGACTTAGCCTCCACTGCCTTCTGAGGCAGAGCATTCCATAGATCCACAGCTCCCTGGGTGAAAAAGTTTTTTCTGAACTCCATTCTAAATGGCCTACCCATTATTCTCAAAGCATAGACGAACCCATCAAGTCTTAAAAGTTACTACGTAACTAATGAAAACATTTCCCTCTGAAACACTGCAATAATACCATTGATTAACTTGCTCAGCAGCATTTAAGAGTCAACAACATGGGATGAATCTGGAATCATATTTTGAACAGAGCAGACAAGACTGGCAGATTTACTCCACTGAAAAACTGAATCAGATGCATTTTTACAAAAAATTGGTAGTTTTGTTGTCAGTATTTTTCTAAATTCCATTTTATTATCTAAATTTACATTGCACTATTGTCATATTAAGATGTGAATGGTATACTTATATTTTCAGCCAAAATTGCTGGATTATTAATCCAGATGCCCCAGAATGTATCTATTAAAATGTATCTATTTTAATGCTAGGAGCATTATAAGAAAGGTGGATGAGCTTAAAGCGTGTATTGATACCTGGAATTATGATGTTGTAGCTATTAGTGAAACATGGTTGCAGGAAGGGTGTGATTGGCAACTAAATATTCCTGGATTTAGTTGCTTCAGGTGTGATAGAGTAGGAGGGGCCAGAGGAGGAGGTGTTGCATTGCTTGTCCGAGAAAATCTTATGGCGGTGCTTTGGAAGGATAGATTAGAGAGCTCCTCTAGGGAGACTATTTGGGTGGAATTGAGGAATGAGAAAGGTGTAGTAACACTGATAGGAGTGTATTATAGGCCACCTAATGGGGAGCGTGAGTTGGAAGAGCAAATGTGTAAGGAGATAGCAGATATTTGTAGTAAACACAAGGTGGTGATTGTGGGAGATTTTAATTTTCCACACGTAGACTGGGAAGCTCATTCTGTAAAAGGGCTGGATGGTTTAGAGTTTGTGAAATGTGTGCAGGATAGTTTTTTGCAACAATACATAGAAGTACCGACTAGAGATGGGGCAGTGTTGGATCTCCTGTTAGGGAATGCGATAGGTCAGCTGACAGATGTATGTGTTGGGGAGCACTTCGGGTCCGGTGATCACAATAGCATTAGCTTCAATATAATTATGGAGAAGGACAGGACAGGACCTAGAGTTGAGATTTTTGATTGGAGAAAGGCTAACTTTGAGGAGATGCGAAGGGATTTAGAGAGAGTGGATTGGGTCAAGTTGTTTTATGGGAAGGATGTAATAGAGAAATGGAGGTCATTTAAGGGTGAAATTATGAGGGTATAGAATCTTTATGTTCCTGTTAGGTTGAAAGGAAAGGTTAAAGGTTTGAAAGCACCATGGTTTTCAAGGGATATTAGAAATTTGGTTCGGAAAAAGAGGGATGTCTACAACAGATATAGGCAGCATGGAGTAAAGGAATTGCTCGAGGAATATAAAGAATGTAAAAGGAATCTTAAGAAAGAGATTAGAAAAGCTAAAAGAAGATACAAGGTTGGTTTGGCAAATAAGGTGAAAGTAAATCCGAAAGGTTTCTACAGTTATATTAAAAGCAAGAGGATAGTGAGGGATAAAATTGGCCCCTTAGAGAATCAGAGTAGTCAGCTATGTGTGATGGGAGGGAGATGGGAGAGATTTTGAATGATTTCTTCTCTTCGGTATTCACTAAGGAGAAGGATATTGAATTGTGTAAGGTGTGGGAAACAAGTAAGGAAGTTATGGAACCTATGACAATTAAAGAGGTGGAAGTACTGGCGCTTTTAAGAAATTTAAAAGTGGATAAATCTCTGGGTCCTGACAGGATATTCCCCAGGACCTTGAGGGAAGTTTGTGTAGAAATAGCAGGAGCTCTGACAGAGATCTTTAAGATGTCATTAGAAACGGGGATTGTGCCGGAGGATTGGCATATTGCTCATGTGGTTCCATTGTTTAAAAAGGGTTCTAGAAGTAAGCCTAGCAATTATAGACCTGTCAGTTTGACATCAGTGGTGGGTAAATTAATGGAAAGTATTCTTAGAGATAGTATTAATAATTATCTGGATAGACAGGATCTGATTAGGAGTAGCCAGCATGGATTTGTGCGTGGAAGGTCATGTTTGACAAACCTTATTGAATTTTTTGAAGAAGTTACGAGGAATGTTGACGAGGTTAAGGCAGTGGATGTAGTCTATATGGACTTCAGCAAAGCCTTTGACAAAGTTCCACATGGAAGGTTAGTTAAGAAGGTTCAGTCGTTAGGTATTAATGCTGGAGTAATAAAATGGATTCAACAGTGGCTAGATGGGAGATGCCAGAGTAGTGGTGGATAATTGTTTATCGGGATGGAGGCCGGTGACTAGCGGGGTGCCTCAGGGATCTGTTTTGGGCCCAATGTTGTTTGTAATATACATAAATGATCTGGATGATGGGGTGGTAAATTGGATTAGTAAGTATGCCGATGATACTAAGGTAGGAGGTGTTGTGGATAATGAGGTGGGTTTTCAAAGCTTGCAGGGAGATTTATGCCGGTTAGAAGAACAGGCTGAACGTTGGCAGATGGAGTTTAATGCTGAGAAGTGTGAGGTTCTACATTTTGGCAGGAATAATCCAAATAGAACATACAGGGTATGGTAGGGCATTGAGGAATGCAGAGGAACAGAGAGATCTAGGAATAACAGTGCATAGTTCCCTGAAGGTGGAGTCTCATGTAGATAGGGTGGTGAAGAAGGCTGTTGGAACGCTGGCCTTTATAAATCAAAGCATTGAGTACAGAAGTTGGGATGTAATGTTAAAATTGTACAAGGCATTGGTAAGGCCAAATTTGGAATATTGTGTGCAGTTCTGGTCACCGAATTATAGGAAAGATATCAATAAATTAGAGAGAGTGCAGAGATGATTTACTAGGATGTTACCTGGGTTTCAGCACTTAAGTTACAGAGAAAGGTTGAACAAGTTAGGTCTCTATTCATTGGAGCGTAGAAGGTTGAGGGGGGATTTGATCGAGGTATATAAAATTTTGAGAGGGATAGATAGAGTTGACGTGAATAGGCTGTTTCCATTGAGAGTAGGGGAGATTCAAACGAGAGGACATGATTTGAGAGTTAGGGGGCAGAAGTTTAAGGGAAACACGAGGGGGTATTTCTTTACTCAGAGAGTGATAGCTGTGTGGAATGAGCTTCCTGTAGAAGTAGTAGAGGCCAGTTCAGTTGTGTCATTTAAGGTAAAATTGGATAGGTATATGGACAGGAAAAGAGTGGAGGGTTATGGGCTGAGTGCGGGTAGGTGGGACTAGGTGAGATTAAGAGTTCAGCACGGATTAGGAGGGCCGAGATGGCCTGTTTCCGTGCTGTGATTGTTATGTGGTTATATGATATTTTAAGCAGTGCTCCATCATAATAAATGCTGGTCTTACAGATCTCATAAAGTAACCTTCTGTAGGGCATTCTATTATTTTTTTTTGCAAAAATATCCTCATGTCACTTTTAATATACAAACGTTTGTAGTTCCCATGACCTTCACTCCATGGCTTCTAGCTCTGAAGTTTAAAGATAAAGATTAGCTTTATTTGTCGCAAGACATCAAAACACAGTGAAATGTGTTTTTTTTGTGTGTTAAAGTCCAACACAGACCGAGGATGTGCTGGAGGTAGCCTACAAGTGTTGCCATGCTTCTGGCTCCAACATAGCATGCCGACAATAGACAATAGACAGTAGGTGCAGGAGTAGGCCATTCAGCCCTTCTAGCCAGCACCACCATTCACTGTGATCATGGCTGATCATACACAATCAGTACCATCTTCCTGCCCTCTCTCCATATCCCTTGACCCTGCTATCTATAAGAGCTCTATCTAACTCCCTCTTGAATGCATCCAGAGACTTGGCCTCCACTGCCTTCTGGGGCAGATTCTTCCACATATCCACCACTCTCTGGGTGAAAAAGTTTTTCCACATCTCAGTTCTAAATGGCCTACTCCTTATTCTTAAGCTGTGACAACTTTTTACCTGCATGTTCTTGAGATGTGGGAAGAAAACTATGCAGTCTCAGGGAGAATGTACAAACTCCTTACAGTGGCGGGAATTGAACCCTAATCATTGGCACTGTGAAGTGTTATGCTAACCCCATTCTGCCCCTTTTAATGCCTAAACAACCCTGATTTCACTAATTTATTGATGTATATGAAGTCCCTCATTCCTGGAATCATCTCATAAGTTTCTCCTGCACCTTTAAGATCTATACATCTTTTTGGAAATGGATGCTTGGAACTAGGTATAATATTCAAGCTGTGGCCACTTAAGTGTCTTATTAAGGTTCATTATGACTTTATCAGTAAAGCAACACATCCAAAATACTAGAGGAACTTAGCATGACTGTGTCATGTAACACTGTGGTCCTGAAAAACGTTGTCTCATTTTTACTATGTACTGTACCAGCAGTTATGGTCGAAATGACAATAAAAGTGACTTGATTTGACAAATCAGACAGGGGAATAAACAAACAATATTTCTGGCTGACACCATTCCTCCAGCCCAGGATTCTGTATTCTCTTAAATGCTTTCTTAAACTAACCTGTCACTTTCAGCAATTTGTCCACATAGATATCCTTTCACTTTGAGATTTGCGACCCATATATTGTCTTCCCTTATTCTCATACTTAACCATATAACAATTACAGCATGGAAACAGGCCATCTCGGCTCTTCTAGTCCATGCCGACGCTTACCTTCACTTAGTCCCACTGGCCCGCACTCAGCCCATAACCATCCATTCCTTTCCTGCCCATATACCTATCCAATTTTACTTTAAATGACAATACCAAACCTGCCTCTATCACTTGTACTGGAAGCTCGTTCCACACAGCTACCACTCTCTGAGTAAAGAAATTCCCCGTCGTGTTACACTTAAACTTACTTGTTCTGTTCTCCTTTATATTTGTGTACTGTAAGTAAACAATCTTGAATTTGAATTTCTCACATTGCATTGCATTGGTCCTATCAGCCTGATAATTTCTTAACTATTATTTTCACAGTTTGAATTATGTCTTCTTCCTGCCCATCATTCTGGCTTCTGCTCTCTTTCTTTTCAGCCCTGATGAGGAGCCTTAGCCCAAAAAGTTGCCTGTCTCTTTCCCTTCACAGATGCTGCCTGACTTGCTGATTTCCTTCAGGATTTCTGTGTTGGTCCAGAATTTTCTAATCTGTAGAATCTCTTGAGTTTCAACCACATCTATGTATCAGCAACAATATCATATCTCTTCATTTATCACCTCCCTCAGTTGCATTGAAGAAAATATAATCCAACTTTTGCAGTCTAGATCCACACACAAAATGCTCAGCATATCAGACAACATCTATGGAGGAGAATGATTAGTTGATGATTAAGGCTAAAACCTTTCATCAGGACTGCAGAGGAAGGGGTAAAGAAGCCAGAATAAGAAAGCGGGGTTGGTGGGAGGAGGGGGGAGTAAGAACCAGGGAGGTGGGAGGTGAAGCCATTTAAGGAGGAAGGTGGATAGGTGGGGGAAAGTTGGACAGATGTTTAGGTAGGTGGGCGAAGGTGGAAAGTGCTTAAGTGGGTGGGGGTGGTGGTGAGAAGCTAGATGGAAAAGGCAAAGGTCAGAAGAAGAAGGAATCAGATAGGAGAGTGCACCATAGGAGAAAGGGAAGGAGGCAGGTGAGAAGAGGTAAGAGGGGATCCAGAATAAGGGAGTGGGGAAGATAAGCGACTGGAATACTGAGAAGTCATGTCGTCAGGAAGGAGTTGCAATCCATCTCTTTGTCACCCATGCGAAAGGTAGAGTCGTTGCCCGGGAGACGGACACTTCCGGCCTCTCGCCCGCCATGGATGTTGGGTAATAACAGTCTCTCCTCGAGCCTCCGCCGACGGTAGCGCCGATCGTGGAGTCCTCTAATTGACAGCCCATCAAGCCAATAAACGAACGCCATCCCTTTCCGCCTCTCGGCGACGAACGGCATATCGACCAATGGGAGTTGAGGAAGGTCGTGGAGCCGCAGAGGGAGGCTATCGCCGCGATGAGTGTTTCCTTGAGGTAATTGTTGAGTATTATCCTCAGCGGTAGTATCATCGGGGGTATTAGGTTTGGTCATCATTAAAACTCGTGTACCTGACACACTCGAAAGGGTGTTATCTGATATGCATGAATGGTAGTTTGTTCCAGAAAGGAACATGGGATGGGAGGCGGGGGAGTGTCAAATTCGAACCCTACATTCAAACACTGGGCCATACTTAGTTACCCCGAGTAGAAATTGCTGAAAACAGATCAGGTTGCATCGGTCGGTGTTAAGCTGCAGTGAGTATGGGGGAATGGCTGGATCCTTCAAAGGGACTATCCACAAGGGTGAAGCCTGTTATCGTCGGGATAAACTTGGAGACGTTGTCAAGGAGAAAACAAAGTCCATTTTTTATTCTGTCCTGGAAGAACCTTGTGAGAAATACAGCAACTAGATTAGAGAACCCCCTCTCGTTTGGCCTGGTACGAGTTTCTTCAGAGGTGGCCTACAAGTGTGAAGGCTGTCAGATGTTTGCCAGGAGGTATTGCTGGGGGGCTTTCATGAGCATCTGCAGCTTTGTATAATGCCGCCCGTGTCAGGGGTCTAAGATTTTTGATCAGCAAAGGAATAACATTGAAAACCTTTGACAGCAATATGCAGCAAAGACATTGATACCGGAAGTTCATCTTGGGCAGCTGTAATTGCTCCATAGATACCCAATTAACTTACTTTCACAGAGAGATGCTTGCCGTGAAGCCGAGTCCTCATCCCCCCACACCTTTTATTGAACCCAAAAGCTATTATTTTATATTCTTAATAACTCTCTGAGTGATTCCTTGAGGTTGTTATAGCTGGGGGTGATAACTCCCACTATATATAAATGTGTCCAATGACGTGTCTCAAATAGCCTCTGACAACCAAGTCCAGCTCCTGATCCTTTACATGTGACAAATAAACTGTTATATCATGGAGTGTTGATGTATTTAGATACAACCCTGACCTTGTGAAAAATGTAAATATATTACTTATTTTGCTTAATTTTAATGTTTTAATTTATTCATAAGTGCTTTAATGTATTTTAATTATATTTACTCATTTAATATTTTAATAGTTGTTTCCTGAAGGTTGTCATAGCCAGGGATGGTAGTGTGCAGAATCTCCCACTATCTATTAGATGCTCCCAATGTTGTGTGTCTCAAATAGCCTCTGACAACTAAGTCCAGCTCCTCGACTTCATGTGTGGTTCAGCTATTAAGCCCAGTAGAACCATTTCTACTGACAGGAGAAGGGACAAAGGTGGGTTACTGGCACCTTAAAAGTAGTCACTTCAGGTAGATCAAACACGAGGAAATCTGCAGATGTTGGAAATTCAAACAACAACACACACAAAATGCTGGTAGAACACAGCAGGCTAGGCAGCATCTATAGGGAGAAGCGATGTCGACGTTTCGGGCTGAGACCCTTCATCAGGACTTCAGGTAGATGGGGCTCGTCAGCCGTGGTTGGCAGCTCATCTAGGAGAAGGAAAGCTCTGATTTCCAACTTCCGCTGCTTTGCAGCTGTACCCACTCATAGGGAAGGCTTCATAAGTAATCCCTGTGCAAAAAATCTGGAGCTGGTGTCCCTAAGGCAGTCATACATTGAGTTCAATGCTGACTGGCTACTCCTCCGACGCCACTGGTGTCAAACTGTAGCGGGCTGTGCCACTCCTTATCTTTTATCAGTTGCATGAAGAGGGGAACCTGCTGCATGGGCAACAGCTTGCTCTCCATATCGTACTGCCCTGGCTTGTGTATCACATAGACAGCCGCGACACAACATCCACGATCAACTCTGACCAACAGAGGGCTCAACTCTGGGTTATAGCATCGTAAACTGAAGAGTTAGCCATTTGCACAGATTGAACCTTTAGATTTTGAGTGTATCTGGGAGCTCTGGATTATATAGAGAAATCTAGCAAAGCATTAGCTAAAATATTAGTTTACTTTAATTTTTTAAATGAATTTACTCTTTTACTCAGCATCATGCAAAAAGAAATAATTCAATAATTCAATCAGATGTCTGCAAGTATTGATCAAAATGAATGTAGAAGATCCTGGGATTGTTCCACCAATTATTTTAAAATTATTTAAGCATTTTGCATTGATTAAATCCACCTCCACAACTATATGGTCACATAAATAGAAAATGTTGCATATGCTGAAGGTCAAGTGGCATCTGGGGGGAAGAGAGAATTTAGTTAGGAACCTCTCATAGCAATATTTAATCTGTGATAACTGTTTCAGAACGGAGCTGAACATGGATAAGTCAAAAAGGAAAAAACGGCGAGAACTGACAGAAGAGCAGAAACAGGAAGTTAAGGAGGCATTTGACTTATTTGATACGGATAAGGATAAAGCAATAGATTATCATGAATTGAAGGTTCATTTTCTTATTTAATTCCATCTTCATTGCTATATAAAGTAATGTTTATTCACTTTTGCTTTTATCTATGGCGGTAATCGCGAACTGATTGACAATTGTGTTGTCTGCTGGTATACATGGACAGAGGAGAAAACAAAAGTGCTGAAAATCTGAACTAAGAGATCTAAAATACTTCGACTGACAGAATATGTAGTATAACAGAACAAAAAAAAGCATTAGCTCTTAACAAACTAACTTTTTACATCAGCACAAGATTTGTATTTGTTCAGAAGATATTCAAATAAACCAAACATGGGAAAGATGAAAAAACAAAAGGGTGGCCTGCAGAAGGAAGAAATTATATTATGAAAGAGTTGTACAAAGGGGATTGGTAAATGAAGAAACATGAAGTATACATGAGTATTGTAATTTTTGTAATAGGTTTGCTAATCCTTTGTAGACTTAAGGAGTATCATGACATAACTAGCATTTATTGCCAAGTCCTGGTTGACCTTGAGCACTTGATTACTTACTGTTTTTAAACTGCTGCAGTCCAAGTGGTGAAGGTCCCTGCATAGTTGAGGTCAAAGTTCCATTTTTATCCCTGCAAGGAAGAAGAAAGATGTACATCTAATGTGTATCAGAATAGGGTTAATGATGTGAAATTTGTTTTGCACCAGCAGGACAATGCAATGACATAAAATTACTATAAATTACATAATAAATAGTGCAAAAAAGTATATGAGATGGTGGTGTACCTCTGTGCATTTTGCAAGTGGTAATGAATAGAAACTGGGCTTGTGACATGCTATAAAAGACTTGTCTAGTTGTTGCTGTTCATGGTTCCAAATCCTATGTTGGTTCATACTTAACAAAATGACATGAGTAAGTTTGAGAAAAGCTTGAAATATTTGAGAATTGAACATATAAAGGATTGTTATCACTGATTTGCATCCTTGTAATAGAATTGAAAGCATTTTGCTTTACCTCTATTTAGGAAATAAGATTATTCTTGATCTTTTGTGTTAAGTGCTGTAAAGCAAATAACCTGTTTTGCACCTGGCCTATCTTCTGAAGGTAGAATTTGTTCCCGGGTGTTGGATACTGGTTTTTAATTCCAAGATTTTAGAACAGGAACAGGCATAACATGTTTCATAATAATTTTATTAAGAGTTGATAGACCTTTTTACCTAAATTTTTATATATTTTTCAAGCGGTACCAATTTTTATTCCGAAATCTTTTTTTACTAATGTTGATTCAAAAATTTCCTCATATATATGGCAGAATAAAAATCCCAGGTTGGGTAAAATATACTTACAGAAGGCAAAGAAGGAAGGTGGGTTAGCATTGCCTAATTTTAGATTTTATTATTGGGCAGTTAATATTAGATATTTGATATGTTGGTTGAAAGATTGGGATGGATCTTTTAGTCCTCATTGGGTGAGCCTGGAAATTAAATCGGTACCAGGTTATGCATTGGGTTCTATTTTGGGGACTTTTCTCCCTTTTGCTCTTTCTATATTGCCGAAACGAATTGACAACCGGATAGTTAAACATACTTTACGTATATGGTTTCAATTTCGGAAATTTTTTGGGTTGACTCAGTTTGTTTTAAATATTCCTATTGTATCCAATTGTTTTTTCCACCCTTCAATTATAGACCAAGCTTATTCGGCTTGGAAGACTAAGGGATTACTATGATTTTCTGATTTATTTTTGGACAATTGTTTTATGTCTTCTGAGCAATTATCTAATAAATATAATTTGCCTAGATTTCATTTTTTTTAGATATTTACAGATTAGGCATTTTTTAAATACTGTACTTCCTACTTTTCCAAATTTTGTGTCTTCAGGTATTTTGGAGAGTTTGTTTGAATTAAACCCTTTTCAAAAAGGGCTTATATCAAAACTTTATAATATAATTATGAAGATACGTTCAGAGCCCCTTTATAAGACAAAAAATGATTGGGAAAGAGAGCTTAATCTTATTATTCCTATTGAGAATTGGGATAGAATTCTTCATTTAGTTAATACATCATCTATATGTGCCAAACATTCATTAATACAGTTTAAAGTCGTACATAGGGCCCATATGTCCAAGGATAAATTAGCTCATTTTTATTCTTATATAAATCCTATTTGTGATAGATGTCAATCTGAAATAGTGTCTTTAACTCATATGTTCTGGTCGTGTCCGCTTTTGAAAAAATATTGGAAAGATATTTTTGATATTATCTCTGCGGTATTGAACATTGATTTACAACCCCATCCTATTACTGCAATTTTTAGTTTACCAATGATGGACTCACTTCATTTATCTTCTTCCGCCTGTTGTATGATTGCGTTTCTTACTCTAATGGCTAGAAGATCTATTTTGCTGAATTGGAAGGAAATTAATCCTCCCAACGTATTTCATTGGTTTTCTCAAACTATGTTATGTTTAAATTTAGAAAAAATTAGAAGTGGTGTATTCGATACTTCTATTAAATTTGAAAAGATATGGAGACCATTTATTCAATATTTTCATATGATGTAATATGACCCTGTTTCAAGCCTATTTGATTTTCCAGTTTTGATTTTATATATGTTGAGAGGATCGGAGTTGACGACACTGATGATTTTGTATTCTTCTGAGATATTATAAACAGCCCTTTTTTTTTTCTTTTTCCAGTTTTTCTTTTTCTCTTTTTTGTTTTTTTCTTTATTAGTTATTGGATTATTAGTTTAGTTTTTTTTTACATATTTTTTTTCTTTTTCTTTTTTCTGTTTTTTATTATATATTATGATATACCTGGATTTGCCTTGTTTATTTATATATTGTATCATCCATGATTTGGGAATACTCATTTATACTGTAATCATTGTTTATGTATTCTTTCATGTGCAGTTGAAATGTGTATGTTTGTAATCCCATTATCTATGTATCAATTGTATTTTGTTGATATCAATAACAATAATAAAAAGATTGAAAAAGAAAGAGTTGATAGACCAAAGAGAACATGAACAGAACAGTGATGGGGGTTTACTACTTGAAAAAGAGAGAATCTAAAGATGGCATATATGGCATAAAACAGCTACTTTTATACCCAAAGATAAGAAAATTCCATCGATAACAATAATTCAATTAGAAATTACTTACTTAACACCACAGTAAAAGTTAACTAATGAGAAAATACTCATTCACTTAATGAAAGGACAAGGAAGCTTTCAGAATTATACTTTGTACAACCACTAGAGGCATATTAAACTGTTATGCATATAAAGGCATAACATTTATGCATATATACAAATCAATTATGCATGTAATTGTTAAACTGCAAAGAAAGTGACAATTAAAATTAAACAGTCAGATCTGACACAGGGTTCCTACTTCAGCTGCTACAGATTGTTTTGGATCCCTTGCTTTGTGTAACATCTTCATCAGCCCAAGATGGAATGTGTCTTGTGCTGCTTTCATTTTATTCTATGATGATACACAGATTTAAATTAGTTAAGACCTCTTTAATTAATTAATGGAGATACAGTGCAGATTAGGCCCTTCTGGCCCTTTGAAATACACTATCCAGTAACCCCAATTTAACCCTAGCCTAATCACAGGACAATTTACACTGACCAATTAACCTACTAATCGGTATGTTTCTGGTCTGTGGGAGGAAACTGAAGCACCCAGAAAAAACCCATGCATTCCATGGGGTGGACATACAGACACCTTACAGATGAATTGAACTTTGAACTCCAGTGCCTGAGCTGTAATTGTGTTGCACTAGCCACTGCACTACCATGGACAGTGTTTGGAAGCCTTTTGTCTATCAATTTTCAGTACAGTAGAACTCAATTAGGTCATTATAATTTTAATTGTGCTATCTCACCACAGCCCGCTGCTTCATTCTCTTTCGTGTTTTTCACTGATCAGGTGGGTATGCTGTGCTCTCTGATGGGGCAAATCACTTGCTACTGGCATTTTTACTCTATGCACTGGTCTCTTATTTATTATTTTATTGCAAGCTCATAGCAATAAACTTTCCCACTTGAAGAGCTGGTTCCATTAAGTGCTTGGCAAAATGTGTAGAAGTATTGCTTTTTAACTGAATGTTTTTGTAATCCATAGCAAGCTGTACTTATGAGATGAAATTATTCATCATGCTTGTTTTAATGATGTAGAAAAATTAAAATGAATGTCAGAAATCCAGTGCTTCATTTTAGAGTTGTAGTATTGTGATATTGGATGGCTTGTGAACTTTTTTGATTGTATTGTTAGGTTGCAATGAGAGCTCTGGGATTTGATGTAAAGAAAGCGGATGTCTTGAAGATTCTCAAAGATTATGATCGGGATAGCACTGGCAAAATTTCTTTCGAGGACTTCAGTGAAGTTGGTAATTCCGTTCATTCTCTATACACATAATTTGTAGAGTTCCCATTTCAGCATTAGGTAAATGTGTTTTCCCTGGTAATGAAATCCAATTTGGATCTTTTTGTATTGCATTAAATATGAAGCAAAGAAGAATACCATTTGGCTGTGCTGGTCCATTCTGTTGTTTATGCTCCATACAAACTCCATTCACTGTCTTAGTCTGATACTTCGGCAATACTTACCCATACATATTAATATTAAGCTGACTTCCCCTCCATGGGATATGTACTGACAATGGGAACCACTACTGGTTAGAATTCAAGACTGAAGTTCTGTGCCTGGAAGTTGAGCCCATTTGTGCCTTTTCTGTATTGAAGCATCTGCACACTTCCTTTTGAAGTACTGTTCTTTGGGATGTTTGACCAGACATTTTCCACCAAGATTTTCCCTAATGCAGATTTTGTTCACTTGACAAATTTTCCATGTAATATTATTCTGCAGCTTTGTGATTTAGCAACAAAAATATAATCAAAAAGCTGTAGTTTAGTAACTTTTCATAAGCATTTTATTGCAAGACACTAAGATTGTGGGTGCATTAGATTGAGGATCATTTTGTAGCTACAGTTTCTGGATTCCTTGATCTATGGACTTTATGGTGATCTTTAGGATTGGGGACCACTCAAGGCCATGAGACTTGATCAAATCCTGTTTGCAAACTTTGATTTTAACTACCAGAGACTTTCCACTTAACGTTCGTTGAATTCAGTTTTTCAGAGCGCCTTGAGGCCACACCGTCAAGTATTGTGTTGATGTCAAGGTGGCAGTTCTCACTTCATCTCTGGTGTTAAAATCCAGTCTGCATATTTGTAAGGAAAGAGTTATATATGATTTCTCTTTGGTCCATTTCCTCTTTGGGATGACATTTGTAAAATGCAACCAAAGGGTTTTTTTTTTAAACAGTTTGTAGATAGTTCTACAAAGGGAGGTTCTTTACCTCCTCTTTGGGAATGATGTCAGGTAAGTGAAGTGTCTATGGAGGAATCCATAGGAATCAGTGACCATAGTTTTGGTAAGTCTCAAGGAAATCATGGAAAAAGAAAATGTTGGAAAATGAGGAATGGAGGATTTCAGTTGTGTGAAGATCTGGGAAAAGTAGATTGCAAGGGAGGAACAATGTCTGATAAGCAGGAGAAGTCTAAACAAGGGCTTGAATGTTATGTTGTAGCTGTATGTAACTTTGGTTAGATAACAGTTAGATTGTGGTGTACAGTACTAGTCACCACACCTCAGAAAAGATGTGACAAGTGATAGAGCCCTAAAGAGATTCACTAGGATGTTTACTGGAGTCAATGGTTTTAATTGCAGGGAGAGATGGGATACATGGAGTTTGTTCTTGCTGTAGTATAGGAGGTTGAAGATGAACTTCAATTTATACAGGATGGAGGTGCATAGATAGGGTAGATGGTTGGTCTTATTCCCCAAGGTGAATGAGACTAGAGAGCAGAGGTTTAAAGTGAAAGGGGAGAGCAAGTTTTTCTACACTAGGTAGTCGCTATCTGGAGAGAGCTTCCAGAAGAAGAGTTAGAGATAGATACAAGCATAATGCTTAAAAACATGTGGACTGAAGGGCCTGATTTGTGTATTAACCAAGTAGAAATGGAGACATTTTCTGATCACAGCCCTCAGTAAATGAGCTGTTTGTGCTTGTATGCAGCAAGAACCTACACAATATTCATGTTAGGGCTGATAAATGACCATAAGACATAGAAAGTAGAATTAGGCTATTCAGCACTTCGAGTCTGCTCAGCCATTCCATCATGGCTGATCCTGGATTCCATTCAACCCCATTCACCTGCTTTCCCGCCATATCCTTTGATGCCCTGACCTATCAGGAAATGATCAACTTCTGCCTTAAATATACCCACGGACCTGGCCTCCATCACAGTTTGTGGCAGGGCACTCCACAGACTCACCACTCATTGGCTAAAAAAAAAATTCTCCTTATCTCTGTTCTAAAAAGTCACCCCTCAATTTTGAGGCTGTGCCCTCTAGTTCTGGATACCCCCACCATAGGAAACATTCCACATCCACCCTCCCTTTCAATATTCAGTAGGTTTCAATGAGATCCCCCTGCATTCTTCTAAATTCCAGTGAGTATAGGCCCAAAGCTGCCAAACGTTCCTCATATGTTAACTTCTTTATTCCTGGAATTGTCCTCGTGAACCTCCTCTGGACTCTCTCCAATGACAACACATCTTTTAGGTTTTCTATGTTTCTATCCTTTCTGACATATGGGGCCCAAAACTGTTGACGCTACTCCCAAGTGCGGCCTGATTAGTGTCTTACGAAGCCTCAGCATTATCTCCTTGCTTTTTATATTCTATTCCCCTTGAAATAAATGCCAACATTGTATTTGCCTTCTTTACCACGTTAATAGTACTACTGAAAATGGCAGGTGACCAATCCCACAAGAGAGTCTAACCATCTATTCTTCACTTACAGTGGCATTAACGTCAGCATCCTGGAGAAGCAATGGAACAGAACCCCAAATAGATCAGACATAGACACCATGGCTCCTCAAGCAGGCCAGAGGCAGGTCATACATTCAGTGACCTGAAAAACTCCCTAGAGCTCTATGCAAGTCAGGAATATGATGCACCTCTTAATACCTATGACTTCTACTATCATGAGTTCTGCACTGTTGCCCAGTGGAACTACACTTTCAGGGTCTCATTGGGGAAAAATGTTGTTAATCCTTCATTGTCACTGGATCCTGGAGCTATATGGTGACATATACTTTGATATTAAATTTACATCGTGCAAAAGGAATACCTTTACAAAAAAGTGTAGTGGTTGAAAGTGTTTCATTAAGACCTTCTCAAGAACAAAAACCTAAGTGAATCAGGGAAGCATAAAGGAAGATAGACGATAAAATTATCTTGAAAGCACAATGCCTCAATTATCCATGTTGGTTTTGTGACTCTGTATGTGGTATTAGCTCCAAAAAAACAAATCACTCATTTTAGCACACTAGATAAATCCTATTTCAAGGTACTGATTCGCAATGAAATGTTATTTCATCCTTCCTCCCCTCCCTCAGAGATGAAGGTTATGTAGTGATCTCTAAACTGGACTCAATGATACTGAATGTTGATCATGATTAAAAATAGAATGTGAAGCAGCTGTGCTGTACAGCATTGTGAACTTGCATTTGCAAAGGGCTTTAATGATGTGGGATGGAGAGAAGCAAAAACACTTTAATTTCACCTAAATCAAAATTTTAAATAGAAAGAAGAGCCTTGATACAAGATTTCCAGATCTGATCCCTGGCTAGTTCATGTGAGTTTCTAGTTAATGAAAAATCGCAGGATGATGGTGTTGGAGAAAAATATTGATGCCATTAAATATCAATGTCCTCAGCCCAAACCTCGATGTTATTTTAGGTCTTTGCACACACAGGCCTGGTGTGTTTCATTTGTTGAAGAAATGTGAAAAGACTTGAATGTTGCAGAATTGTTAGTGAATATTACCATTTCACAGGGGAAAATAGGGTTGAGAGGGATAATAAATCGGCCATGATGGAGTGGTGGAGCTGGTTCTACGGACCGACTGGCTTAATTCTGCTCCTATATCTTATGATCTTCTGAATTTCTGGAAGGAAGGTTGTTGATGAAACAAAAGCCTGCAGCTGAGTGGTCTTGGTGACACCCATAGTGATGTCAGTGAGCAGTATGGACAAGGAAAGCACAGGAGCGCCTACAGGACTGCTTTGATTCGGTGGACTCTACTGTATTCAGGGATTCATCTTCGAACCTGGATGAGTGTGCTGCTGTTGTTACCAACTTCATTGAATCCTGTGTGGATGGGTGTGTGCCCACAAAGACCTGCTGTACATTCCCAAACCAAAAAGCCATGGCTGAACCAGGAGGTATGTCGTCTGCTCAAGTCTGGCAACCCAAGCCTGTACCAGAAAACCAGATATGATTTGTGGTGGGCTATTTTAAGAGCAGAGACAATTTCAAATGAGGTTGGAGGTGACATTGGATGCACAGTAACTCTGGCAAGGTCTGCAAGACATTACTTCCTACAAAGCGAAAGCCAATAGCATGAATAGCAGCAATGCCTCACTACCAGATGAACTCAATGCTTTCTATGCACGCCTTGAAAGGGAGAACATAGCTACAACTGTGAAAATCCCTGCTGCACCTGATGACCCTGTGATCTCAGTCTCATAGGCCAATGTTAGACTGTCTTTAAAGAGAGTGAACCCTTGCAAGGCAGAAGGTCCCGATGGAGTACCTGGTTAGGCTCTGAAACCCTGTGCCAACCAACTAGTGGGAGTATTCAAGGACATATTAAACTTTTCACTGCAATGAGTGAAAGTTCCCACTTGCTTCAAAAAGGCAACAATTATACCAATGCCTAAGAAGAATAACGTGGTCTGCCTTAATGACTATTGCCCGGTAGCACATCGACAGTGTTGAAATGCTTTGAGAGGTTGGTCATGACGAGACTGAACCCCTGCCTCAGCAAGGAACTGGACCTATTGCAGTTTGCCTATTGCCACAATAGGTCAACAGCAGATGCAATCTCAATGGCTCTCCACATGGCTTTAGACCAGCTGGACACCACAAACACCTACGTCAGAATGCTGTTCATTATTTAATATGATCATTCCCACAATCCCGATTGAGAAGTTGCAGATCTTGGGCCTCTGTACCTCCCTCTGCAATTGGATCCTTGACTTCCTAACTGGAAGACCACAATCTGTGCAGATTGGTGATAACATATCCTCCTCACTGATGATCAACACTGGCGCACCTCAAGGGTTTGTGTTTAGTCCACTGCTTTACTTTATATATATATACATGACTGTGTGGCTAGGCATTGCTCAAATACCATCTATAAATTTTCTGACGATACAACCATTGTTGGTAGAATCTCAGGTGGTGACGAGAGGGCGTGCAGGAGTGAGATATGCCAGCTAGTGGAGTTGTGCTGCAGCAACAACCTGGTACTCAACGTCAGTAAAACGAAAGAGCTGATTGTGGACTTCACGAAGAGTAAGACAAAGGAACACATACCAATCCTCATAGAGGGATCAGAGGTGGAGCGAGTGAGCAGCTTCAAGTTCTGGGTGTCAAGATCTCTGAGGATCTAACCTGGTCCTAACATATTGATGCAGTCATAAAGAGGGCAAGATGGCGGCTATACTTTGTTAGGAGTTTGATGAGATTTGGTGTGTCAGCAAATGGACTCAAAAACTTCTATAGTTGTAACGTGGAGAGCATTTTGACAAGCTGCATCACTGTCTGGTATGGGGGATGGGGGCTACTGCACAGGACTGAAAGAAGCTGCAGAAGGTTGTAAATCTAGTCAGCTCCATCTTGGGCACTTGCCTACAAAGTACCCAGGACATCTTTAGGAAGCGGTGTCTCAGAATGGCAGCATTTATTATTAAGGACCTCCAACACCCAGGGCATGCCCTTTTCTCACTGTTACCATTTGGTAGGAGGTACAGAAGCCTGAAGGCACACACTTAGTGATTCAGCAACAGCTTTTCCCCCTCTGACCAACTTCCATTTTCTTTCCTGTTTTAAATATACCAATCTGTGGGTTTTGGAACTAATAGTGGTGTATTTTTAAACTTAGCAAGTTCACAGCTGAAACTTCTAAAGCTAATTTCTTCTCTAATTTGGAAACTGCATGAAAATTGGTTGCATTTAATGTACTATATTCTGCTATTTTACTGGATAGTGACCGATTGGATTTTGGACAGAGATCCAAGAGAAGAAATGCTAAAAGCATTCAAACTGTTTGATGATGACGACTCTGGTAAAATTAATCTTCGTAACTTGCGCCGAGTTGCAAGAGAGCTTGGTGAAAACATGAGTGATGAAGAGCTACGTGCGATGATTGATGAATTTGATAAAGATGGAGATGGAGAGAGTAAGTTAATTTTTAAGTCATTTTCAGTAATTTAAAATTGGCGATGGATAATGTCACCAACTGAGTAAAATGCTGTTAATCTTTTGTTCAATCTAATGTATTTTGCATAATACAAAACTTCTGTTGTTCTTTTAATCATTTGCTGTATCTTAGAACATAAAGTTCTTCTTGATTTTTGAAGGGCAGTGAAAGAAGACCTATTTAGTATGTTTGAGAATAATCAGATTCATTTTTGACCAATTTGGCACCTTCAAGTAACATTTTTGATACGTTACTAGACTGGCACATTGGCACAGGTAATAGAGTTGCTGCTGCACAGCTTCAACAACTTGGGGTTAAGAAGTGTGGGTTTGTAGATTAATTGACCACTGTAAATTACTTCAAGTGTGTAGGCAAGCAATAAATCTGAGAGGAGGAATTGATCAGAATGTGGGGAACTAGATTGCACGGAATATTAGTGGAAGAATACAATTGTTCTTGAGTTGGCATGGACCTGATAAGACTGCAACAATAGTTTCCTTTGCTGTATGCAGACACTGTAGTCCTAAATCCTTTGTTATTGTACATTTTTTTCATTGTATTTAGAATAGAATAGAGTAATTCTTTAAGAATAGGTGACACAAAATCTGGTGTAGTGTTTTGTATTCTTGAATATCTTTACCTCTGCTGTTTTCTGGAACAGCTGAGCTGAGGCTACTTGATTTTTTTCTTTTAGCAAAATAACTGAAATAACTTAGCAATATTTCCTTGTTCCAATAGTCAGTTTCAAGTATTTTATCAAAGCACTTCAGCAATCCATTATGGTATTGGGAGGAAGACATTCTGAGAAAACATTTAAAGGATATGCAATAACTTTTGGCTATTGCCATATGGCAACATTAAATCCCTGAGGTTCCCTTTTTGCATGTCAGATTGTCAAGTTAGCTTTTTGCTTAGGTATTTCGTTATCAGACCCTTATAAACTATTTTAAATGTCACTCAGATTTGTTTTTTAAAACGTGTTGCAGATACTTCCAAATTTGTAATATATGTTGTCTTTGTAGTTGAACTATTAAGTGATTTATAATGTGCTTTTATTTTTCATTTTCTTGATGTTTGACACATCTGTTCTGATTCCAGAAAGAAAATGAATATTTCTTACAATCTAATGAGATAATGTACAGTATGTATAATGTACAGATTATCTATCTTTAAGTCTCTAGTATGATAAAAAATTTGAATTGATTTACACTAAAAAAAATGTCTTCTAGCATGGTCATGACATTGGGAAATCTGTAGACTCTTTGTTAATCCAAGATGATCACTGGCTCTGCATATAAACTGAGCAGATGTGACGTCAAGAAAATTCAAATGGAACCAACTAGACATCCCTGTTTATGATCCTTTGTGTACTAATATGGTGCCTGAAGTGAATCGTGTTTAATTCCTTTATAGTTTAAAAAAAACTTTTGTTGCAAAATTGTTCATATATGCTGTTTTTTTAAAGTTAACCAGGAAGAATTCATTGCCATTATGACTGGAGACATCTAACCTTTTTGCTGGAAAAACAGTGACTGCGGATCATTGAACAACTTCATGATATAACAAACTTTAGTAGTCTCTGTCCAAGAATTACATAAGAAAGGGAAAAGAAAACATTCAATATCTATGTATAAAGCCAAATACATTTGTATTGAATCTTGCTTTTGAGTGAAAGAACTCTAAATTGTTTTGTATATTTGTTCTGAGTTTGTATTTATAAACTATTCAGATTAAATAAAATTACTTTTGTCACTTCTTGGTAATGGTATAAAAGTGTTGCACGTGAGGTATTCCTATCAATATTTTGATATATTTTACTGTAAGTAGTCTTAATAAAAAATTATAATTCCTGCACCAAAGTTTTTATTTATTTTCAAATTTTGAAGTTTAAACGTGAGGGAAGTTTAGAAAAACGGATCATTCTGTTGCAAAATATTGTCTGCCAAAACCTATCTGGAAGTGAGGCAATGCTTTTAACTTACCAACTAATACTGAATCCATCAGTGAACTGCTGATGTTTTTATTAGAAGAGGAAAATTACCAAATTAGAAGATTGTAGATTAAAGATTAGTTTTATTTGTCACATGTACAATGAAACATGAAGTGAAATGTGTTGTTTACGTTAAATCAAATCAGCAAGGATTATGCTGTGGACAGCCAGCAAGTATTGCCACACTTTTGACACGGATATAGCATACCTGTAACTTACTAACCTTAACACGTATGTCTTAGGAACGTGGGAGGAAACCAGAGCATCCAGAGGAAACTCGCATGGTCACAGGAAGAACATAGAAACTCTTTACAGACAGTGACAGGAATCGAACTCAATCGGTGATGGGAGACGCTATATAGCAGTTGTGCCACACACTTAGTGCCCATGAGGAAATGAACTCAGACCACCTTACTTCATCTTTTAGAGTTAGTCCTGATGTGCAGGGATATATAGCCAATCTTTTACTTGTCATAGAAGTGGGTTTTGGAACTGAATTCAAGACAGAAATAAAATGCTAAGATGACATAGATATTAGGATGCCAAAGATATGCTTAATTCAAATGTTGTTATGCATATAAATAATTTATATCCTAAGGAAAGCGGCATTACTTGAAAATTCAGGTTACTCATGATTTCCATGGAGTTACAAAAACTGCAGAAAAGATACACTGAAAAGATTTTGATGTTAGTAGTAAAGATGCCATTTAATGCTTAGCCCTTATTGCCTTGAAGGCAAGTTACTACCCTGAGCCATTTATTTGGCTTTTGACTTGAATTATACAAATGAATTATACCCATTCATTTGCAGTTTCAGAGTATGTTACTTTTTGATTTCATTTCAAAATGATAAAATTTGACTCTTTATATTTTTGACCCCATTTGAACTTGAATTTTAATATAGGACAGTTTCATGTAGATTACATCCATTAATTTATAGATTTTTGTGGAATTAGGCATAAAATCGACATGAATTCCAACATACATTCAGTGGCTACTTTATTAGTTACACCTGTAACACCTCGTTAATGCAGATATCTAATCAGCCAATCATGTGGCAGCAACTTAATGCATAAAAGCATGCAGACATGGTCAAGAGGTTCAATTGTTGAACTAAGGAAGAATTGTGATCCATATTACTTTGAGTATGTGAGGGATTGTTGGTGCCAGAGTATCTCAGAAATTCAAAGCACTAAGTAAATTTATTATCAAAGTACACCATATGTAATTCTAAGGTTTGTTTTCTTGCGGGCATACTCAGTAACTCCAAGAACCATGATAGAATTAATGAAAGACTACATCCAACAGGGTGTACAAACAACCAATATGCAAAAGACAAATTGCAAATCCTAAATAATGACAAATAATCCTAAATAATGATAATAAGTACATAAGCAATAAGTATCAAGAACCTGAGTTGACGAATGCTTGAAAGTGAACAGTTCAGTGATGGGGCAAGTGAAGTTGAATGAAATTATCCTCACTGGTTCAAGAGCCTGATGGTTGGGAAATCATAACTGTCCTGAACCTGGTGGTGTGAATTTCGAGGCTTCCGTCCCTTATTCCAGATGGCAGCAGAGAGAGGAGAGCATATCCTGGGTGGTGGGGGTCCCTGATGATGCATGCTGTTTTCCTGCAGCAGCGTTTTGTGTAGATGTGCTCAATGGTGAGGAGGGCTTTATCTGTGATAGAATGGGTCATATCCATTAACTTTTGTAGAAATTTCCATTCAGGGGCATTTGTGTTCCCAGATTAGGTTGTGATGCAACCAGTCAACATGCTCTCCACCAGACATCTATTGAAGTTTGTCAAACTTTTAGATGTCATCCTGTATCTTTAGAAGCTTCTAACGAAGTAGAGGTGCTGCCGTGTTTTCTTCATAATTGTACTTCTGTGCTGGGCTTAAGATTAGTCCTCTGAAATGGTAACACTGAGGAATTTATAGTTGCTGACCCTCTCCACCTCTGATTCTCCGATGAGGACTGTATCATGGAACTCTGGTTTCCTCCTCCTGAAGTCAATTATCAGCTCCCTGGTCTTGCTGACATTAAATGAGAGGTGTTTGTTCTGGCACCACTCAGCCAGATTTTCACTCTCCCTCCTGAATACTGATTCATCGCAATCTTGGATTCGAACATTAACAGTGATGTCTACAGCAAACTTAACTTAGCCATGCAGTCATAAGTTTAAAGTGAGTTGAGCAGGGGGCTAAGCATGCAGCCTTGTGATGCACCTATGCTAATGGAGATTGTGAATGAGATGTTGTTGCCTCTCCGAAATCACTCTGGTCTGCAAGTAAGGAAATTGAGGATCCAATTGCTCTAGATGGATTTAAGGCCAAGATCTTGAAGCTTATCGATTAGTTTTGAAGGGATGATAGTATTGTATACTCAGCCGTAGCTGTTAAAGAGCATCCAGATGTATGCACCCAGATATTCCAGGGTTGAATGAAGAGCCAATGAAATGGCATCTCGCAGTGGATGTAAGTACTGCTGGACTATAGTCATTGAGGTAGGTTACTATATTCTTAGGTGATGGTATGATTGAGGCCTGCTTGAAGCAGATGGGTATCTCAAACAGCCGAAGTTAAAGATATCAGTGAACACTGCAGCCAGTTGATCTGCATAGATCTTTAGTATTCAGCCAGGTACTCATCTAAGCTGTTGTTTTCTGTAGGTTCACCCTCCTGAAGGATGTTTTCACGTTGTCCTCAGGGACTGAAGTCACAGGGTCATCAGTGGTTGTAGGAGTTTGTGATGGTTCCTCCATGTTTTGATGGTAAAATGAGCATGGAAGGCATCATCACAAACATGAGAAAATCTGGAAATGCTGGAAATCCAAACAACACACGTACAAAATCCTGTAGGAATTCAGGCATGGACTGTCATGTCAGAATGGGAAAGGGAAGTGGAGTTACAGTTGGTGTCTACTGGGAGATCCCACTTCTCCTGGCAGATGCAGTGTTGGTGCTCGGTGAAGCAGTCTCCCAATTTATGTTGGTCTCATTGATACACAGGAGGCCACCCTGGGAACACTGGATACAGCAGGTTACCCCAACAGACTTGCAGCTGAACTGTCACCTCACCCGGAAGGACTGTTCGGGGCCCTGAATAGTAGTGAGGGAGGAGGTGTAGGGGCAGGTGTAGCATTTGTTTTGCATGCAAGGATAAGTGCCAGGAGGGAGGTCAGTGGGACAAATGGACAAGTGAGTTGTGTAGTGATCCCCGCAGAAAGTGGTGGGAGTGAGAGAAAGATGTGCGTGAATGTGGGATCCCGTTGGAAATGGCAAATATTATGGAGAGTTATGTGCTGGACATGGAGGCTGGTGGGGTGGTAGGTGAGAACAAGGGGCACCCTATCCCTCGTGGGGTGGCGGGAGGATGGGATGAGGGCAGATGTGTGTGAGATGGAAGCGATATGGATGAGGGCAGCATTAATAGTGGACCTCTTGTATCTTGATCACCAGATCTGGCCCTTAGCAGACTGCAGATCTCCTGGGATACTCACACAGTCTCTAGAGTTTACAGAGCATGCTGTGATGAATGAAAAGTATCCAGTGAGTGCAGTTCTGTCCTTGTTAATGAAAGAGGTCAGAGGAAAATGGCCAGACTGGTTCAAGCTGACAGGAAGGCAACAGTAACTCAAGTAACCATGCATTACAACAGTGGTGTGCTGAACAGCATCTCTGAATGCACAACACATTGAATCTTAATATGGATGGGCTACAGCAGCAGAAGCCCATGAACATACACTCAGTGGTCACTTTATTAGGTACAGGAGGTACCTCACAAAGCAGCCTCTGAGTGTACTTGACAATGTGCAAAGCAGCAAACTTGACCAAATGTTCATAAGCAAAGCAGGCCCTCTGCATCTAGCTGGTGTCAATGTTCTATTGTAGCCTAACATGGGGTTTGCAGTATTTCACGGTCAAATGCTTCAATTGTTTAACTTAATATCAGAGAATGTATACAGTATCCAGCCAGAATTCTTACTCTTCATGGACATCTATAAAAAGATGCCATAATAAAAAGGTGGGGTGAGGGGATAGAGGCTATCTAGAAGATGATAGATGAAGCCTGGTGGGTGGGAAAGGTGGAGAAATAAGAATCTGATAGGAGAGGGGAGTGGACAATGGGAGAAAGGGAAGGAGAAGGGGATCCAAGGGGAAGTAATGGGCAGGTAAGAAGAAGTGAAAGGTCAGAGTGGGGAATAGAGGAAGGGGAATGGGGACATTTGTTCACCAGAAGGAGGGATCAATATTCATGCCACCAGTTTGAAAGCTGTCCAGACAGTTTTGCTCCTCCACATCTTGGCACAATAGGAGTCCATGGATCGACATAGGAATGGGAGTGGGAGTTGGAATTAACATGCTTGGCCACCGGTGGATGGTGTGGACATGCTAGACAAAGTTGTCCCCCAATTCAAAGCAGGTCTCATTAATGTAGAGGAGGCCGCATTGGGAGCATTGGATACAATAGACAATATTAGCAGATTTGCAGGTGAAGTGTTACCTAACCTGGAAGGACTGCGTGGGGCCCTGAATGGAGGTGAGGGAGGAGGTGTTACACATAGGCTTCTTTCAGGGATAAGTGCCAGGAAGGACCAATAGACAAGGGAATCATGAAGAGCAATCCCTTTGGAAAGCAGGAGTTGGTGGAGGTGAAGATATGTTTAGTGATAAAATCCCTTTGGAGATGGTGGAAGTTGCAGAGGATAAGGTGATGGATGCAGAGGCTGAAGGGGTGGTAAGTAAGGACAAGAGGGACTCTGTCACTATTATGGCAGCGTGAAGGTTGGATTAGTGTGGATGTGTGGGAATGGGCGAGCTGCGGCTGAGGGCTGTATCAATAGCAGAGGGGGTGAAACCCCATTCCTTAAAGAAGGAAGACATCTCTGATGTCCTGAAATGGAAAGCTGCATCTTGGGAACAGAGGTGGTGGAGGTGAAGAAACTGAGAAATGGGACTAGCATTATTACAGGAGATAGTATGAGAAGAGGTAGAGTCAAGATAACCATTGGAATCAGTGGGTTTATAAAAGATGCTAGTAAACAGTTTGATTCCAGAGATGGAGACAGAGAGATCAAGAAAGGGGAGGGTCATGCCAGGGATGGACCTAGTGAATTTAAGGGAAGGGTGGAAGTAATGGGCAGTTGATAAAATTGACAAGCTGTCAGCATGAGTGCATGAAGCAGCACCTTTGCAGTTGTCAATGTAACAGAGAAAGAGTTGGGCAGTATAATTGGGGAAGGCTTTGAGCATAGACTGTTCTACATACAGATGCTTATGAAGAGGCAGACATAGCTGGGGCCCATGCATGTGCCCATGGCTACCCTTCAAGTTTGGAGAAAGTGTGAGGAGCCAAAGGAAAAATTTTTCCGGATTTGGACCAGTTCTTCCAGATGCAGGAAAGTGGTGGTGTAGGGAGATTAGTTGGTTCCTTTGTCAAGAAAGAAGCAGAGGTCCTTGAGGCCTTCATGATGGAGGATAGAAGTGTATAGGAGTGAACATCCATGGTGAAGATGAGGTGGTTAGGGCCAGGAGATTGAAAGTTATTAAGGAGATAAAGGGCATGAAAAATGTTGAGGATTTAAGTGGGAAAGGACTGAATCAATGGGGATAGAATGGAATTGAGATATGAGGACACGAGTTCAGTAGGGCCGAAGCAGGCAGAGATTATAGCCCTACCTGGAGAGTTCAATTTGTGGATCTTGAGTGGGAGGTAGAAGTGAGCAATGCGGGGTAAGGGAACTATAAGTTCGGTGGCAGTGGTTGGGATTCTTCCAGAGTGGATGAGGTCAGTGATGGTGTTCTTCCAATATTCTGTGATCTCTCTACAAATTTGCTCCTCTGAATCCCATTGACTGCTGTGGTCTATCATATAATCCCATTAATGTGGTCATACCATTCTTATTCCTCAGTTCTATCCATAACTTCTAACTAGATGAGTTCTCCAGTCTGTCCTGACTGAGCATTGTTCTGACAATTTCCTGACGAGTAATGTCAACCCTCCCTCTTTAATCCCTCACGTTCTGTCATGTCTGAAACAACAGAACCCTGGAACTCTGAGCTGCCAGTCCTGCCTTTCCTGCAATCAAGTCTGACTAATGGCTACAATGTCATAATTCCACGCACTGATCCATGCCTTAAACTCATCCACCTTTCCTATAGTACTCCTTGCATTGAAATATATACAGCTCAGAATATTTGTCCCACTACGTCTGTGTTGTTTTAGAGTGGACTTGTTATTCATGCTGGGAGTCAGGGTAAACAACAAATACAGGGCCAATAATCCTTTGCTCTTGTACTATTGACTTGCTGGCTCCTGATGTTCTCTTTGACTGCAGACTTTCCTCTGAATTCCAGCAAGAATAGTTCACCTTTAAAACAACTTTGCTGTTACTTTCTTCCTTTCAAACTGGAATATTTCACACTACTCACCATTATTTCCATTTGTGAAATAATAATTACCATGTCAGCCTCCAAATCTCTGAAGGAAGTTAGATACATCAGCACTCTAGTCTCTAATTCCAAAAATTCAGTGGCTGCCCATTTCAATCTAACTTCCCATTCCCATTCTGAAATGTTTAAGACCTCTTTTACTGTCATAATGAGGCCACACTAAGTTTGGAGGTGCAAAGAGGACCTCATATTCCATCATACTCCAGCCTCTAATCTGATAATATGCACATCAATTTCTCTAACTCCTTTGGAAGTTTGGTTGATTGCTGTGGTTGGCAAAATAATTGCAGATGTTTTGGCTTCAATTGAGAGGCCAACAGCAGTGCACAGTTGAGGGTGTTGTCTCCTCAGAATGCTGGCTTATATACTCCTCCAGGGTCCAAATCCGAATGGATATTGATTAGACTAGCTTCTGTAAGCTTTCACCCTCCCCCTTCTCTCTTTTTCCATTACCCATTCTGTGGAATCAAAAGTGGAGATTAATTAGCATATAGGAGGAGATTGAAAATCTGGCTGAGTGGCGTCAAAGCAACTGTCTGTCACTCAATGTCAGCAAGACCAAGGAGCTGATTATAGACTTCAGAAGAAACCAACGTCCCATGAACCAGTCCTCGAGAATCAGAGGTGGAGAGGGTCAGCAACTTTAAATTCCTCTGTGATATTATTTTGTAGGACTTGTCCTAGACTCAGCACATAAGTGCAATCATGAAGGATGCGCAATGGTGGCTCTACTTCCTTAGAGGTTTGCAAAGATTCGTCATGATATCTAAAACTTTAACAAACTTCTATAGATGTGTATTAGAGATCATATTGACTGGCTGCAACACTGGTCAAAATACCAATGCCCTTGAATGAAAAATCCTACAAAAAGTAGAGGACACAGCCCGGTCTATCATGAGTAAAGCCCTCCTCACCATTGAGCACATCTCTATGGATTGTTGTCGCAGCAAAGCAACATCCATCATCAACGTTCCCCACCATCCAGGTCACGCTCTCTTCTCACTGCTCCCATCAGAAAAAAGTTAAGGAGCCTCAGAACCCACACAACTAGGTTGAGGAACAGTTATTATCCCTCAACCATCAGGTTTTTGAACCAGGGGATAGCCTTACTCACCCCAAAACCTACATATGGACTCACTTTCAAAGACTCCTCATCTCATATTCTTGATATTTATTGCTTATTTGTTTATTATTATATATTTTTTCTTTGGTATTTGCAGTTTGTTATCTTTTGCACACTGTTTGTTTACTGCTGGGTGCAGTCTTTCATTGCCTCCATTATGCACCTTGGATTTACTGTGTGTGCCTGCAAGAAAATGAATTGCAGGGTTGTATGTGGTGACATATATGTACTTTGATAATAAATTTAATTCAAACTTTGAACTTTGCCTGACTTGCTGAGTTCCTCTAGCATTTAAAAACGCAATCACGAGGAAATCTGCAGATTCTGGAAATTCAAACAACACACACAAAATACTGGTGGAACGCAGCAAGCCAGGCAGCATCTATAGGAAGAAGTACAGTTGATGTTTCGGGCCGAGACCCTCCGTCAGGACTAAATGAAAGAAAAGGTAAGTATGAGATTTGAAAGTGGGAGGCGGAGATCTGAAATGATAGGAAAAGACAGGGGGAGGGATGAAGCTAAGAGCTGGAAAGGTGATTGGCAAAAGGGATACACAGCTGGAGGAATCCCTTCTCTAGCTCTGTATCACTTTCGCCAATCACCTTTCCAGCTCTTAGCTTCATCCCTCCCCCTCCTGTCTTCTCCTATCATTTCGGATTTCCCCCACCCCCTCCCACTTTCAAATCTCTTACTATCTTTTCTTTCACTTAGTCCTGATGAAGGGTCTCGGCCCGAAGCATTGACTGTGCTTCTTCCTATAGATGCTGCCTAGCCTGCTGCATTCCACCAGCATTTTGTGTGTTCCTCTAGCGTGTGTTACTCAAATGTATCACTTTTTACTTTAATTCACCACTTGATGGCACTGTTTCTCCTTATTATCCAGATGTCCTAACACTCAATACTGGTGAACAATTAAACATTTTAGTCTACATTCATTCTTTGTATTCAAGTGAGAAAAACTTGACAAAGCAACATAGACAAAATGCTGGAGGAACTCAGCAGGACAGGCAGCGTCCCACCCCTAACGGAGCACAGGCAGCCAATAGCAGCTGAACAGAGTCCTCTGTCCTGGGCCAGTCTTTCAAGTTGTTCCCAGGTGTAGCCCATCATTGAAGACCTTTCCTCTCCCAGTGATGAGGACCTTGGAGCCTCTTTTGGCATTTCTGTAGTGCTGGATTTTTATGAGATGGGGTTGCTAGACATATGCCTAACCCTCCTCTTCTTGTAGCCGGGTTTGAGATCATCCAGGCAACATCTATAGAAATGAATAAGCAGTCAAAATTTTGGACCACGATATTTCATCAGGTACGGAAAAACTTCCTTTGCTTCCCTCTTCCTTTCCAGTCCTGATGAAGACCATACGACATAGGAGCAAAATTAAGCCATTTGGCATAATGAAGTGTTTTGGTCCAAATTGTAGACTGCTTTTTCCTTTCCAAAGTTGCTTTCTGACTTGCTGAGTTCCTTCTGTGTGTATTACTGTGGACTTCTTGTGCTTAAAATTTGAAAATGTATCAATTTATTATATTAAAACCTTTCTGTTGTATTGTCTACTAGTATGTCACAACCTAGCTTACATTTATGAGCACAAATCAGAATTTATGAGCTTTATAATTTGACAATCAAAATCAGAATTAAAACCATCCAGAGACTGTTAAACATAATATTAAATCAATAATCAGTAATAAATAAACAAAATCTCTTCTGATCAAATTACCATGGTTCTGGGGAATGAAGGTTGATGAAAATTTGACGCTTGTTGATAATGGCAGTAATTCTCAACACACAATAAATTTTTTTATATTTAGCCCTCCTCTGTAAATATAACATTTACTTTGTCTGTGTGTGTGTGTGTGAAGGAGAAGGAAGCACGGTGAGAAGGAAATGTTGGAAGTTGTCATTCATATCCGATGATGACAGTGAAACCTGTGCGGGAGAGTTTTCCAAGTGGAAAAGCCATTGCATTGGGGCAGTTCCACTCTCTCGACCTCTGAAGTCAAGGTCTAATAGTACGAACAGATGCCACAACTGGGGTCTTCCTTGGTTGCAGAGGATGACCATGACTTCTTCTGTACCTCATCATGTCCTTTGTTCTCCAAGAAACGTTCCTGGTGATTGGATCTCACTGTAGAGCTCATCCTCCCAGTCTGCCGGAGCTGACATCACATGCTAGGACAGGCATGTTCCTATCTCACTGGGTTGTGAGGCCCAACTGCTCCTCTCACCTGGTTTAGCCCGCCTGTTGATGAGGTGTACCAGGGTGTGGTCGCTGTCACTTTCAAACAGCTACTTGGAGATGCAGGTGACAGCTGAGTGGCTGGTGGGGTGCAAAGATGAGTGAACTGCCCCAGAATGGACATGACAAGCCCCTTCACCAGAGGGGTAACACCACCCTGAACACCCCTTACCCCGAGGAAGAAATACTGAACTAACAAATTGCTGAAATGTACTATCAAAACCAGTAGATCTACATGGAAGCTGTTCAGCCGTAGATGTTTCACATCATGCATGTCAGTGTCTTGGTCATACATTTCAATTCTTTGGTCATATATGTCAATGCCTTTGTTCCACACTGTTCCTTTGTTAATCACATGTGGACCACAGGAGATGATAACTTACTGCCAACAGATTTTGGTACTGGACAATGGGGCTCATACTTGGTAAACAGCACTTCTGCAGCTTTATGTAAATATACAGGACCAACCAGAATAATCCTGAAGTTTGTGGCTGAAAAATAGATACCGGGGCCATTTCAATTCATTACCCCATAAAGGTATACAGACATTGCACAGAAGTTGATTAGCTTCCGTTGTCACATGTACATCAAAACATACAGTGAAATACGTTGTTGGCACCAACAACCAGCACGGTCTGAGGCAACCTGTAAGTGTCACCATCTTTCCGATGCCCGCAACTTACTAGCCTAACCTGTGGGAGGAAACCAGATCACCCGGAGGAAACTCCCGTGGCCGTAGGGAGAACATACAAGCTCTTTACAGGCAGTGGCAGAAACTGGCGATTGCTGGCACTGTGAAGTGTATCATTACGTATTATTTGTTTCGTATCTCAGTATTAACGGTTCACTTATTTTGATTTGCACAATTTACTTTCATTTTCACAGGACATGTCCTCTTCCCATTGCTACCATCAAGGAGAAGGTACAGGAGCCTGAGGACACACACTCAGTGTTTCAGGAACTGCCTGTTCCCCTCCGCCATCAGATCATCCAATTTTTGAATGGACAATCAACCCAGGAACATTACCTCACTATTCTTTAAATTTCTTTTTGAACTACTTATATAATTTATATATATATATATATATATATATACTTATTGTCATTTATAGCAACACACACACACACACACACACACACACACACACACAAAATGCTGGAGGAACTCGGCAGGTCAGGCAGCATCCATAATAAAGAATAGACAGTCGATATTTTGGGATGAGACCCTTCGTCTGACTTGATCCAAAATGTCGACTGTTTATTCATTTCCATAGATACTGCCTGACCTGCTGAGTTCCTCCAGTACTATCTGTGTGTTGCTCTGGATTTTTAGTATCTGCAGACTTTTTTGTGTTTATTGTAATTTATAGCTTTTATCATTATGATTTGCAACATACTCTTGTCGTGTAGCACCAAATTTCGTGACATGTGCCAGTGATATTAAATCCGATTCAGATTCAGATTCTGATTCTGGTTGTTTGTCAGGATTTGTTTATGCAGAGCTTTTCATAAATCTAGTGTATTTTTTGATTTTCCTGTGAATGCCTGTAAGACAGTGAATCTCAGGGTGGCATATAGTGACATATATGTATGTACTTTGATAATGAATTTACTTTGACTTGACTTTAATGTTACCTTGCCGCCCAGTGTGACTGTGCCTCTCTAATTTGAACAACCAGGATAATCTTATCCAAAAAAATCTGGCCGGAAGCACAATTGGCCAGGGATCAGAAAATGCAGACAAGGAGTGTCTCCTGTAAGACTGTAGCTAGCCATTATAGTGGAAGCTGTGGTGAGGACAGAAAGCCTAAATGATACTGTGGCACAGCAGGAACGCTTTCCCTTTGATGTTGCTAAACTACAGTTTCTGCTGCAGAAAGTGCACAAAAGGAGAGGCTGCCCTCTGAAAAACTTCTGGAGTAGTTATTATAAAAGTACATTATATCACCCGATATGACCCTGAGATTCATTTTCTTGACAGTAGATACAAAGAAACACAGCAGAATCAATAAAATAAAACTATACAGAGAAAAATGGGGAAAAGAAGACAACCTGTGCAAATACAAAAAAAGTAATAAATAATAGTGAGGACCTGAGTTGTAGAGTTCTTGAAAGTGAGTCTATAGGTTGTGGAGTCGGTTCAGAGTTGGAGTGCGTGAGATTATCTACATTGTCTGTAAGGTGATAACTGTTACAGGAGCCTCAGGTCCCACAGCACTAGGATCAGCCCTGTACCTCTTTCTCAATAGCAGCAGTCAGAAAGGACCATGGCCTGGATGGTGCTGGCCTTCGTGATGATGTTCGCCCTTAATCACGTGCTCATTGCTGGTTAGAGCTTTCACAGTGTGACTGGTTTCAACTGAGTGCAAGTGTTAGAATCCACCCAGTTTTAGTAAGGCAATTGTGAAGGAATTTCCTAGATTTTATTAAAACCACATAGTTAAAGCTCACTTGTATAAAATGATAATATACAGCATGTCTCATGCATTCCCTGCTTCAAGATGGATAGCAGGTTCGATTTCTAGTTTTGAGGGAACAGTCACAGCTTCCTTGTGGTGGTGAGCGCCTGGATATCACCTTCCAGCTTTGACTGAGAAAACACAAAGCAGTGATGATGCAGCCAGAGAGAATGCTCTCCACGGCACATCTGTGGAAATTTGCTAGAGTCTTCGATGACATACCAGATCACCTCAAACTCCCAATGAAGTATAGCCGCTGACGTGCCTTCTTCATGATTGAATCAATGTGTTGGGCCCAGGATAGATCTTTAGAGATGTTGACACCCTGAAATGTGAAGTTGTTCACCCTTTCCACTGCTGATCCAGAGAACTGCTCGATGAGCCAAGGATGAGCCAGTGTTGAAGTAAGAAGCTGAGGCACACTCAGCGGTAGAGCAAGGTAGTGCTTTTTATCTCTCAGCTTTTACTAAGGCGATTATTAGCTTTCAAACATCGGGCTCCTGAGCCTGTATGGATAACTTCACTCAGCTCAAATCTGAACTGATTCCTCAACCTACAAACTCACATTCAATGATTCTACAACTCATGCTCTTAGTGTAATTAACTATTTATCTATCTATCTATCTATCTATCTATCTATCTATCTATCTATCTATCTATCTATCTATCTATCTATCTATCTATCTCTATCTGTCTATCTATCTATCTATCTATCTATCTACCTATCTATCTATCTATTTATCTATCTCTATCTATCTATCTATCTATCTATCTATCTATCTATCTATCTATCTATCTATCTATCTATCCACCCATTTATTGATTGCTCCTTTTTGTATTTGCACTATTTGTCTTCCTAAGCACATTGATTGTCAATGTTTTGTGCAGTCTTTCATTGATTCTGTTGTATTTCTTTGTATCGACTGTGAATGCCTGCAAGAATGCCTGGGTTGTATATGGTGACATATATGTCCTTTGATAATAAATTTACTTTGAACTATACTCATCTCAACACTGAATTGGTTCCACAACCTATGGACTCACTTTCAAGGCATCGACAATTCATGATCTCAGTAAGTTAGTTAGTTTATTTATTTATCTACATACCTGTCTATCTAGCTATCTATGAATTAACTCTTTTTGGGTTTCCAACCAGGTACAGTTATCGATTATGAAGATGTCAGAGTTTGTCATCAAAACATCGGTTAGAATAGATACTTGTAACCGGCTGGAAGCCTTAGGGGAGTCTATTCGTCATATATGCTGGGAAAGCACTAAATCCTTTTTTCTCTATCTATCTATTTATTTGTTATTTACACAGATTGTCTCCTTTGGCACATCAGTTGGTCGTCAGTCCTTGTCCGTAGTTTTTTATTGATTCTTTTGTACTTCTTTGTTCTATTGTGATTGCCGTCAAGAAAATGAATCTCAGGGTTGTATATGATGTCATTATGTACTTTAATGATAAATTTACTTTGACCTTTGAACACAATGAGTGACTGCAGCCTCACATCTCCCAGGACAATGAGTCACCTATGCCTCACATCTCCAAGGACCATGACCTTGAGTGCCACTGGTGTGGAGCTTGCACGTTCTCCTCGTGTCCCCATGAGTTTCCCATGGGTGCTCCAGTCTCCACCCTCCTCCCAAATATCAGCTTCTAGATTACTTGGTCACTGCATTCTGTCTGCACTTTACTCTACCTTGGTAAAGCATTAAAGAATATTAAAGATTAGCTTTGTTTGATTCACTTTATTTGTCGCATGTACTTTGAAATATACAGAGTAATGCGTCATTTGTATCAAATCAAATCAGCTAGCAGCCAAGTTAATCAAAGATCCCGCCCACCGTAGACATTCTCTCTTCTTCCCCTGCATTCCCACTCCACTGCAGGTAGACAATATATCATGTGGAGAATGTGAAGGCCAGGTCATCAGGTATATGCAAACTAAAGGTTGGTAGGTTTTTAATTAATGTGGGCATCAAAGGTGATGGGGAGAAGGCAGGAGAATAGGATTGAGAGAGTTAGTAAATCAACCATGATGGAGTGATGGAGCTGACTTAATGGACTGAATGGTCTAATTCTATTTCTATGCTTTATGGCCTTATGGTCATAACGGGGTAGATGGTGAGGTTAACAGTCCATCTCTTTGTGCTACATTGTATTGAACTTTGAACCGTTCAACAGCCTTTTAAAAGCAGGGTAGGAGGTGTCTTTCAGAGCTTTCAGGCTTTTGTATCTTTGCCCTGTGGGAAGGAAGTGAGGGGAGAAGAGAAAATGTCCCGATGGGAACTCAGGATCATCCACACGATCCACTTTTGTGCAACTGGGAAGAAACGTCAAGCATTAAACCAGTGGTAAGATTGTTTCTTTGCTCAGCTGAAGGATTTAATCAGCCTTACTATTCAGTCATAAATGAGGCCCATGGATGGCAGTAGTGAAGCACAGATTTCTGCTTTAGAAACATGCTGTCGGGTAATTGGGGACAGTGCATGCTTGGTACATTTTATCACAGGCTCATTTTCCTAATAACTGCCTAGTTTCCTCGAGACTTCAGTTCCCATACTGAACTCTGGAAAATGCTCTCTCCCATTTGACCAGCTTCACTGAATTATCCCCAGCATGGTTTGAGTACTGCTGCTTTCTGAGCTCTTTAAGCACTGTACAATTATAGTTCCCCGAATAGGTATTTCTGTTCCTCAGAAAGTAATTTTGAATGCAACATATGAAGGCCTAGACATTCTTTTGTATTCAGCCCCGTGACTCTGTGCCAGCCGAGATCCCCCACTGGAACGCATGTCGTCTGCCTGCATTTGCCCCGTTTTCGTCTCTTCTCAGAGCTACCAACGGGTGAGAGGTGCAAGAACCCTGGCTCACACCGCCAGGTTCGGGGACAGCCATCAGGCTCCTGGACTGGCGTCTCTTGCCTCAGTGCTGAACCGACCCCCCAGCCTGTGGACTCACTTTTGGAGAGTCTGTAGCTGATGTTCTATGTGTTATTTGTTTACATTCTTTAAATTATTCCCCTCTTCACATTGAATATTTGTCGGTCTTTTGGTGTGTGGTTATTCAGGGATTCTATTGTATTTCTGTTTTCTTGTGGGTGCCTGCAAGAAAATGAATCTCAAGGTTGCATTTATTTATTGAAAGATAACAGGCCATTCAAGTCTCATCGCAAAACCAACATAGTCTAATTATGAGATCATATACAATGATCAATTAATCTCCCAACCACTACATCTTTGAACCGTGGAAGGAAACCGGAGCACCAAAAGGAAACCCACGCAGTCATGGGGAGAACTTACAAACTCCTTACAGACGTCGGTGGGAACTGAACCCAGGTCACCTACTGTAAAGCATTATGCTAACCACTACACTACTGTGCCATTCACTGATCTGGGCAATTCAGTTGAAGATGGGTACCATGCTAATGGGCCAAAGTGCATTGTCTCTGCTTGGGAATTTAGAAACTCAATCATCTATTTGTAGGACTGATGCTCTCCATCCAATTCCATGTAGAAACTCAGTACAGTTAAACTGGAAAGTTCTTTGATTGGCTACAGAATAGATAAGCTACTCTTTGGTCAAGCAGTCAATCAAAGTTCAACTAAATTTATTATCAAAGTACATACATGTCATTATATACAACTTTTGCTGGCATTCACATTGAATATAAGAGACACAATAAAATCAACGAAAGACCGCATTCGACTGGACGGACGGCCAACCAATCTGAAAAGACAACCATCATCATGACGAGTCGTGTTGTATGACCTGGATGGTCATGGTCTTCCATCCGTCTTTAATCTGACAAGTTCTACTAAGCTCTTCAAAACTTTTGCATGGCCATCTGTTGATGCAACTCATAAATATCATGAAACAACAAACTGTGCAAATTACAAAAAGGAAGAAAAAATATAATAATCAAGTAGGCAATAACTATAGAGAATAGTCCTTGAAAGTGAGTTAATTGGTTGTGGGAACAATTCAGTGATGAAGTCACTATATTTAATATTTGTGTTCCCTCAATGCAATCTTTGTGGTAGCAGAGAAATCCATACAAATCTCAGTACAGTAATGCATAGAGAGAGGTCTATTCGATGTAGTGTGGAATTTTAACATCTATTTCAGGACTCTGTTGCCTGCTTATATTGAGTGTTTAGAGACCTCCACACAACTATACATAGCTCTATTTACAAGAATTATTGTTTAATTAATCTTCTTCCAGTCCCACATATATTGCTCAAATTCTTTCAATTTTGTGATTTTCAGGCAAGTTTTAAAGATTACCTTTATTTGTCACATGTACTTTGAAACATCAACATGTACAGTGAAATGCATCGTTTATGTCAATGACCAACACAGTCTGAGGATGTGTTCGGGGCAGCCTGTGATTGCTATCATGCTTCCAGCTCAAGCATAGCATGTCCACAATTTACTAACCCTGACCTGCATACCTTGGACTGTGGGAGCAAACCGGATGCACTCAGAGAGAAACACACGGTCACAGGCAGAATGTACCCTGAACGCTATTGCTGTAAAGCATTAGGCTTTCTGCTAAGTTACCGTAGCTCCGTTATTAAAAATAAGTACTAGCCCAGTTAAGGCAGAAGTGAATCAAAGAGTCATAGAAAATTACAGCACAGAAACAGGCCCTTCAGCTCATCTATTCCAGGCTGACCTGCATTACTGCCTGGTGGACATTGTTCACTCAGAGACTTTGAATGTCTCTTTCTTAAAGGCGATCAAAAAGAATTGGACCTTGATCGCTCATCGTTGACACTATGAAACGTTGCACTGGTACCCTACAGTGTTGTCCTACTTATCTTATGCCATCTTGCCTTATGTTATGTCATCCAGATGAAGGGCCTCAGCCCAAAACGTCGACTGTTTATTCCTCTCCGTAGAAGTTCCCTGACCTGCTGAACATCTTTATGGCTGTTATTGCATTTCAGTCTCAAAAGGTTGCATTAGAAGCACCACTCAGTCTACTAATTTGCAGGCCAATATGATTAAAATATTCCATAAGATCATTAGACACAGGAGCTGAAGCCATTCAGCCCATTGAGTCTGCTCTGCCATTCTAACATGGCTGATTTATTGTCCCTCTGAACCCCATTCTCCTGTCTGAGTAATCAAGAACCTATCAACCTCCACTTTAAGTCTACCCAGTGACTTGACCTCCACAGCCGTCTGTGACTCTTGGAAAGCTTGTTGTAGGGTCTGTAGCTGAAGGTATCATCAAAGTCATATTAAAGCTAGATTCTGTGGAAAGTTTTGAATCAAGTGCTGTGGTAGCATGCGGATGCCTGGTGGGGCCCTTGATATTGGGTATTTTCATTGGATTCTGCAGTGAATTGTCAGGTCAGCAGGAAGTGTCATTGGCTGCTGTCTACCATCACTGCAGGACTTGGTTGTTTCCAGGACAAAGAATCCGGCTAGAAAGATCGTTATGGACACTACCCACCCTGCAAACTGCCTTTTCCAAAAGCTCTCTTCTGAAAAGTGTTATAGGACTAATAAAACACAAACTTCATGCCATCTTAAAAGTTTCTTCACCTGAGCAGTTGATCTGATCAACCATTCCAGTTAGAACCCCCATCCCGTCTATCTATCACCCTGCATTACACTATAAACACTTTAAACCATTTTTTATAATGCTGATTACATTGTAAATACATACTGGTGTTTATATATTTATGCATATTTTATTCCACTTCCAGACTTCTAACTCATTTTTATACAATTCTTTGTTTTTATATAATTCTTTATTCTTTATAATTGTTGAATGTTGTGTTTAGTTGCTTGTCACACAAGCACACCTTGGCATACTCCAAATACGCCTAAATGTGTATGGTAAATAGAGTTGATCTTTGATCCTCTTTGCTTGCTAATGATACTTTTCCATTAATAATAAGCAGGAAGGTAGAGTTTTAGACACTGACATGTACTAAGGGGGTTCCTGCAGTGTCTTGGATCACTTAAATTCCAAACCATTTTGGCCAGTAAAATGAAGATGGGAGCTGAAAAGTTCAAAGTAACGTTTATTATCAAAGCAGATGTACAGCACATTACTATATACCACCTTGAGGCTCATTTTCTTGCAGACATTTACAGGAAAGTAAAGAAATACAATAGAATTTACGAAAAACTATTCATAAACAAAGACCTATAAACAACCAGAGTGGAAAAAGAAAACAAGCTGTGCAAATAATAAACAAAACTTGAGAACTTGAGTCTTTGAAAGTGAGTCTTTAGATTGTAGAATTAGTTTTAAGGTGAGTGAAGTTATCCACACAGATTCAAGTGCCTCATGGTTGTAAGGCATAGGTGTCAAACTCATGAGTTTGAAATGAGTTTGACACCCCTGTGATGGCATACATTAATATGATCTTGTGTGTGCTGTCAATACAATTCAAATTAGAAGAACGCCCAGAAGATGAAGGTCTTTGCAGAAATTGCAAAAACAGCCAATTTTCAGTTTTCCCAGTTAGGCTTTGCTGAAAACCCAACATACCATAGAAAGGAAATCCTACATCTTGGGTCCAGTTAAGTGTCCACACTCTACCATAGTGATGCAGTTAATGATGAGTTTGACACATACACTATACGGAAAAGGCTCTACAACAGCAGTGATTTTCTGATGAAATCTATGAAACTGTTAGAGACCAAACAATCTGCTGACCTTGGGAAACACCAGGGACAGAAGGCTGCCCTAAACGTCTCAATTTTCAAAGGCACTGCTGCCAGAACAGGAATCTTTTCCCAGTTCATGAGAAGCATAAATCAAAAGGATGGCTAGAGACTTTCTTTTCCAGGGCTAATGCGAGAGGACCTAATTTTATAGTGATCGGAAGAAAGTATAGAGGGGATGTCAGTGGTAGGTTTTTCACACAGAGTGGTGGGTGTGTGGAATGCCTTGCCAGGGGTGGAGGTAGAGACAGATACATTTAAGAAACTCTTATATAGGGACATGGATGATGGAAAAATGGAGGTCTATGTAGAAATGAAGGATTAGAGCAGGTTAAAAGGTTGTCATAACATCCTGGGCCGAAAGGCCTGTACTGTGCTTTAGTGTTTTATGTTCGGAGATTTCATATGTTTCAAGATCATGACCTGTTGCAAGTAATGAAAAAGCAAAATATGAAATACACACACCACCCTTTAATCTGTCAAGCAGTTCAGAGGCTGTGGCAAGTTTGCCTCTTCTGCTGTGGCTCTAAATCTACAGCCTGTAATCTTTCTGTCATCTACTATTTGAAGTTGTCAGATAGTGATTTTTCTGCATGTCTCTTCCCTTTTCTTTATTTTGAGCAGCTGATCCAAACAGGCCATATAATCTATCCTCTTCTCTTATAAACTGCCGACTGGAATTCAATAAATTTTCAATTGAGCTCAAAATTGTCAACGATCTTGGAGGCTTTCAACAAGTCAGCTGACACTTTCCTGGAAAAGAGCAGGGTTTCTATCCAAGATGATGATTTTTCATCAGTCACAGCTGGAAAATGCTTGAGTTAAAAAACAGTTGAACAGATAGATCAGCTGGTTGAGTGGTGTTGCAACAATAACCTCATACTCAATGTCTGTAAGATGAGTGAATTGACTGTGGACTTCAGGAAGAGAAATTTGTGGGACCACAGATCAGTCCTCATTGAGGGATCAGCAGTGGAAAGGTTGAGCAGCTTCAAATTTCTGGTGTTCACATCTCCGAGGATCTATCCTGGGCCCAGCATATTGATGCAGTTATAAAGGAGGCATGACAGTGGTTATAGTTCATTTGGAATTTGAGGAGACTTGGCTTGTCACAAAAAAAAAGAGCAAATTTCTACAGACATCCTGTTTGGAACATTCGAACTGATTGCATCACTGTCTGGTATGGAGGAGCCACTGCACAGGATCAGAAAAAACTGCAGAGGGTTGTAAACTCAGTCAGCTCCATCACAAGCATTAGCCTCACCAGCACTGACGACATCTTTAAAAGGTGACATCCATCATTAAGGACCCCCATCACCCAGGACATGTCTTCTTCGCCTGAAGACACACACTCAACATTTTAGGAGCAGCTTCTTCCCTCTGCCATCAGATTTCTAAATGGACATTGACCCCGTAAACTTTACCTCAGTACTTTTTGCTCTTTTTTGCACTAATTAATTAATTTAATTATATCTATTTCTTACTGTAATTTATAACTTTTATTAGGTATTGCATTGTACTGCCACTGCAACCAACAGATTTCATGACGTGTGCCAACAATATTAAACCTGATTCTGATTGTGATTGTGTGGGAAAGTTGAACAAGCTGGGCCTTTCCTCTTTGGAGTGAAAGAGGACGAGAGGTGTTTTGACAGAGCTATACAAGGTGATAAGAGGTATGGATCAAGTGGACAGCCAGAGACTCTTTCTCAGGGCAGAAATGGCTAATACCAGAGGGGCAGCATTTTACAGTGACTGGAGGGAAGAATAGGGGAGATGTCAGAGGGAAGATTTTTTACAAAGAGAATGGTAGGTGTGTGGAATGCAATGCCAGAGGCATTACTACCTTGGAGTTTTTGCTACTCAGCAGCTTCCTCAACTCCTTATACTCACTGCACAGGACCTCTTGCCCTTTCTACCTATATCATTGGTGCCAATATGCACCATGACTTCTGGTTGTTCACCCTCTCTTTTAAGAATCTTCGCAGCTACTCTGAGACATCATGTCCCCTAGCATCTGGGAGGCAACATACCTTCCTGGTGATTCTTTCGTGGCTACAGAATCTCCCCCCCTAACTATCTAGCCTCCTATCACTATCACTTTGCTGGAAATTACCCTTCCCTACTGAGCCTCAGAGCCGCCCACAGTGCCGCTGATCAGATAGGTCACCTCCCCCCGCCCCCCCCAGCACTGTCCAAAGCTTCTGGCCCATCTGACGGACACACCAGTGGAGCAATAATTGCTGAAGAGTGGATCTAGATGCACGTTGTACTTGGTGGTTCAGGGGCATAGTGTTTAGCACAATGCCTTACAGCACCAGCTGTAAGATTGGGGTTCAATTACAGCCACTGTCTGTATGGCGTTTGTATGTCCTCCCTGTAACCACATGGGTCTTCTCTGAGTGCTTTGGTTTGTTCCCACCTTCCAAAAATACATATAGGTTCGGGCTGGATTAGTATGTTCCATGTTGATGCCTGAAGTGTGACAACACTTGTGGGCTGCCCCCAGCGCATCATCAGACCGTCTTGGTTGTTGACACAAATGACGCATTTCACTGTACGTTTCGATGTGCATGTGACAACTAAAGCAAATCTAATCTAATCTTAGTGCCTTGGGGTGTTGATGTATTTAACCACAATCTTGACCTAGTGAAAAATGTAAATGCATTACTTATTTAGCTTCACTTTAATATTTTAATTTATTCGTAAGTGCTTTAATGTATTTTAATTATATTTACTTCGTTATTCTTTTAATAACTGGTTTCTTAAGGTTGTTTTACACCGGGGTGGTAGTGGGGATAAGCTCCCACAATCTATTAAATGCTCCCAGTGGCCTGTCTCAAACAGCCTCTGACAACCAAGTCCAGCTCCTGGTCTTCACGTGTGGTTTAGCTACTAAATCCAGCAGAGCCAATTCTACTGACAGGAGAAGAGGAAAAGGCAGGTTACTGGCATCTTAAAGCCAGACACTTTGGGCAGATGGGGTTTGTCAGCCATGGTTTGCAGCCCACCTAGGACAAGGAAAACTCGGATCTCAAACCTCTCTTGCCTTGGGATATACCCACTCATGGGAGTAAACCCTGAGGAAACCTCTGGAGCTGGAGTCCATAAGGCAGTTCTACATTGAGTTCAACACTGACACTTGCAACACTGCTGGTGCCAAACCGTATTGATCCCTGCAGTTCCTTTGGATTCAACAGCGGCATGGAGAGGAGGTGCCTCTACCTGGGCAACAGCTTGTTCTCCATATCCTACTGTCCTGGCTAGCATATCGCATTGACAGCTGGGACACAATAACAGAGGCATCAAATCTTTTAATAATTTTAATGAATACAGTACATAAATCTGTTTAAAGATTTACAGATTTAGAAAGCTAAAGAGGCCACGAAAATACATGGAACATAGCACTGAACATTACAGCACAGTTCAGGCCCTTCGGCCCACAATGTTTTGCCAGCCTCTTAGCCTGCTCCAAGATCAAGCTGACCCTTCCCACCCACAAGGCCCTCCATTTTTCTTTCATCCATGTGTCTATCACAGAGTATCTTAAATATCCCTAATGTATTGGCCTCTCCCACCACATCCCATGTGCTCACCACTTGGTTTAAAATACCTACCTCTGATATCTCCCCCCCCATACTTTCCTCTAATCTCCTTAAAACTAGTCTAAATAGCTTTTGCCCAGTTGAATTTACATCTATAGTGAGAAAGTGCTTTGAGAGGCTGGTGTTGAAGCATATCAGCTCCAGTGTGAATGGCAACTTGGATCTACTTCAAGTTGCCTACCGAAGCAACAGGTCTACAGCTGATACTGTCTTGCTGGCTCTTCACACAACCTTGGAACTCTGGACAGCAAAGGTGCATTCATCAGGATCGTCTTTATTGAACACAGCTGGAATTTAACACAATCATCCTCTCAAAACTATCAGTAAACTCCAAGACCTGGGCCTCAACACCCCCTTATGCAATTGGATCCTAGATTTCCTCACTTGTAGACCCCAGTCAGATTGAATTGGCAAAAACCTCTCCTCCACAATCTTCATCAGCACAGGAGCACTACTTAACCCCCTGTTTGACTTACTTTACACCTATGAAAGTATGGCTAAGGACAGTTCCAACAGCATGTACAACTTTGCTGATGACACCACTGTTATAGGCTGTATCAGAGTGGGAGATGAATCAGCATACAGGAGGGAGATTGAAAACTTGGCCCTGTTGTGTAATAACAACAACTTCTCACTCAATGTCACTAAGACCAAGGAACTGATCGTGGACTTCAGGAGATGGAAAGAGAGGTCCATGAGCCAGTAATCATCAAAGGACCAGAGGTGGGGAGGATCAGCAACTTTAAATTCCTGGGTGCCACTATCTCAGAAGACCTGTCCCAAAAAATATTATTGAGAAGGAAACACAGCAATGCCTTTACTTCCTCAGGAGTCTGCAGAGGTTCAGCATGTCAGCAAAAATCTTGGCAAGCTTCTGTAGATGTGTAGTTGAAAGAGAGCTGACTGGATGCATTGTGGCTTGGTATGGGAACCTTTGAGGGGAAAATCCTGCAAAAGGTAATGGATTTGGACTAGTCCATCACAGGTAGAACCCTCCCAACCATTGAGCGCATCTACATTAAATGTTGCCATAGAAAAACAGCATCCATCATCAAAATTCTCACCGCACAGGCCATGCTCTTTTCTCGCTGCTGCCATCAGGTAGAAGGCACAAGAGCCTCAGGACTCACTCCACCAGGTTCAAGAACAGTTGCTACCCCTCAATCATCAGGACTATTGAACAAAGGGGATAGAACCATAGAACCATAGAACACTACAGCACAGTACAGGCCCTTCAGCCCTCCATGTTGTGCCGACCCATATAATCCTTAAAAAAAGTACTAAACCCACACTACCCCATAACCCTCCATTTTTCTTTCATCCATGTGCCTGTCCAAGAGGTTCTTAAATACCCCTAATGTTATAGCTTCTACCACCATCCCTGGCAAGTCATTCTAGGCACTCACAACTCTTTGTGTAAAAAACTTACTCCTGATGTCTCCCCTATACTTTGCTCCCTTAATTTTGTACATATGCCCTCTTGTGTTTGCTACTGGTGTCCTGGGAAACAGGTACTGACTATCCACCCTATCTATGCCTCTCATAATCTTGTAGACCTCTATTAAATCCCCTCTCATTCTTCTACGCTCTAAAGAGAAAAGTCCCAGCTCTGCTAACCTTGCTTCATATGACTTGTTCTCCAAACCAGGTAAATTCTGGTAAATCTCCTCTGCTCCCTCTCCATAGCTTCCACATCCTTCCTATAATGAGGTGACCAGAATTGAACACAATACTCTAAGTGCAGTCTCACCAGAGATTTGTAGAGTTGCAACATGATCTCTCTACTCTTGAACTCAATCCCCCTGTTAATGAAGCCTAGCATCCCATAGGCCTTCTTAACTACCCTATCAACCTGTGCAGAAACCTTGAAGGATATATGGATTTGAACCCCAAGGCCCATTTGTTCATCCACACCCTTAAGTAACTGACCATTAATCCTGTACTCAGTCTTCTGGTTTGTCCTTCCAAAATGCATCACCTCACACTTGTCCGGATTGAACTCCATCTGCCATTTTTCTGCCCAAATCTGCAGCCTGTCTATATCATCTTGTAACCTTTGACAACCTACAGTTCCATCCACAACTCCTCCAATCTTCGTGTCATCCGCAAACTTACTCACTCATCCTTCCGCCTCTACATCCAGGCCATTTATAAAAATCACGAATAGCAGGGGTCCCAGGACAGATCCCTGCGGCTCTCCACTAGTCACGGACCTCCAGGCGGAATACTTTCCTTCCACAACTACCCTCTGCTTTCTTCCTTTAAGCCAATTTTTTATCCAAACAGCCAAGGTTCCACTTATCCCATGCCTCATGACTTTCTGGATGAGTCTTTCATGAGGGACCTTGTCAAATACTTTGCTAAAGTCCATGTAGACCACATCCACTGCCCTACCCTTATCAATTTCTTTTGTTACCTCTTCAAAAAACTCCATCAGGCTCATGAGGCATCTCCCCTTCACAAAGCCATGTTGACTATCCATGAGTAGACTGTACTTCTCCAAACGCTTGTAGATCCTAATCTTAAGAATCCTTTCCAATAGTTTGCAGACCACTGACGTAAGACTCACCGGCCTATAGTTCCCAGGTTTCTCCCTATTACCTTTTTTAAACAAGGGAAATACATTTGCCATTCTCCAGTCCTCCGGTACTTCCCCTGCAGCCAAAGAGGATTCAAAGATCATAGCTAATGCTCCTGCGATCTCTTCTCTCAATTCCCACAACAACTTGGCATGTATCGTATCTGGCCCTGGGAATTTATAGCAACAATCAATTCAGGTCAATGTTATATTGTTATTTCATGCTCCTTATTTGTTGTGATTTATTTATACCTGCATTTGCAGGTTGCTTACAGTTAACAGTTTCTGATGCTTACAGTTTACAGTTACTGTTCTATAGATTTGCTAAGTATGCCTGCAGATTAAGAGTCTCATGATTGTATGTGGTGATGTGCATGTATTCTGATAATAAATTTTACTTTGAACTTTGAACTTTGAAATTTGAACCATACCCTCTCATATTAGCCATTTCTACCATGGGAAAATGTTGCTGACTGACCATTCAATCTATGCCTTTTATCATCTTGTACAACTCTATCAAGTCACCTTTCATCCTCCTTCATTTCAAATGGAAAAGCTTTTTATCCTTTTAGGACTTGCTCTCTAATTCAGGGAACATTCTAGTAAATCTCCTCTACACCATCTTTAAGGCTTCCACATCCTTCCTACATTGAACTGACCAGAACTGAACTCAATACTCTGACTGAGGTCAAATCAGGGTTTTATAAAGCTGCAACATTACCCTGTGGCTCTTGAGGTCAACTCTTGAAGGCCAGTGTACCATGCACCTTCTTAACCACCTTATTAACTTGTGCAGCAACTTTGAGGGATCTGTGGACATGGACCACAAGATCCCTCTGTTACAAGAATCCTGCCAGTAACCCTGTACTTTGTCTTCAAGTTCAACTTTCCAAAGAGTGTCACTTCACACTTCTCTGGAATGAACTCTATTTTTAATCAGTGTTTAGCTTTTGGAGTAATGGAGGTAGCCTTGTGACAACAATGTTACCTATCAAACTATTAAAGCAGAATAGTGCAGTGCAGAAACCTGATATAAGAACAATATGATTCAGGTTCAAGATTCAATATCATTTCCTATGCACAAGTGTAAAGCAGAACAAAATAATTGTTACTCGGGATCCAATGCAGCTCAAAATACAAAAGACAAAGAACAAAATAAAAATGAAGCACAATATTAATACATAAGATAGCTTATATACATAGATTGATTGTATGTCCATAAAGTGACAGTAAGCTATTTACAAGGTGACTGACAGGAAATAATAAAGTAGTGCTGGAGTTAGTGAGTAGAGGCATTGATCAGCCTTACTGCTTGGGGAAAGTAACTGTTTTTGAGTTTCGTAATCCTGGCGTAGACGTTACCACAAGTAACTTCTTCCCCGAAGGGAGTGGGACAAGCAGTCCATGAGCAGGGTGGAAATGTGTATCTGAAGTAGAGTGGAATAGATCACATTTCCAATAATGATATTGACTTCTAATGGGGAGTCCACAATTGAAAATGGCTTTTCTCTTTTATTCTGTAGTTTCCATATTGACATTTTAGGATCACTTAAGGATCAACTTTATTCATTAGTGTTGGATTAGATGGCTTTTTAAATATTTTATTTGCTGCTTAACAATTAATTGGATTTTATGTAATTATTTATACACATGTAACTGCTTAGTATGTTTCCTAGTGGTCAAAATATGTCTATGCAATTGTTCAGTGTGTTCCTTAGTGGTTACCATTCTTTGCAAGTTCTGGAGATTTCTTTGGTGCGTGGCACAGTAGTGTAGTGGTTAGCACAGCGCTTTACAATACCAGCAAACTGGTTTCACTTCCCATCGCTGTCTGTAAGGGGTTTGTATGTTCTTCCTGTGACCATGTGTGTTTCCTCTGGGTGGCCCGGTTTCCTCCCACAGTCCAAAGATGCACCAGCTAGTAGGTTAATTGGACATTGTAAACTGTCCCGTGATTAGGCTCGGGTTAAATCATGGATTGCTCGGTGGCATGACTTGAAGGGCCAAAAAAGCCTATTCCATGCTGTATGTCAATTAAAGAAATATTTGAATAGGGTCTATCTGATTGGCTAACTCTTATCTACAAATTTGAATGGAATACTTCTTTTCTATGGTCTAAAAAGAGTTCTACATTTGGCCCCACCATTTTTTATCAGTCTTTCCAATTCAGTGTTCTTGGTCTTTAGATTCCTACTGTTGTCCATTTTCTGTTCTATTAGTGTTTAATAAAATGATCACAAAGCAGTAGTTTTATAACTCTTTCCTGACTTCTGAAAGAACCTGATGAAGGCTCTCAGCCAGAAACATCAATGGATATGGAATAAAATGTGCATGAATACATAACTTAAGTCCAAGTCAAGCTTATTTTCATTCAACCATATGCATATATACAACAAATGAAACATTGTCCCTCTGGGGCCAAGGTGCAAGCACTGTATTGACAGGTTGACATAAAGTGTGAGGTGCATGTCTATGTAGGACAAGATAATGTTACTGGCAGGGACCATTACAATAAAACATGCAGTCATATAAATACGTGAAATAGCCGCCATGAAGGATGAAAAGTGACCAGTTCAGGATGAGAGTGTGTCCTGACACAGTGACATGATTGATATTTGCCTGATTTTCTTAATCATTATATCAAAATCTCAACAGTACTTAGTTTTTAATCTCAGACAGGACGTTATGTACCCCGTGGTCTTGCATTGATATTTAGACTAGCCACATGCTGGTTTCTTTTGTTAGAGGCAATTAACGTCTCTCACTGCAATTTTCTGCCTTGCTTCTGCTAACCTTTGGAGTCCTGGGAGGCAATTTCACTTTTCCAAATAAGCACAGATGTGTTGATTGTATTGCTGAAACTCATTGCTCTTGCAACAAAAATACAAATTATTTTCAGAATAAGATATTATTGTTGAACACTATTGGCAATTCTGAAGGAAAGATAAGTCCTATCGATACTGTTTGATTTTCTGGTGTCAATTGAAAGAGGAAAGAGGAGAAAGATAAATCGTTGTCATATTTGATTCCAGCTTGGTACAAAACACACCTGGTTCAAGGCTTTGCTGGGCCTTGGTAAATTTGGTTTATACACTATAAATGTAGGAGCCAGCAGCAGTCAAAGGAATAAGCACATACTGTACTTCCGTGGGAGTGTTGACTGAATAAATTTTCTACACAGCAAGGCAAGATTGTGAAGCTGTGAGAACCAGAAAGCTCAATGTCATTGGAAGATAGAAAGGAAAAAATATCACTCACTTCATTATGTTTGTTTTATCCAAATCTTTGCTGAGGAGTTTCTTAGAGAGGAAAAAAAAGATGGGGGAAGGAACATCTAGGGAGGCTATTTTTAAAAAAAAAATATTTTGAGATACAGTGCAGAGTAGGTCCTTTCATCCTTTCAAGTTGTCATGTCCTAGCAATCCCCTATTTAACTCTGGCTTAATCATGGGACAATTTATAATGTCTAATTAAACAACTAACTGGTACGTCTTTGGACTGTGGGAGGAAACCAGAGCACTTGGAGGAAACCCACGCATTCCAAGGGGAGAACACACAATCTCTTTACAAATGAGGTTGGAATTGAACTTTGAGCACCTAAGTGCCACTCAGGCCATCAGACTGCTTCATTCATGCTGATGCTGCTGTATTTCTATGTTACATTGACTATCCTGTTGTACGTAATATTTATTATAAATTACTATAATTGCACATTTGAACGGAGACATAACATAAAGATTTTTACTCCTCATGTATTTGAAGGATGTAAGAAATAAAGACAATTCAATTGAATTGGGACCAACCATAGACGAGTAAACATCTGTTAAAACTTCACATTAATATATGTTTTTACAGTGTTACACATGTGGCCCCCCCTCCTGTTAGAGGATCGCAAGATCACTATTAAGTCAGAGCAGGAGACCCAGGAAATGAGAGAGGGATGTTTGGAATGTCCTGGCCCTCAGCGATACAAAGCCACGGAACAGGTCATTGTCTCTTGGAGACGGAATTGTGTATTGAGTACTGTACTTCATGGAAGCCCTCAGGCAACGTGGGCTGGTTGGGGGATGGCATCATTCCACCCTGAGTGACATCTGAGACCCTGTGAGCCATCAGGATAAAAGAGGGTCTGGGGAACAGCCCTTGACACACACCAGGAGAAACGCTAGAAGTTCTGTGACGGCGTTTAATAGCGATAGCCGGGTGGAGGGCCCACGTGTGTCCTTTCCCGTTGCCCTGGGATTGAGGCCCTACCACAGAAGGCGGTTTAGCTAAAGGAGAAATCTGCCCCAACGACTCTCAAAGGATCGACATCATAAAAGAAATGGGCAAGTTTTAATCCGTCTCTCTCTCTCCAACCAAAAGCTGCAGCTTGAATGAACTAAAGTGACTTTTATATTTCCATCAGACAATACATTATCCCCTGGACAACGATAGAGCTATTTCTTATTGATTATTATTATTATACCCGCGCTTTTAGATTTAGTATTGACGACATATATTATATGTACGTTTGCATTGATATTATTTTTGTGTATTTTTATCAATAAATACTGTTAAAAATAGTACCATCAGACTTCAACGGACCTCTCTATCTTTGCTGGTAAGTGACCCAGTTACGGGGTACGTAACAACTGGGGTTCTCGTCTCAAGATTTGACACCAAATTGGGAGGCCAGTGAATCGGGCTTGCAAGTCCAAACTTGGATCTGGTTACGCGGGTAGCCAGACGGGAAACCAGCAAAGATGGACGTGGATGAATTTATAGAAAACCCGACTCTAGAGGCGCTAGAGGCGGCCACCAAATCAGACTTGATAAATCTGGCAAAAGGGCTAAACCTCACAGAGGTGAGGTTGTCCATGAAAAAGCGAGAGGTACGAAGGGCAATAACTCAGTATTATATTGGGAAGAATGTGTTTGCAGCTGAGGTATTGGAAAATATCCCTGAAAAGGTACCAGCTAGTGGGACGGCTCAGTTAGAGTTGGAGAAATTAAGGTTGGAACATGCAATTAAGTTAAAGCAGCTGGAAGCAGCTGAGAAGGAGAAAGAAAGAGCAGAGAAAGAGAGAGAGAAAGAAAGGGCCGACAAACAAAGGGAGCATGCGCTCCAGCTAAAGGAGTTAGAGGTGAAACGGGAGAATGAGCTCCAGCTAAAGGAGTTAGAGGTGAAACGGGAGCAGGACAGGGCTGAGAAACAAAAGGAGCATGAAATTCAGTTAAAACAGCTGGAAGCAGCCGAGAAAGAGAGGGAGAGAGCTGAGAAAGAAAAGGAAAGAGCTGAGAAGGAGAAGGAGGCAGAGAAACAGAGGAAACATGACTTGGAGATGGAGAAGTTAAGGCAAGAGCGAAGAGATCAAGGGTCAGACCGAGAGGAGCGGTTTAATGTTAGTCGGGAGTTGAGGTTAGTACCTCCGTTCTAGGAGACGGATGTTGATAGTTATTTCTTGCTTTTTGAGAAGGTGGCAGTGAATCAGAAGTGGCCCAGAGGTCAGTGGGTGGCTCTGTTGCAAAGTGTGTTAAAAGGGAAGGCACAACAAGCATATACGGCGTTGTCCATGGAGGAGGAAAGGAAGAGGAGAGTTATGACAAAGTAAAAGCGGCCATTCTCCGGAGTTATGAATTATTACCTGAAGCGTATAGACAAAAGTTCAGAAATCTAAAGAAAGGGTGGAATCAGACATATATCGAGTTTGCCTATGAGAAGGGTGTGCTCTTGGACCGTTGGTGTACAGCAGAAATAGTGGCAGAGGATTTTTGGCGTCTCAGGGAGTTAATTCTGATTGAAGAATTTAAAGGTTGTGTTTCGGAGGATATCCGGATGTATTTGAATGGGAAGCCGAATAAGTCCATCTCAGAATTTGCTAGGTTCGCAGATGAATATGCCCTAACCCACAAGACAAAGTTTTCCTCGAATAAAAGTTCCCAGAGAGACCGTGGGAACAATAGAGAAAGCCCACCGGCTGAGGCAGAGGTCCCGCCGGGAGCTAGTGGTAAGATTAAGAGGGAAAGGCAAGATGGCCAGAGTTTTCCAGGCTTGACCTGTTTTAGTTGTGGAAAGGGGGGGCATATTGCACCTAGGTGCTTTGCTCCAAGGAAAGAGACAGGAAAAGGGAAAGCAGCAGTCCCTATTGGATGTGCCGTGGTAATCAGTAAATCGACAAGAGAGCCCTGGGTAGACAGAGTACGAGAAGGATCTGAGACTTGTATGTCAAATGGAACCGTGTCTGTGAGGGAGGGAGACACACCAGTTCCAGTACGGATCTGGAGAGACACGGGGGCTGAACTATCATTGATTAGCAGTAAGATACTGGATTTTGGTTGCAAGACGGGAATGGTAGCTGTGAAAGGAATAGGAAAAGAGATGGAAATGGTGCCCTTACATAGGATCATTATGGATTGTGAGCTGGTATCTGGACCAGTTGAAATAGGGGTGCGATCAGAATTCCCGAGAACTGACGCGGACGTCCTTCTTGGTAATGATTTAGCCGGTGGTAAGGTTTGGTCAGCAATGATGCTGACAAGCCGGCCGGTGAGTGTTGCGGCCCCGCCCCTAGATTCCAAGATCTATCCCGCATGCGCGATCACTCGCAGCATGTCGAGAGAGGCAGCTGAGACAGAGAGCAGTTTAAATTAGGCCAGTATCAATTTGGCCGAGACGTTTTTACCGACCCTGTACCGGGGGGGGGGGGGGGGGTGGGGGAACGGAGAATAGGAAAGTGAAAGAGAGTAAGGGAGAGGAGGTAGACCTGCCCTTAGCGAGGAGAAAAGTTCTAGAGGCACGAAATAAAGATGAGAAACAGATAGAGCTGTTAAAAGGTCCAGAGTTGGACATGGATGATCTGTCTGGTTTGGCAGAACTGTTTAGAAGAAGTTGAAAATTCTAAAGGTGTTCCCGATAATGAAATGAGGGCAGTCCTAGATGAAAAGGGTGCCCTTACCTGGCAGATGAGGTTGTTTCAGCCCACGGGGTTGAGTTTACTCTGGAAGGGAGTTGCCCAGAGAGTAGCTGGGAGAATCAGGGGAATTTAGAATTTGAACCGGGTACGGGTATTGAAAGCCTGGAAGAGGCAAATGTCCCATTTGAGTGTGTCCAAGATGTGGATGCACGTGGTACTGAACCTAGTAATGGAGCTCAGAAAAAGTCTGAGGTATTTGATTCAGTTGAAAAGGAATGCAGTCCTTGTGGGTCAGATGGACTTGGTTCAGTGAAGAAAGGGTTAGCCTTGGTAATACTGGGAAGTGAGAGTTCCCAGATGTTTGTGCTCGAAGGTGTGTTAAAAGTTAGTGGGGAGATGAATATTATTATTGAAGGAGAAGGGAAATATGTAGTTCCCAAATTGAATGAAGAAAATTTAAAGGCTGGACTGATATCAAACGCAGCAATCAGACTACAGAGACAATGGCGTGGTACCACATAACCTGTGAATCAATTACAGGTTGAGTTGGAAGGTAACGGGGCCCCACATGCTATTGTTATTCCAGAGTGTGGTGTGAAAAGGCAGAATTTGAAATGCTGTTTGAAAAAAAGAGTTTAAACTGAAAACTAACTGCCTCAAGGGTCCTGAAAAGACAACTAGCAACTTGCGTAAAATTAAAGAATTCGGTGGAAATTCGGGAAATGGTCTAAGTTTGGAACACATTGTTGATTTAATAACTCCTATGGAAGGAGCGGGCAAAAGCCTATTTCGCCAGGGTGCACAAGCTCCCCACGTGGGAATTAACCGGAAAAGAGGCAAGGGTTAATGGGACGCCATTTTTAAATGGCAGAAACGGGTTTTAAGGGATTTTGACAAAGCATGTGAATGATAAAGACAACCACATGGAAGCCTGCCTGTTAAGTTTGAAAGCAACATAAAGATTAGTATTTGCATGAACTTTTGTAGTATACCCATAAGCTAAGTTCACAACTCTTTAGTTTTTGTTGGCTAAAGAAAAATAAGACCTAAAAATAGGTGGTTATTAAATTGGAGTCTGGTGCTACAAGAGTTTAGTAAAGGACAAGATGTTAAGATATTAAAGGAAGTGACAATGTAATTGGTAGCCATCTAGATACTAAATTGAATGTATAACTGTATTACCCTGTTAAAAAAAAACTTTTGTATGGTGTTAGATTCTAAAATCCTGTAAGACTCTGTATTACTTCGTTTTTTTCTGATGGTAAAAAAACGCGTTGAAGAAAGGGGGTGTTACACCTGTGCGCCCACCTCCTTTTTGAGAATCGCAAGATCGCTATTAAGTCAGGTCAGGAGACCCAGGAAATGAGAGAGAGACGTTTGGAATGTCCCGGCCCCAGCGATACAAAGCTACAGAACAGGTCATTGTCTCTTGGAGACGGAATTGTGTATTGAGTACTGTACTTCATGGAAGCCCTCAGGCAACGTGGTCTGGTTGGGGGATGGCATCATTCCACCCTGAGTGACATCTGAGACCCTGTGAGCCATCAGGATAAAAGAGGGTCTGGGGAACAGCCCTTGACACACACCAGGAGAAATGCTAGAAGTTCCGTGACGACGTTTAATAGCGATAGCCGGTGGAGGGCCCATGTGTGTCCTTTCCTGTTGCCCCGGGATTGAGGCCCTACCACGGAAGGCAGCTTAGCTAAAGGAGAAATCAGCCCCAATGGCTCTCGAAGGATCGACATCATAAAAGGAATGGGCAGGTTTTAATCCGTCTCTCTCTCCAACCAAAAGCTGCAGCTTGAATGAACTTGAGTGACTTTTATATTTCCATCGGACAATACATTATCCCCTAGACAACGATAGAGCTATTTCTTATTGGTTATTATTATACCCGCGCTTTTAGATTTAGTATTGACGACGTATATTATATGTATGTTTGCATTGATATTATTTTTGTGTATTTTTATCAATAAATACCTTTAAAAATCGTACCATCAGACTTCAACAGACCTCTCTATCTTTGCTGGTAAGTGACCCAGTTACGGGGTATGTAACAACAGATTCTGGGTTCTTTGATGTGAAGCAAAATAAATGGACACACGAGACAGCATGTAGTATTCTATATTTTGGTTTAATATTTTCAAGGTTTTTGTCGTGTTTATTTTCCAAACAATTAAACCTGTTGAAATAAGTGAGAAAAAGAAAGAAAAGTACTGACTGAAAATGGGTCCCTTCTCTTCATCTCCCTCCGGTGCCCCTCCTCCTTCCCTTTCTCCCATGTTCATTCTCCTCTCCTATCAAATTCCTTCTTCTCCAGCCCTTTACTTCTTTCACCCATCACCTCCTAGCTTCTTACTTCATTCCACCCTCCCTTCATTCCACCTACCTTCCCTTTCACCTGGCTTCACTTATCACCTGCCAGCTTGTCTTGTCCATACTGCACCAACCACTGCTGCTGGGCTATAAACGTGCAGGAGCAGTGTGAGGTTAAGCTCAAGGACACACACGCTGCCTCGGGCGAGGCTCGAACTAACGACCTTCAGATCACCAGCCCAAAGCCTTAACTACTTGGCCACGTGCTTGTACTCCTTCCCCTCCCCCCATCCTCTCCCACATTCCTTTATAGTCCTGATGAAGAGTCTTAACATGAAAAGTCGAACATTTATCCTTCTTCATAGATGCTGCCTGGCCTGCTGATTTCCTCCAGAATTAAACTGTAACTCTGGATTTCTGGCATCTGCTGAATCTCTTGTGCTTATTATTGGAAAAGGTTGTTATTTAGTTATTGGATGAGGAAGGTGGGTGAGTGGTTGGGGAAGCAGGAGTGAAGTGGGAAGCTGTGAGGTGACAGGTAAAGGGCTGAAGAAGAGGAAGGAATCTGGTAGGAGAGGAGAGTGGACTTTGGGAGAAAGGGAAGGAGGAGGGTCACCAGAGGAAGGTGATGGGCAGGTGAGGAGGAGGGAAGGAATACCACTTACCTTGACCCTCATCTGCCAATTTGTACTGCTTTCCATCCTCAACCCCCCCGTCTTCTTATTCCAGTTTTTTACTCATTTTTTTCCAATCTTGATGAAGGGTCTCAGATTGAAACATTGACTGCTTATTCATTTCCACAGATGCTGCCTGACCTGCTGAGTTCCTCCAGCATTTTGTGTGTGTTGCTTGGATTTCCAGCATCCACAGATTTTCTCTTCTTTGTGATTTCTCTGCAGTCTTTCTATCTTATTGATATCTTTCCTGTAGGTAGGTAACCAGAACAGCACACAGCAGTAAACCTTGTTTTATCAGCAGTGTTCTGAATTTCAATAATGAAGCTCAATCTTAATTCTGTTCAGTTGTTTTTGGCAACAAATGTACAATTGACCTTGAGAAGATCGTGTTAAGACTGTTTTGTAGAACTCTGTTGTTCTTCTGGAGTTTAGAAGAACAAGGAGGGATCTAATTGAAACATCAAATATTGAAAAGCCTAGATAGAGTAGATGTGCAAAGGTTTTTCCTATTGTGGGAGAGTCCAAGACAAGGGGCACAGCATCAGGTTTGAATAATGTCACTTTAGAACAGAGATGAGGAATTTCTTTAGCCAGAGGGTGGTGAATCTGTGGAATTAATTGCCACAGTCAACTGTGGAGGCCATATCATTGGGTACATTTAAAATAGAGCTTGACAGGTACTTCATTGGACAGGGCGTCAACTGTTATGGGGAGAAAGCAGGACAATAGGGTTGACAGGGATAATAAGTCAGCCATGATTGGTTGACAGAGCAGACTCGATGGGCTGATTAGCCTAATTCTACTCTTATATCTAATGGTCTTATTATAAGACTATTGAATGATTCCCTTACATGATAAGATGACTCTTGACCTCACGATCTACCTCATTATGACCTTGCATCTTATTGGCTAGTTGCACTGCCCTCTGTAACACTTTATTCTGCATTATTCATTTATTGAGATACGACGCCGTTCCAGCTCCAGTTCTCAGAGTTCTCAGAGCTCCACCCAGCAATCCATCAATTTAACACTAGCCTAAACACAGGACAATATGCATTGATCAATTAACCTACCAACTGGTAGGTCTTTGGACTGTGGGAGGAAACTGGGGCACCATGAGGAGACCCATGAAGTCCACAAGGAGGATGTACAGATGGTGTCTGAATTCAACTCTGAACACTGATGTCCCAAGCTATAAGAGCATTGTGCTAACCACTGCACCACTATGGCACCCGGTGTTATTGCTTTAACTTGTCCCACCTCAATGCACTGTTGAATTGAATTGCCTGAAAGCGGACAACATTCAGGTAACAATAAAGTTCTCATCAACCACAATATTTGACAAAGATTGTGATCACGTACAGAAGTTTTACACAACACCTGGCTCTTGTTAAGGGTATTATTTTGTAAAGTTGCTTAAAGCAGCCTTTTGACAATGGATTGAACAACCACACTTCTCCAGCTCCTGATATTGGATCTTATGCAGTAGATTATTCTTTATTGTATCCAAATTTTAATTCAACTTTCAGATATTATTTTCATTTGCACATTCATCTGAACTACACATGGGTCATACATTTTCAAAATTGGGAAATTCTTTTGAACCCTTTGAAGGTGTGGTCTTAAATTCTTAAAAGTTTTTACAGCTCTATAAAACCATGGGTAGACCACACTTAGAATATTGAGTTCATTTCTGGTTGCCTCAATATAGGAAGGATGTGTAAGTTTTGGAGAGGGGTGCAGAGGAAATTTAATTATTTAAAGAGATACAACATGGAACAGGTCTGTCTGGCTCTTCAACCTATGCTGCACAGTAATTCCCCGACTTAATCCTGCCTAATCACAGGACAATATACAGTAACCAGTTAACCAGCCAACCTATATGTCTTTGGACTGTCTGTGGGAGGAAACCAGATCCGAAACTCACGCGGTAATGGAGAGAACGTTCAAACTCCATACAGGCAGTTGGGGGAATTGAACCTGGGTCACTGGCACTGTAAAGCGTTGTGCTAACTACTGTACTGGTCCAGGATGCTGACCGGAGTAGAGAGAGAGACAGGTTGTGTAAGCTAGGGCTTTTTCTCTTTGTCGTGAAGGAGGATGTGAGGTAATTTGATAGAATTGAGCAAGATAATAAGAGGCATAGATTGAGTGACCAGCCAGAGAAGTTTTCCCAGTTATGATTAAGCACAATAATATTAGCATAAGTCCTGAGCGGCAAGGCCTGAAGATTGACAGGGCATGGGATGTTGTCCTGGAGCCACATTTCTGCAAGAACAATTACACAACAGTTCCTCAACTCATGTGGGGTCAGTTGGATTAACATTTTGGGCCAAGACTCTTCACCTGAAATTGTGGGCTGCCTTTACAGGTGTGAATACAGGGGTACAACAAGGTGACATTATCATCTTTTCAGAAGCAAATAGGGATGGGTGAGAAATGCTAGCTTTCCAGTGATGACCAAACTCAAAATATTTAACAACTAATAGAGTTATAAACATCTAGTAATCTTCCAGATGTACCATTTTTGAGACTTTAAAGAAAGTTATGTATTATTTTTCCTGTGGATATGAAGGATCCCACTTTACAGGTTTTGAAAAGAACAAACAAGTTTTCATTGATGTTCGGACTGATATACACTCAGTGACCACGTTATTAGGTACACCTGTACACCTGCTCATTAATACAAATGTGTAATCTGCCAATCAATCGGCAGCAACTCAATGCATGAAAGCATGCACACATGTTCAAACAATTCAGTTGTTGTTCAGACCAGACATCAGAATGGGGAAGAAATATGATCAAGGTGACTTTGACCATGGAATTATTGCTGGTGCAAGACAGGGTGATTTGAGTATCTCAGAAACTGCTCTTCTCCTGGGATTTTCATGCAGAACAGTCTCTGGAACTTACAGAGAATGGTGTGAGAAACAAAAGAAACATCCGGTGAGTGGCAGTTCTGTGGCTGAAATCTCCTTGTTAACGAGGGAGGTCAGAGGAGCGTGGCCAGACTCATTCAAGCTGACAGGAGGGCGATAGTAACTCAAATAACCCCACATTACACCAGCGGTGTTCAGAAGAGCATCTCTGAATGCACAGCATGTCGAGTTTTGAAGTGGATGTGCTGTAGCTGCAGAAGACCACAAACATACACTCAGTAGCCATTTTATTAGGTTCAGAAGGCGTGTAATAAAGTGGCCACAGAGTGTATAGCCATCAAAAGTCATTACTTAAATAGATTATGTGATCATGATTACTTTGCCATTAGTGGAACTTGCTGTGTGGAAATATGAGTCTGCTTTTCTGAGCTATTGCACTTCAATGGCAGTTAATTGACTTCAAAGCTTGGTGCGAAGCCCCGAGGCTTCGAAAGTTGCTACGTAAATGCAGGTTTAACCTTTTAACAAGAGAACATTTGTTGGCCACACAGTTTCACTTTGTGATGCTGCCAAAGTTAGTTACACAGCATGAAATGTTTTTGCAGTGTTGCACCACCCAATGTTCTGCTCAGTAGAAAAGGAATCAACTGTGCTGTGTAATGGTTGGTTTATTGTACACGGTCTACTTCTATTTTGAAAGGAATTGAGACTACAGCGATCATTGTGTAATATGAAGGTATATGTCTGAGTTCCTCCCATCACTGATCTGTTCCTACAACCTATGGACTCACTTTCAAAAACTCTTTAGCTCATGTTCTCAATATTTATCACTATTTATTATTATTACTATTATTTTTATTGTTTTTTTTCTCAGGTCAATCTGGTAAAATCTGAGGTATGGGCATAGCCAAGCACAATTATTTCTCAATTGCTAGGAATATTTGGACTATTCTTGGCCTGAGTAATGTGAGCAGTTTTGGGCCCTTATCTTAGAATGGATGTGCTGAAACTGGAGAGAGCTCACAAAAATTATTTCATGTTTGAATGGCTTGTCATTGGAAGAGCGTTTGATGGCTCTGGGCCTGTATTCACTGGAATTCAGAAGAATGAGGGGTGACCTCATTGAAACCTACTGAATGGTGAAAGGCCTTGATATAGTGGATGTGGAAAGGATGTTTCTTGTGGTGAGAGAGTCTCAGACCAGAGGACACAGCTTCTGAATAGAGGGGTGTCCTTCTAGAATGGAGATGAGGAGGAACTACTTTAGCCAGAGAGTGGTGAATCTGTGGAATTCGTTGCCACAGGCAGCTGTGGAGGCCACATCTTTATGTATAGGCAAAGGTTGATAGGTTCTTGATTGGTTAGGGCGTGAAGGGATATGTGCAGAGGGCAGGAGCCAGGGGTTGAGAGGAAAAACGGAACAGCCATGATGAAGTGGCAGAGTGACTCAATAGGCCAAATGGCCTAATTCTGCTCCCATGTCTTATGGTCTTATTCTAGTCATGTTTAGTATTGTGGCTTTCTGGAGATTTACATAGATATTACTGTGCAGGCCAAATTGTTTAATGCTATTGTGTAGTGACTCTGGGGTGATACCAGTTGTAGATATTACTATTGGGACAATGTATACCCTGTTCATGTTCCATAGCCTTTCAATTTCCTCTTTTATTCAGCATATTCCTGGTATTTTCATGTATTGATTTCTGTAAGTTATGTGTGTTTAGAATGGATATATCTATTAAATAAGTTGTTCTATCTTGTTTATCCTGTATTATTATATCCAGATGGTTATTATGGATTGTCCTGTCTGTATTAATGGATCAGCCATAATTTATTATTATTATTACAATTATTATATACTTTTCTTATTTCTTTTTGTATTTACATAGTTTGTTGTCTTTTGCACATTGGTAATTTGTCTGTCTTGTTGGGTGTTGTCTTTTATTGATTCTATTATGTTTCTTACTGTGATTGCTTGCAAAAAAAATACATCTCAGGGTTGTATATGGTGATATATATGTACTTTGATAATAAATTTACTTTGGACTTTGTGCTTTGATTAGTCCAGTCCATTAGATTACCATTCTGCTGACTGGGCACAGTGGATATGCCCTCTTCTCATTCTCATCAGAATTAGAATCCTGATCATGAGTCCTGATGAAGGGTCTTGGCCCAGATTGTCAACTGTTTATTCCTCTCCATGGATGCTGCCTGACCTGCTGAGTTCCTCCAGCATGTTGTGTGTGTTGCACGGTGGAGCCTGAAGACACACACTCAATGTTTCAGGAACAGTTTCTTCCACTCTGCCATCAGATCTCCGAATGGACATTGAACCCTTGAACACTACTTCACTATTTTTGCTCTTTATTTTGCATTACTTATATATATATATATTTCTTTTAGTAACACAGTGATTTTTTCTGTGTTACTCTGTACTGCAGCTGCAAAACAACAAATTTCAGGACATATGTCAGTGATAATAAACCTGACATTGATTCTAATTCTGTTGCATTATTTCCCCATCCTTATCTAGCTGCTGTTAACTGAGAGTTTACCTCAGAATTAGAATCCTGATAAAGGGTCTCGGATTGAAACACTGACTGTTTGTTCCTGTCCATAGATGCAGCCTGACTCATTGAGTTCCTCCGGTATTCTGTGTTGCAGTGAGGTGCCTGACCCATTGAGTTCCTCCGGTATTCTGTGTTGCAGTGAGGTGCCTGACCCATTGAGTTCCTCCGGTATTCTGTGTTGCAGTGAGGTGCCTGACCCATTGAGTTCCTCCGGTATTCTGTGTTGCAGTGAGGTGCCTGACCCATTGAGTTCCTCCGGTATTCTGTGTTGCAGTGAGGTGCCTGACCCATTGAGTTCCTCCGGTATTCTGTGTTGCAGTGAGATGCTGCTGATGAGTCCACGGACTGTTCAGAAATCTGACGGTCCTCAAGCATCCTTTCAACAACGAGTGTTCTGTTTCTCCCACTCGTACTCCTACCTGCCTGAGTAAGAAGCAGCACTAAGGTTTAGACGGACTCTGTACTGGTGACGAGCTCACTGTTAGAGGGCATTGGAATTGGTTTATCATTGCCATATGTACCGAGACACAGTGAAAAGCGTGTCTTGCACACTGTCCCTACAGATCACAGCATTACACAGAGCACAATACAGAATAAAGTGTAAAAGCTACTAAAACGTGCAGGTGGATGATGAAATGCAAGATAATAACGAGGTAGATTGGGAGGCCAGGAATCCATCTTGTCATACAAGAGGTCCATTCAGGAGTCTGGTTCCAGTGGGATTGAATCTGTCCTTGAGCCTACTGGTACGTGCTTTCAGGCTTTTGTATCTTCTGCATCAATAAGCACTGCCTGAAGTGGGGGGGGGGGGTCTTTGATTATGCTTTACTGAAGCAGTGAGAAGTACAGACAGAGTCCATGGAGGGGAGGCAGGTTCCTGTGATGTGCTGAGCTGTGTCCAGATCTCTCTTGCAGTCACGTGCAGAGCAGTTGCCATTCCGAGCCATTACTCATCCAGACAGAATGCTTCCTGTGGTGCATCAAAAAAAAATAGGTAAGAGTTGCTGGGGAAATACCAAATTCCTTCAGCCTCCTGAGGAAGAAGAGGCATTAGTGAACTGTCTTTGCCATAACGTCAACATGGTTGGACCAGGACACAATAATGGTGAAGTTTACACCTAAGAACGTGAAGCTCTCACACTCTTAACCTCCATACCATTGATACAGACAGGCCCCCTTTTTGAAGTTAATGTCCAGCTCTTTTGTTGACATTGAAGGAAATATAGTGTCATGACGCCATGTCACGGCACCCTATCTCCAGCCTGTACTCCTACTGGTATGTCACAGCCTGACCATCACAGCAAGTTCCTAGTACATGTATATGGTGTTTAAAGTTGATCCTTGATACTTGAGGGAAAGTTTGTTGTCATGACACCATGTCACTAAGCTCTTCTTGTAGTCTGACTCATCACTATTTGTGATGTGGCCAGCTGCAGTGGCAGTGTGCAGGAGTTTGCAGGAAAAGAGCACCAGTACAGTGACTCAATGCGAAGTTCTGAGAGAGCGAGGTTCCCTGGGTAAAGCAATTATGATGGCAGACAATGGACATGGTAAATACATTGATGTCTCATGAGCCATGAATGAAGTTAAAAAATTTCTATGGATGTACAATGTATAAAAATGCTACTTAACATTTTACATGGCAGTGTAAGGAGTTAATATTATGGTATTGCAGTGCCAGCTATCAGGGTTCAATACCTGTCGCTGTCTGTAAGGGGTTGGTGTTTCACAGTGACCACGTGGGTTTCCTCCAAGTACTCTGGTTTCCTCCCACCTTCCAATGACATACACATCTGTAGGTTGATTGGTCACATTTGTGTAATTGGCCGGTGTGGGCTTGATGGGTCAAGAGGGCCTGTTTCTGTGCTTTATGTCCGAATAAAAAATAAATCCAAGCCAACATTGTTGTGAAAAGAAATTTATAAATACACCCAACATAATATTGAATTGTAACTACTGCAGTGGTTGATAAGTCCCAGCACAGGGTTACTAGCTCTTATGAGAACAGTTTGTTATGAAGAATAAATCATACAAGTTATTTATAGTTGTGAAGATAATTATGTTGGAACAATTGTAGAACAACATGTGAAAATAGATAGGAACAAAACGTTAAGTGATACTGTGGAGTTATTTGTATCTGAAGTAGATACTTCAGAAAGGTTAAGTGCAACTCATAATGTAAAGTTTATAGATGAGAAGACCAAGAAACGGTGAGAATTTATAATTAATCAATTATATAACAAGTGTCTATGTCTCTGTATACAGTTATATGATTTCATTTTTGCAAATAAGTAACCTAAGCACTACTTTCCCTCTACCACACTCCCACTCTCACATTCCACAGGGACTCCTTGTCCCTTCCCACTGATCTCTCCCCAGCCTTAACTCTGCAAACAGGACAAATGCCACACCTGTCCCTACACCTCCTCCCTCAGCACCATTCAGAGCCCAAACAGTTCTCCAGGTAAGGCAACACTTCACCTGTGAGCCTGTTGACATTGTCTGCTGTGTCTGGCACTCCTGGGGCAGCCTCCTCTACATCAATGAGAACTAACATAGATTGGAGGACTATTTGTCAAGCACCTTCACTCCGTCCACTACAAAAGGCTGGCTACCCTGGTGGCCGCCTATTGTATTTCCTTTTCCTATTTCCTTCTTGACATGTCAGTCCATGGCCTCCTCTACTGCCACGATGAGGCCACACTCAGGATGGAGGAGCAACACCTCATATTCCACCAGGCAGCCTCTAACCTGATGGCGTGAACATTGATTTCTCCCCCTCCCACTTCTCTCTTTTCCAATCCCATTCTGGTTACCCTCCCACACCTTCTCTTCTCCTTATCTGTCTATCACCACCCTCTGGTGTCCCTCCTTCTCCTACGGTCCATTCTCCTCTCCCCCCACAGCGCAGAAATAGGCTTTTTATCCCACCTAGTCAGATATCTTCTTCCTCCAGCCCTTTACCTTTTCCACCTATCACATCTATGCCTCTCATTTCATCCACCCTCTTCCATCCACCTACCTTCCCTTTCACCTGACTTCATATATTACCTGCCAACTTTTACTCCTTCTCCACATTCTGGCTTCTGCCCCCTTCCTTCCGAGTCTGATGAAGAGTCTTGGCCCGAAACATTAACTGTGTATTCCTCTCCGTAGATGCACAGATGCTGCCTGACCAGCTGGGTTCCTGAAGATATGATCCACTCTTCCTTCAATTCCATTATTACGCCGCGCGGACTAGGTGGGATGAAGAGCCTCTTTCCGTGCTGTAGTGCTCTCTGAATCAAAGTTCAAAGTAAATTTATTATCAAAGTACGTATATGTCACCAGATGTGATTCTAAGATGCATTTTCTTGTGGGCATACTCAGTAAATCCATAATAGAATAATAACCATGACAGAATTAATGAAAAATCATTTGTCTTTTGTTCAAACAGTGTGGCCCTGCTAAAGCAGAGGTGAGGAACCCTGAGGTCCATGAGCCAGTCCTCATTGGAGGATCAGTGGTGGAGAGGGTCAGCAACTTTAAATTCCTGGGTGCCCTCATTTCAGAGGACCTGTCCTGGGCCCAACACAAAGTGTAATTACGAGGAAGACTCAACAGTGACTCTATTTCTTTAGGAGCTTGCGAGCATTCACGTCATGGCATCTAAAGCCTTGACAATCTTCTATAGATGTGTGGTGGAGAGTATATTGACTGGCTGCATCACAGCCTGGTCTGGAAACATCAATGTCTTTGAAAGGAAAATCCTACAGACAGTAATCGATACAGCTCAATCCATCACAGGTAAAGCCTCATCCACTACTGAGCACATCTACATGAAGCTCAGATGCAGGAGGGAAATATCCATCATCCAGGACCCACACCACCCAGCCCATGCTCCCTTCTCACTTCTGCCATCAGGAAAGAGGTACAGGAGCCTCAGGACTCACACCACCCAGCCCATGCTCCCTCCTCACTTCTACCATCAGGAAGGAGGTACAGGAGCCTCAGGACCCACACCACCAGGTTCAGGAAGAGTTATTACCCCTCAACCATTAGGCTTCTGAACCAGAATCAGAGTCAGGTTTATTATCACCAGCATGTGTCGTAAAACTTATTAACCTAGCTGCAGCAGTACAATACATGATAATATAGAAAGAAAAATAAGTAAATCAATTACAATAAGTATGTGTATTGAATAGATTAAAAATAGTGAAAAAACAAATAATCTACATTAAAAAAGGTGAAGTAGTGCTCATGGGTTCTATGTCCATTTAGGAATCGTATGACAGAGGGAAATAACTTTTTTCTTCTGTTTTGTATTTGCACAGTTTGTTGATTTTTGCACGTTGGTTGTTTGTTGGTCCTGTTGCCTGTGGCCTTTCATTGGTTCTACGGTAGATTTTATATTTACTGTGAAAGCTTGCAAGAAAATGAATCTCAGAATTGTATATGATGACATCAGAATTGGAATCAGAATCAGGTTTAATATCACTGACATATGTTGTGAAATTTATTGTAATGTGTCATCAGTACATTGCAATTTATAATCATAAAAAGCATAAATTACAGTAAGAGGTATATATATTTATATGTTTAATTTAAATTAAATAAGTAGTGCAAAAAGGGAAAAAAATAAGTAGTGAGGTAGTCTTCATGGGTTCAATGTCCATTCAGAAATTGGATGGCAGAGGGGAAGAAGCTGTTCCTGAAACATTGACTGTGTGCTTTCAGATTCCTGTATCTCCTCTATGATGGTAAAAATGAGAAGAGGGCAAGTCCTGGGTAATGGGGGTCCTTAATGATGGATACCACCTTTTTGAGGCATTGTTCCATGATGGTGTTCTTGATGCTGTGGAGTCTCATGCACATGATGGAACTGGTTCAGTTCACAACTTTTTGCAGATTTTTCTGATCCTATGCAATGGCCTCCCTCCCTCCCACACCAGTCAGAGCTGCAGCCTGTTAGAATGCTCTCTCATCTGTAGAAATTTGCAGGTATCTTTGATGATGCACTAAATCTTCTCAAACTCCTAATGAAATAAAGTACATATATGTTCTTTGATGAACTTTGAACTTTGTATAACTGTCTCCAGAATCTCCATTCTGGCATAGCCACACATAGTACTTGTTATAATTACCTCCAACAAACTTGTAAACTTTAGTCTCCAAATATTGTTCATGGCGTTCTCTGCTCACTTTTCAGTCCAGGTTGCTGGGTCACCGAGCCCTGGGGCCAAATTTTGGGAGCATTTATTTCATATTTCTGTGAAAGAATTTATTGAGTATTAAGACAACGGTGGGTGCAAAAATCCATAAGCTAACAGCTTGGCTGCTGTTTCTAAAATGTAAAACTTTCCACATCAAAACAAATCCAGAAAACTCCTTTATGACCTAAGAGTATTGGCAAGGAAGTAAGATGTGGGTCTCTAAATATTGTTCATGGCATTCTGTAGATGACTTGTTCTCCAGATTGCTGGTAAAGGTTCTTCTTGCAGGGGCTGAGCATTCAGATTTCAAGTTATCATGATACTTACCTATAAATATTCATGCCTTTGTCTCAAGATCCAGGGTGAAGTTTCCAAACATAATTTGCCACTCAGCTGATATTGTCATGTCAGGAGTCAAAGCAATGTCAAAATAAATTTATTTTCGAAGTATGTATTCTATATATTACCATATACTACTTTGAGATTTATTTTTTGCCAGTATTTGTAGAAAATAAAGAAATAAAATAGAATTTATGAAAAATTATGCATAAAGTCTGACAAACAACCAATGTTCACAAATGGTGCAAATAAATAATGCTGAGAACATGAGTTGCAGAGTTCTTGAGAGTGAATCTGTAGGTTGAGGAATCAGTTTAGAGTTGAGGTGAGTGAAGATATCCACACTGATTCAGGAGCCTGATAGTTGAAGGATAATAACTGTTCCTGAGCCTGGTGATGTGAGACCTGCATCTTCTGCCCAATGAGAAGAGAGAATGGCCTGGATGATGGGGGTCTTTGAGGATTCGATGCTACTTTCTTGTGGCAGAGCTCCTTTGTAAATTGCTCCTTGGTGGGGAGGCCTTTGCCCATGGTGGACAGAGCTGCATCCATCATGTTTTAGATTTTTCTGTTCCTGTATATTGGTGTTTCCATACCAGGCCTTAATTATGTTATCCGTCCTACCTCCCTCCTCACCTCTCACCTGCCAGCTTGTGCTCCTTCCTCTCTCTCACCTTCTTATTCTGGTTTCTTCCTCCTTCCTTTCCAGTGCTGATGAAGGATCTCAGCCTGAAATGGCAACCTCCATAGGTGCTGCTGGACCTGCTGAGTTCCCTCAGCTTTTTGTGTGTTGTCATTCTAAGGATGTCCCACAAATGTTGCCACACATTTTGGTGCCAACATAGCAGACTAATGACTTTCAACAAAACAACCACCAAACACCAGCAGCAAAACAGTCTCCTTTCAGCCCTCCCACCAGTACCATAATCCGACATAACGGGGGAATGGACAGATTGGTGGTTGATATCATTTGTTTCTTCTTTTAGTTCATAATGGTTCATCATTCACTTTGCTGTTAATTGTTTTCCACTCAACCCACAGAACAAAAAGGGCATGGAAGGGGATGCAATATATTGCAAAGGGTATGCAAAGAAAATGAGCTATTGGTTAGTGTGAATGTGCTACAGCTGGGAGGGACAATTCTCTAAATAAATGAAAAAAATAAAGAAAGCCGTAGTGAAATGACATCTAGTGAACGAGTGGAATTGGTCAGCACTGACCACCAAAAGCTGGTGCAAGGGCCACTCATCTGGAGTAGCAAGTGTGATTGGCTGCAGGACTCAATTCGTAACTGTCCACAGGATTCCAGGAAGAGAGTAGAGACCAGAAGCACCAAAGATTCTGCAGATGCTGGAAATCCAGAGCAACACACACAAAAGATGCTGGAGGAACTCAGCAGGTCAGGCAGCATCTATGGAAAGGAGTAAACAGTCAATGCTTTAAGCTGAGATCTTTCATCAGGACTGGAAGAGAGGAGGGTAGAAGCCTGATTAAGAAGGTGGGGAGGGGGAGAAGTACAAGCTGGCAGGTGACTGCTGAAGGTGGGTGGGTGGGGTGGGGAAGGGGAGATGAAATGAGAAGCTGGGAGATGATAGGTGGAAGAGGTAAAAGGCTAAAGAAAAGGCTTCTTCAGAAAAGGCTCTGTCCTCTCTGGACTCCTTACAGACGACATCAGAATTGAACTCTGAGCTCCAACGCCCTGAGGTATAGAAGCATTGTGCTAATCGCTACGCTGCTGTGGCGACTTGCTGAGTTCCTGTAATATTTTGTGTGAGGTTCAAATGTGAGATGGATAAATACTGGAAAGTAAGACAAGCGGAGCCAATTGTATCTGCTTGTATTTTATATAACTACTTATATACAAGTATCAGCTTACTATGATTCCTAGTGGCTGTAGTATGCACATAACAGTTTAATACACCTCTAGTGGTTCTACAAAGTGTAATTCTGGAAACTTTCTTCGGCATTAAGTGAATACATGTTTTCTCATTGATTCATTTTTACCACAGTATTGAATAAATATTTTCTAATTGGTTTATCGTTTATAGATTTGAATGGAATTTTTCTTATCTCTGCATATAAAAGTAGCTGCTTTATTCTAGGTGCGATGGTTGGTTTCTCGCTTCTTCAAGTACGAGACCCCCGCCACTGTTCTGTTCCTGTTCTCTTTGTCTATCAACTCTTAATAAAACATTCGTGAAGTAACAAGTTTTGTGCCTTGTTCTTGACTTCTAAGGAGCTCTTGATTTAAGCACCAAACTCCATCAGAGCTATAGAGAAAAGATAGAAAAGTGGGTCAGCCTGCATGGACTCAATCTGATGACTGACTATTTTTTGCATTGTAATTAATCTGTGATCTTTATGATTCTGGGTATACATACACCTTAATGAGATGATTCAATAATTATTTTTTATTGGAAGAGATAAGTCCTTTAAACAAACAAATAAAAGATGAATGTGAAGATAAGTTCAAGTTCAAGTTCAGTTTATTGTCATTCAACCGTACCCATGTATACCACCAAATGAAACAACTTTCCTTCGGACCAAAGTGCACAACAGGGTACATATAACTCACACACATAACACATGAAATAATATTCCCACAAATAAAAAGGTGCACATTTGATAAAAGTTAAAAAGTAAACAGTATAATGTTCCTTGTGTTTTATATGCGATGAGACGTGGGTTGTGGCAGTGAATTCAGTAGTCTTACTGGGGAAAGAAGCTGTTTCTCATTCTAACGGTCCTTGTCCTAATGCTATGGTACCTCCTGCCTGATGGTAGGGGGTCTAAGAGATTGTTGGACAGATTGGGAAGAGGGTGATGGAATCATGGACTATGTTAAAGACCCTGAGTATGCAGCACTCCTGATAAATATTGCTAACGGATGGAAGGGAGACCCTGACGGGCGTTTTAGCAGTCTTGCAATCCTTTTGTAAGGACATGTGGTGAGATGCTTTGTAATTCCTGTACCAGACAGCGAGGCATCTGCTCAGGACACTCCTGATGGTAAATGTGTTAAGTTATACATTTAGTAAGATAATTATATTTATTAAGATAATTTTCAGGATACACTCTGAGGAAGTCGTAGGCCACAGCCTTGGTCAGAAATAATAAATAATCTCAATTTAAGATGGCAAAATATCACTTTTAATCATTGAAGGTATTTACTTTTTTGCTGACCTGTAATAAATGTGACTGCCAGAAAGAAAACTGCCCTGATTAAAAAAAGCTTTCTTTTTTTTCCTGAAATGCAATGACATATCTTTGTTGTGCTGACTTCTGCTTGTAAAAAATGGGTTTAATTTAGCATTAGTCGAATACTTAATAAAGATTTCAAATTAATACCTTGCCAATTTGCCGATAAATGTTATACAGAAGTACACTGATTGGCCACTTTGTTAGACAGAGGAGTGGAACCCGGTGTGGTCTTCAGCTTTTGTAGCCCATCCACTTCAAGGTTTGTCATGTTGTGCATTCAGAGATGCTCTTCTGCACACCACAGTTGTAACGTGTGGTTATTTGAGTTGCTGTCGCCTTTCTGTCAGCATTCTCCTCTGACCTCTCTCATTAACATGGCCTTTTCACCCACAGAACTGCTGCTCACTGGATGATTTTTGATTTTTGCACCATTTTCTGTAAACTCTAGAGACTGTTGTGCATGAAAATGTCAGGAGATCAGCAGCTTCTGCAATACTCAAACCACCCCCCATCTATCATTAGTTATTGGCTTGGATGTAAATTTCCCCATTAGTAAAAATATCCACAGCAAAGCAAACCCAGAGAGCTGCACAATTATTTAGAGTCAATGAGTCATACAGGAGAAAGCAGGAGAATGCAGTTGAATGGGGGAATAGCTTAGCCATGATGAAATGGCAGAGCAAACTCGATGGGCTGAATGGCCTAATTCTGCTCCTATATCTTAAGGTATTATGGTCTGGTAATATGACAGTGAAATAGGCCCTTCAGTCCAGAGTTAAATGCTGACCAAGATGACCTAAAAATAGACATTAAAAGATCAGCAAAGTGAAAGAAACAAGGTCAATATGGTAAATCAAATCAAAGATATGAAAGGATGCACCAGGAACATTTCCTTTTCCACCAAAACAAAGGCAAAAATGAATATTGCATCCTTCAGAGGAAAGATGGTAGTACTGATGGTGTAGCAGAGATGTAATTGCCCCGATTCATGGGCAGGATCTGGCTCGAAGGGCTGTCTGCAGTCTCTATATGGCTGCACGCCCTTGTGGTAGTGAGGATCCCTGATCTCACTAGCTCTCCACACCTACTCAATCCTAAATTTTATCCTTGATGAAATGTTTTCTCAACCATAGAGAGATTAGCTCTTTTTGTTACATTGAACTGTTGAAAGGTACAGTGAAGTGTGTTGTTTTGTGTCAACAACCAACAAAGTTCGAGGATGTACTGCAGCCAAGTGTTGCTACACTTCCAGTACGAACACAGCATGCCGCCAATTTACTAATCCTAAACAGTTCGTTTGTTCCTCATGTGCTATGTCGTGCGGCTTGGGTGATGTTATGTTGAAGTTGTATAAGGCATCGGTGAGGCCTAATTTGCTGTATTGTGTGCAGTTCTGGTCATCTACCTACTGGAAATATGTAAACAAGGTTGAAAGAGTGCAGAGAACATTTACAAGGATGTTGCCAGGTCTGGAGGATCTGAGTTATAAGAAAAAATTGAATTGGTTAGACTTTATTCCTTGTAACATAGAAGTCTGAGAGGAGATTTGATAGAGAGATACAAAATTATGAGGGGTATAGATCAGGTAAATGCAAGCAGACTTTTTTCCACCGGGGTTGGGTGGGACTACAACCAAAAGTCATAGGTTAAGGATGAAAGGTGAGAAGTTTAAGGGGAACATGAGGGGAAACTTTTTCATTATGAGGGTCAAGAGAGTATGGAATGAGTTGCCTGCACAAGTGTTGAATATGAGCTTGATCTCATTGTAGAAGAGAAGTTTGGATAGGTACATGGATAGTAGGGGTATGAAGAGCTGTGGTCCCAGTGCAGGTTGATGGGAGTAGGCTGTCTAAATGGACTAGGTGAGCCGAAAGGCCTGTTTCTATGTTGTACTTCTCTATGACCCTAAATAGGGCAAATGAGGATTGATTCTGTTATGGTTATTATGCTATGGATTTATTGAGTATGCCCACAAGAGGATACATGTCAGGGTTGTATATGGTGAAACATATGTACTTCGATATATGTGTATTTTGAACTTTGATATTTGAACTTTTGAATGACGTGACAGAGTTCATGGTTTCATGGACCTTTCAGAAATCTGCTGGTAGAGGGGAAGAAGCTGTTCCTGAAATGTTGAGTGTGGGTCTTCAGGCTCCTGTAATGGCGAAGATCTCCATCATGTGCAGGGGATTGACATTCTGTTATGAATGTTTAAGAATTAAGTGAACAAGAAAACTTTTTCTTTTGCTCTCTAGACCGGGATTAATGATAATACTTTGAGTTCTCAAACCACTTGCTCGTGGAGTTGCTGATATAGATCTATCTTCAGTAATGGATGCTGGGAAATCAGCCGTGGTGTTCTAACTTGAAATAATTTGTAATGAGAAAAGTCCAGAATGTTTCAGCCATATTTCTACAGCTCCTGAATTTCAAAGGCTTTCATTGTCAGTGCACACTCGAGCTTGCTTTTAATGGACGAGTGTCACTCCGAGTGCTTGGATTGTGTACAATGTCAATATTAAACAGATTCAGACACTCTGGGTTCCATCCTGCTGCCAAATTCTCTCTCAATCATGTATCACGTAACCTAATGCGCTTCATTATACTTGTGCTCACGTGGGCGCCTGTGGGCTTCGTGGAGTGGTAATATCCCTGTCTGTTAGGCTGGAGCCACAGTCCCCAGGGAAGCAGTCATTTATCCGATCATCTTGTGTAAAGACCCCTGGCAATCTGACTGACTTAAAGTGAATGAATTATGCGCTGAACTGAGGAAGGAAATTGGCATCTGCTTCAATGATTTCATGCTTGGCTTTGCAGAGCTGCTTGGATATTGACAGAGTCAGATCCCTTTTTGTGTGTGCATGGGAGAGATTATGCCTTGGGGTCCTGATTTTCACAGGCGTGCATACGTCAAGCCTTCAAGTCTGAGTTCCTATGGTGAGCCATGAAGACTTCTATTCCACTCAAGTTGAATAGGAACATCTATACCCATGTCATTCGACAGATGCATCCTAACAAACTGCATCACTGCTTGGTACGGAAACTGCACAGTGCTGGGCAGAAAGGCTTTACAACGAGTAGCCTAAACTGCCCAATATATCACTGGCACCAGCCTACCCACTACCAAGGTCATATGTACAGAAAGGTGCTGGAAAATTAACATCATGAAGGATCCCACCAACCCTTTCATGGACTGTTTATCCCCTCCCATTGGGGAGGAGGCTACGTAGCATCCCCACCAGGACCACCAGACTCAAAAACCGTTACATACTTTCCCCAAGCAGTAAGGCTGATTAACACCTCCACCCAGTAACACACCCCTCCACACCCCCAACCACCACTACTTCATCATTTCCTGTCAGAGACACCTTATGTACAGACGCTCCTGTACTTAGCATTACTTTATGGAGATACCATCAATAAGCTATCTTATGTATTTATATTTATTACTTTTTTATTATTATTGCATTCTTTATCTTATTGTGCTTTTTATGCTGCATTGGATCTGGAGTAATAATTATTTCATTCTCCTTTACACTTGTGTACTGGAAATGACATTAAAAGATTTTGAATCTCCTATTCCCGCGTGATGTCCATTAGCCAATTCAGTAATATAACGGTGTAAGGAAAGAGTTAACTTTGATTCCTCCTTGGTATAGTAGTTGTGTGATCATTTGGGTCAAGTGTGATGTTCTCCCAAGGGATTGTTCCCATAATGGAGGAAGCGTGTGCGTGATTTTGTTTAACGTAGGGAGGCTGATGCACAGGCAGCCAACACACGGTCCGTAACAGACTGGGGTCAGGGCCCAGTGGTAAGGAATGCAAGATGACCGGGGACCCTTCACTGCTACAGCCTTCCCCCACCTTCACTGCCATTGGGATGTGTCATTGCTTTCTGTCAGCTCCACCACTGAGATTGCTCTTTGTCTGATCCCCTCTCTTGACATTAGTGCCATGGGTGACCTTACAAGCAGCTAAACTCCAGACGGCATCGCTCTCAGGACCTCAGGAATCCCCAGGCCTCTCCACCATGATAAAGTATTGATCCTCCTTGCTGTGTGCTGAAATGTTAATACAAAATGGATGTTTGTGGAGCAACATAGTGCTTGCCTGGGATGTGGGAATGTTTTGAGAAAGTATAAGGGAATCAGTCCACAGCCATGTTTCAAGAATTTTGTTTGAGTACCCATGGCCTGGAGACGTGCAGGAACACACGTCCTTGAGATTAGATGCTGATGAAGAATGTTTTCCTCTTTACAGACCTCTTGTCTCTGTTCTCTAAGTTATGTGTCTAGGCCAAAGGTTGTAAGAGATAAGAAGCTAGTACCAATATATATTTATTGAGATATAGCACAAAATAGGTCCTTTTGGCCTTTCGAGCCATGATATCCAGCAATCCCAACTTAATCCTAGCCTAATTACAGAATGATTTGCAATGACCAACTAACCTATTAACCGGCATGTGTTTGGACTGTGGAAGGAAATGGGAGCACCTGAAGGAAACCCATGGGGTCACGTGGAGAAAGTATAAACTTCTTACAGACAGCGGCAGGAACTGAACCCGGGTGGCCGGTACTGTAAACCACTATACTGCTGTGCCTTTATCACTTAATAGTGTTGTTAGATTTTGGAAGGGAACTTGAAGGGTAAAACAATGGACAAGTGGAAATCTTTCCTTAGGCTGAGATGTGGCCAGTGTTACCTATTGGAGATAGAAACAAAGATATTGAAAGAGAGAAGGGGGGGGGGAGAGAGAGAGAGAGAGAGAAGGGGGCGGGGAGAGAGAGAGAGAGAGAAGGGGAGGGAGAAAAAGAGAGTGCATAGTGAGAGAGGGAGGGGGGAGCGGGCAGGAGATGGCAAAAGAGAGAGAGTGAGGAGTGGGAGAGAGAACAAGCTGTTGGGCATCTGTGGTTCTCTCCGGCAGTATAGTGTATGCCACACCTTCCTGATTAGTTGGCACGTATTATTTTCATTTCTGCTACTTTATTAATAATATTCTTACTTTCCTTATTTTATTTTTATGCAACTCTAATGAAACAATTTCATATAACCTTTAATACATGCACAGTACCTTGTTTGCAAGTAATTCTCGCTGCAGAATTAGGAACAAATTTTTAAATATTTCATTACAAAGGGCACATATCTAACAGTTTTTGCTGGGATTATATTGATCATGGCACTTGGGCATATGGTAGAACGGGCGATGATGGTGACATGAAAGCTGCTATTTACACCGCTGCTTAGATTGAGCCATGTAGTTGGATCTCATTCAGGAGATCTTTTAAACAGGATGTGTGATGATGTCGCCCACACAAGATGTTGTATTGGACACACAAATATTTAAAGGATCTTGGCATTTCAAGTTTGTGCTGTTAGCTCACCTACATTGTGCTGTGGCTAAATCCTTAATTCACTTCCTTAAGTCATGGTCAGGTACCTGCTTTAGCCCAGAGGTGAAACTTTTGCCTCTGGACAAGATGATCCTGGATTTAAGATTCATAATTCGTGCTTGAGCAGGTTATTCAGCCTGGCATGAGTCCACTGCTGTGAAAGGACGTAAACTTTCAGATGAGCTGTTGAAACTTTACCCCATCTGCTTTATCAGGTAGATTTTGAAAAATTACATCGATCAGAGATTTTCTTGCTGCCATTCATATTTTCCGATTATAGATTTTCTGGTATGGAAGAATTTTATTTGTGCTGGAAGGTGGAGAATCTGTGGAATTCATTGCCACGGACAGCAGTGGAGGCCAAGTCATTTGGTACATTTAACACAGAGCTTGATAGGCATCAAAGGTTACAGGGAGAAAGCAGGAGAATGGGGGCTGAGAGGGATAATAAATCAGCCATGTTGGAATGGTGGAGCAGACTCAATTGGCTGAATGGTTTAATTCTGCTTCTATGTATGGAAGGAAAGCTTGGAAATTCGTTGACATGTACAAGTGATGGACATGAAGTAGAATTGAGACTCTTCTTGTCTTAGCAATATTTAGATACAGTTTTGTGCAAAAGCCTTAGGTACATATATATAGTTATGGGGTGCCTAAGACTTTTACTCAGCACTGTAGTAATTTTATGTATTGCACCTCACTGCTGTGCAAAAAATACAAATTTCGTGACATATGTGAATGATGATAAACCTGATTCTGATATGGACTGAATGTGGGAAGGGGGCAGGGACCAGGGAATCACGTTTGGGAAAAGAGGAAGGGAGAGGGGAGGGAATGGGAAGCACCAGAGAGATATTCTGTAATGATCATTAAACCAATTGTTTTGAATCAAATGATCTTGCCCAGTGTCTCAGGTCTACCCCCATGCCAGCCCTTGCCCATGGCACTCCGCTGCAACCTGTCCTGCATCCCTCCCATGGTGCTCCACCCTCGTCATCCTTCACTCACACCAGATTTACAAATTCACTTTCTGCTCCACATTGACAAGTAGAGTACTGTGCAAAAATCTTAGGCATCTGAGCTATTCATAGGTCCTTAAAACCTTAGCACAGTTTTGTATGACTGACACCTCTACAAATGGACCATCTTCTTCATTATCTTGTTGTCCTTTGTGAAATAGCGGTCTTTTCATTCATTGGTAGTTTGAGAAGATTTGGTATGTCTCCAAAGACGTTTGCAAATTTCTACAGATGTATGATGGAGAGCATCTTGACTGGATGCATCATATTCTGGTATGAAACCTCCAATGCACAGCACCACAAGAAGGTGCAGAGGGTTGTAAATTCAGCCAGCTTGGTCACAGGCAGAAATTTGCCTGCTATTGAGGATAGCGTCGAAAAGTGGCGTCTCAAGAAGGCAGCATTCATCATTAAAGATTCTCACTCTCTGGGACTTGCAGTCTTCATGTTATTGTCAACAGGGAAGAGGTACAGGAACCTGAAGATCCACGCTCAGTGGTTTAGAAACAGCTTCTTTCCCTCTGCCATCAGATCTCTGAACAGTCCATGAGTTAATGAATATAATCTTGATATTCCTCTTTTGCATAATTTATGTATTAGGCAAGTACACTCAGTGGCCACTTTATTAGGTACAACTGTACACCTGCTCATTAATGCAAATATCTAATCAGGCACTCATGTGGCAGCAACTCAATGCATAAAAGTTGTAGGCTTGGTCAAGAGGTTCAGTTGTTCAGACCAAACATCAGAATGGGGAGAAATGAGATCTAAGTGACTTTGACTGTGGAATAATTGTTGGATAAGGTTCAAAGTAAATTTACTGCCCTATTGTCCTGTTTATTATTTATTGTAATGCCTGCACTGTTTTGTGCACTTTATGCAGTCCTGGGTAGGTCTGTAGTCTAGTGTAGTTGTTTTATTTTCCTCTCTGTTGTTTTTTTTACGTAGTTCAGTGCAGTTTTTGCACTGTGTCATGTAACACCATGGTCCCTAAAAATGCTGTCTCATTTTTACTATGTACTGTACCAGCAGTTATGGTTGAAATGACAATAAAAGTGACTTGACTTGACTTGACTTGATTTTCTAAGTACATATATGTCACCATATACAACCCCGATTTGCAGGAACACTCATGAATCTAATAACCATAATGGAATCTATGAAAGACTGCACCAACACAGTGGACAACTAGTGTGAAAAAGACAACAAAGTGTTAATAATAATAATAATAATAATAAATAAGCAATAAACATTGAGAACCTGAGATGAAGAGTCCTTGAAAGTGAGCCCATAGTTGTGGAAATAGTGATGGGGAAAGCGAAGTGGTGCCAGATGGGGTGGTTTGAGTATGTCTGAAACTGCTGAACTCCTGGGGTTTTCATGCACAACAGTCCCTAGCATTTACAGAGAATGTTGCAAGCAAAGCAAAAGAAAAAAACATCCAGTGAGCAGCAGATCTGTGGATGAAACACCTCATTAATGAGAGAGGACAGAGGAGAATGGCCAGACTGGTTTAAGCTGACAGGAAGACGACAGTAACTCAAACAACCATGCATTACAAGAGTGGTGTGCAGAGGAGCATCACTGAATGCACAAAATGTCAAACCTTGAAGTGAATGGGCTACAGAAGCAGATGACCACAAACATACATTTAATGGCCACTTTATTAGGGACAGGAAGTGTTGAATAAAGTGACAACAGAGTGTACTGTATGTACCCATGGATCTATCCAACTATGTCCACCCATCATTCATTTATTTATATATATACACTTCCTTATTTGCTTACTCATCTGATTATCTATCTGCTTATTTATCTACTCTCATTTATTTATTTATTTGTGCATATTATGTAAGGATTAGTTTACACAACTGATGTGATGTTCAGTCTTTTGCACATTGACTTCCTGAAATTTTGGCATAAAGGTAGCGTTTAATATTTCTGAAGGTAGACCCTTCATTGGTTCCAATAACCATTGCTCTCACTGAATCCTTCCAGAATATCCTGCTTTTATTCTGGATTTGAAATGTCTGTATGGAATGTACGGCCAGGGGTGATGGTGGAGGCAGATACATTCGGGACATTTAAGAAACATGGATGACAGAACATTGAGGGCTATGTAAAACCAATATACCTTAAGACATAGGAGCAGAATTATGCCTTTGACCCATTGAGTCTGTTCTACCATTCTATCATGGCTGATTTATTATCCCTTTCAACCCCATTCTCCTGTCTTCTCACTGTAACCTTTGACACCCTGACTAATCAAGTACCTGCCAACCTCCGCTTTAAATGTACCCAATGACTTAGCTTCCACAGCCGTCTGTGCCAAAGAAAGACACAGATTCACCACCTTGGAGGTGCGTGTAGGAGGGAAGGGCTAGACTGAGTAGGTTGAAAGGTCAGCACGGCATTGTGGGCCAGAGGGCCTTTCATGTGCTGTAATGTTCTATGTTCTATGTAATTTGGATCAGAAAAAACACCTGCAAACTTTTACACAACTTTTCCAACTGATCTCAACAGCACCTTTCAAACATCTCTTCTCCCATTTTTCCAGAGATACAAAAAAATTAATTCAGATGCATGAGGCCAGTTCAGAATTGCAATGGGATTGATGTGGGAAGCAGATATCAAGAAGATCTTCCATGATCTGTAATTTCACAGCAAAACATGTATGAAATTGTTATGTGTTACACAACTGAGGTTCATCTATAATCCATTTTCTAATCTTTACGATGAACACCCTCATGATGATGTGATTGCAACGAAGATTGAAGAGGTTGCAGCCTAAGATGGGGGAGGGGGTTGGGAGGAGTTGCCAAATGAAGAAAGAGGAAGCAGACTGGTCCTAGATTTTCCAGACTTTTAAAAATGGGAGGTGGTCTTATTAAAGGCAGCCTGGTAGCACAGCGGTTAGCGCAAGTGCTTTACGGTGCCAGTAATCGGTGACCAGGGTTCAATTCCTGCCACTCCTATGAGGAGTTTGTATGTTCTCTTTGTGACCATATGGGTTTCCTCTGGGTGCTCTGGTTTCCTCCCAAATTCTAAAGACATACTTGTTAGGGTTAGTGAGTTATGGGTGTGCTATGTTGGCCCTGGAAGCGTGGTGACACTTGTGGGCTGAAAACAATATACTTCAATATACATGTGACAAGTAAAGCTAGTCTTTAAAAAATCTTTATCCCCTGGATTCCCATTATCAGCTACACAGATTGTCATACCCTCTTATTCCTGTTGACTGATGAATCGTTATGGCCAGAAGACTTTTAAGACCATAATACCATAAGAGTTAGGAGCAGAATTAGACCATTTGGCTCATCAAGTCTGCTCTGCCATTACGTCATGGCTGATCCAATCCTCTCAGCTCCAATCTCCTGCCTTCTCCTCAAAACCCTTCATGCCCTGATCGATCAAGAATCTATCAACCTCTGCCTTAAATATATGTGCATAAAAACTTGGCCTCCATAACTGCCTGTGGCAAAGAATTCTACAGATTCAGCTTTCTCTGGCTAAAGAAATTTCTCCTCATCTCCATTCTAAAAGGACACCCCTCTATTCTACTCCTCCTACCCCCCCCACCCCCATCTTAGGCTGCAACCTCTTCAATCTTCGTTGCAATCACATCATCATGTGGGTGTTCATCGTAAGGATTAGAAAATGGATTATAGATGAACCTCAGTTGTGTAACCCCCTTTCGTCTTAGACTCTCCCACCATAGAAAACATCTTCTCCACATCCTCTCTATCAAGGCCTTCCACCATTCGATAGGTTTCAATGAGATCACCCCTCAAATCTTCTGAATTCCAATCAATACAGGCCCAGAGCCATCAAACTCTCTTCAAATGACAATGTATTCAATCCTGGAATCACTTTCGTGAACCTCCTTTTGTTTCATCTTCAGACCAAAGCATAATACAAATCTTTAATAGACTTATAGACTCATAAAGCACTGCAACAGAGGAGCAGATCCCTTGGCCCATCTAGGACATGACAAATTATTATTCTACCTAGTCCCACTGACCTACACCTGGACCAGAGCCCTCCTCACCCCTCCCATCTATGTACTTATCCAAATTTCACTTAAATGTTGAAATGTTGGGGTAGCACAGTAGCATAGTGGTCAGCACAGTACTTTACAGTACTTGTGACCGGGTTCAATTCCCACTGCTGTTGTAAGCAGTTTGTACGTTCGCCCCATGACCACGTGGGTTTCCTCCGGGTGCTCCAGCTTCCTCCCATAGTCCAAAGACGTACTGGTTAGTAGGTTAATTGCCCTGTGACTAGGCTTGGATTAAATCGGGGGAATGCTGGATGGCATGGCTCAAAGGGCCTGTTTTACATTGTATCTCAATAAATAAGTAAATAAATAAATGGAACCTACATCCACCACTTCTGCTAGCAGCTCATTCAACACTCTCACCACCCTCTGAGTGGAGATGTTGCCCTTAAATATTTCACTTTTCATCTTTAACCTATGACCTCTAGTTCTTATCTCACACAACTTCAGTGGAAAAAGCCTGCTTGCATTTACCCCCTCATTATTTTGTAATGTACAAACATGTGTTGTTTTTATTGGGTTTCCAAGTCTGCATGAAATAAAAAAGGGCATCCATTAGTCAAACAGAAAACATTTGCCATGGATCCCTGCCACCCATTCCTCAAACTCAGACAACTAGAGGACATGCCGATTCAGCGACAAAAAAATTGGCTCCCTTGCAGCAATTCAAAAGAAAACAGCGCTTGGAATTTCCACAGAGGTTCTCCAGTTGCAGATCAGCAGAACTTCCATAAAAATTGAATAAATGGCTAAACCACTGAATGACTAAAATTGGCTGGCTACAACGTTTTTCCAAGATTTTTGCTGAAGCTACACTGAGAAACTGGAGAAATCCTGGATGAATGCTGCCTACTTATGTGCGATATATACTGAGTGCATCTTTGTGGTCTTCTGCTGCTGTAGCCCATCCACATCAAGGTTTGACGTGTTGTGCATTCACCACTGTTGTAACTCGTGTTTATCTGAGTTACTGTCGCCTTCCTGTCAGCTTGAACCAGACTGGCTATTCTTCTCTGACCTCTCTCATTAACAAGATATTTTCACCCACAGCACTGCTTCTCACTGGATGTTTTTTGCTTCTCGCACCATTCTCTGTAAACTCTAGATTAGAGACTGTTGTGTGTGAAAATCCCAGGAGATCAGCAGTTTCTGAGATACTCAAACCACCCCGTCTGGCACCAACAATCATTCTTTGATGAAAGTCACTTAGATCAGTGGTGATGTTGCCCTCACCTGCATCTCCTCCATTATCCATATATACTGCATCCACCCCATCTTACCACCACCAACTGAACAATGATAAAGTTCCTCTTGTCCTTACCTACCACTCCATAAGCATCCAATACATCATTCTGCACAACATCTGCCATCTTGAAAGAGATACTACCAGTAGACACATCTTTACCCCTCCTCCATTTTTCACTTCCCGCAGGAATTGCTTACTCCATGTTTTCCTTGTTCATTTGTCCATCCCCACTAATCTCCCTCCTGGCACTTATTCCTTTAAGTTGCCAAAATGCTACACCTGCCCATACACCTCCTCCCTCACCTCCGTTCAGGCCCCTAAACATTTCTTCCGGGTAAGGCAACATCTCCTGTGAATCTGCTGTGGTCTTCTGTTGTGTCTAGTGCTCCTGATGTGGCCTCATCTACATCGGTGAGACTAGTTGTAAATTGGGGTACTGGTTTGTCAAGCACCTCCGTTCCATATGCCAAAAATGAAACTTCCGGATGGCCCAACATTCCCATTCCTGTTCCGACATGTCGATCCATGGCCTTCTCTTGTGACACAATGAGGCCACCCTCAGGGTGCAGAAGCAACACCTTATATTATGTCTGGGTAGTCTCCAACCTGATGGTATGAATATTGATTCCTCCTTCCAGTAAAAAAAATTCCTTCCCTCTCTCTTTTTCTTCTATTCCCCACTCTGCTCTCTTACCTCTGCTCACCTGCTTATCACCTCCACTTGGTTCCCCTTCTCTTTCCCTTTCTCCTAAGGTCCTCTCTTCTCTCCCATCAGATTCCTTCCTCTCCAGCCCTTTACCTTTCCCACCCACTGGCTTCACCTGTCACTTTCTAGCTATCCTCCCTCCCCACCCCACCTTCCTGATATCTTTCCCCCTCCCTTTTCAGTTCTGATGAAGGGACTAGGCCTGAAACATTGACTGTTTACTGCTCTCCATAGCTGCTGCCTTCCCTGCTGCATTCCTCCAGCGTTTGTGTGTGTTGCTTTGGATTTCCAGCACCTGCAGAGTCTCATACGTTTACCCATCACTAAGGACCCTCTCCATCCAGGACACACCCTCTTCTCATGCTGCTATCAAGGAGGAGGTACAGGAGCCTGAAGATACACATTCGCCATTTCAGGAACAGCTTCTTCCCCTCCACCATCAAAATTCTGAATGGACAATGAACCACTTAATGGTGCCATCTTCAATCCAGGTGGCAACTGCTTGCATGCAACTCTGCTGGGAATTTTTGCACTACTTATTTAACTATACACTTCTTATAATGATTTATAGATTTCATTATTATGTATAGCAATGTGCTGCTGGCACAAAGATGACAAATTTCTTGCCATATGCCAGTGATATTAAACCTGATTCTGATTCCCATGTACGCTTCCTTGTCATTCCTTTTATCGCATTGTTTTATTTATTTTTACAATTTAGAGATTTTTATGTCTTTGCACTGTGCTGTTGTTGCCAAGCAGCTATTTTCACATCATGTAGGAGCATGATAATAAACCTGTTCCTGTTGATTCTATTGTCATGATGCAAAGCGAAAAGCAGAGGTACAGAAGTGTTAACTGACATGGCGGGTGTCCAGCGGGAAGTGTTGCTGGCTCACAGCCCCGGGGAACCAGACTTCATTCCGAGCTTGGTTGCTGCCATTGTGGAATTTGCATGTCCTGCTGTGACAGTGAAACTCCACCATGGACGGTCCTCTGCGGGACTGCGAAAGGAGGAGATTTGGGCATGCAGCTAGCAACCTCATCCCGTAAAAATCCAGAGCTACCGAAACAACAACAGAAGCTCCAAAGACTTCGACCCTGGGAAATGGGCTACATCTCGAAGTTCAAAGCTCAAAGTACATTTATTATTAAATATTTTATACTTCATACTACCTTGAGATTTGTCTCCTTCAAGGCAGCCATGAAACAAAGAAACCCAATAGAACCCATTAAAAATAAGACCTTCAAACACCCAGTGTGGGGTGGGGGTCAGAGAGAGAGAGAGAGAGAGGGGGGGAGAGAGAGGGAGGGAGGAAGAGGGGGAGAGAGAGAGAGAAAGAGAGAGGGAGAGGGAGAGAGGGGGGGGGGGGATGGAGGGAGAGAGAGAACAAGTTGTGCAAACAATAACACAAGCAGAACTGCAGAACTGAAGTTCACAACTCCAGGCATCTCTGCAGCTGATCCAGAAGTCCACTATTGCAGGCCACAGTGTCAGGCCAGCACAGAGATGAGAAAACCCTGAGGAGCAGTGAACTGAACTGGATTACCCTTGTCTCCCACTCTCTGACACCCTGACCATAACTTGATAACTGGGATAGCTTGAGGTACTGGCCCAGGACAGTGGACTCTGGTGAGCCTTTGCCCCAGTAGGGGTGATGGATGTAAGTCATGACTGTGAGTGTTTGGTCATTTTATGTGATATTACTATTGTGATGAGTGACTTCCCTCAGCTTCCTATGTTCCTATGTTCCAGTGAAAATAAATTCAGCCAATCCAGCCTGACTTTATCACTGCAGGCCTCCATACCAGGCAACATAAGTCCATAAGACCATAGAACATGGGAGCAGAATTAGGCCATTCAGCCATTGAGTGGTCTTCACCATTCAGTCTATTCAGACTGATCTATTATTCCTTTCAACCCCATTCTCCTACCTTCTCCCTGTAACCTTGATGCCCTGACTAATCAAAAACTCCTCAGCTTCCGCTTTCAATAAACCCGATGTCTTGGCCTCCATAGCTGTCTGTGGTAATGAATTCCACAGATTTACCACCCTCTGGCTAAAGATATTCCTCTCAGTGCCATCTTTCTACTGAGGCCCTGCCCTCTGGTACTAGACTCACACACGATAAGAAACATCCTCTCCACAGTCACTCTATCAAGGCCTTCCAATATTTGATAGGTTTCAATGAGATCCCACCTCATTCTTCTAAACTCCAGCGAGTACAAGCCTAGAGCCATCAAACTCTCCTCATACATTAACCCTTTAATTCCCAAGACCATTCTTGTGAATCTCCTCTGGACCATCCCCAATGCCAGCCCATCATTTCCTCGATAACTGCTCACAACATCCAGGTGAATCTCTTCTGCACTCTGCCTATTGATCTCACATCCTCCTGGTAGTGTGGTGACTAGAGCTACACATTCAACTCCAAATGTTGTTTGACCAAAGCAACACACAAAAGTACTAGGGGAACTCAGCAGGTCAGGCAGCATCCATGTAAGTAAATAAAACAAAGTAAACCTTTCAGATCGAGGCTTTTTTTCAGGCCTGGAGAAGAAGAGGGTGGGGAGAAGGCACAATAGAGAAGATGGCCAAGGACAGACAGAGATGGAGGACCTTCATTGCTGCCCGAAACACCAGAATCTATTCACAGGACAATTTACAATGACCTACAAAATGGTACATCTTTGGACTGTGGGAAGAAAGCAGAGCACCTGGAGGAATCCCTTGCTCTGATGGGAAGGACGGCGAAATTCAACTTTGAACTCCAACCCCCTGCGCTGTGATAGCATCATGCAAACCGCTACAAGAACATGGTTCTCTAATGTAACAGAACCTTCACGAAAGGGAGACATAATCAACTTACGAGTCCGAAACATCGGCAGTCAATTAGGTACTTTGGAAGTGCAGAGCACCTGCCTGTTATGCTGCTGGCATTTAGGGCAGCAATGAAGGCCCACCATCTCCGTCTCTATAGAAGGATTCTTCGTTGCTGTTTCCATAACGATTGTTTATTGACCAGTCAGGGTTGTTCGCTCTGTGCTGAACCCTTGCACCTCTACCCTTTGACATGTTTGGCATAGGTGACCCTACCAAGAGGCAAAGCACAAGAACCTGACTCCAGCCAACATAGTTCTCCAGGTCATTGAGGCATGAAAACCTCAAACCCATGACCAAGTTGTTGTCCTTTAGAAGTCCAGTTGTTTTTGTATTGCAGGGCACTTACACCCAGTAAATGAATCTCAGGGTTGTATGTGGTGACATATATGTACTTTTATAATAAATTTACTTTGGACTTTGGTAAGGTCCAAATACGTTAGTAAGATTATAAGCAGATGACTTGATTTAATGGTGCTGGATGAGGTATGAAGATTAACTCGGATTCTCCTGCTGTTCTTGAGAGATGATGTGTGATTTTTTTAACATCTTTCCAAGCCAGGTAAACAGGGACCGATGGCTCACCTGAAAGTAACGCCTCTTTTAATCTGTGTCCCTGATACGGCACCGATTTGTCAGCCCAAATGATGTGCCCACATCTCATGTGAGTGAGGCTGGAAACTGCAGCCCTCTGACTCAGTGGCAAGAGCATTTACGCAGAGTCAAGGCGGGCACTGCAGACTCAGCCGTCTTGTGGAAACAGGAAAGGTCAATGGTGAAAGTTCAAGTCTCAAGATACATTTATTATTAAAGTCACCAGACACTACTCGGAGATTCATTTTCTTGCAGGCATTCACAGGTCTTCCTTAAGTGCAATAGGTGCAGTCTCTCATCAATTCTATTATGGTTATTATTCTATTATGGACATTGAGTATGCCTGTAAGAAAATGAATCTCAGGATTGTACCTGGTGACATATCTGTACTTCGATAATAAATTTACTTTGAACTTGAAAAGATTTCATCTGCTGCTTCTAATAGGAAGCACAACAGTTTTGCCGTATAAGTCCATAAGACACAGGAAACGAATTAGGCCTTTTGGCCTATTAACTCCATGCCACCATTCCATCATGGCTGATTTATTTTCCCACTTAATTCCATTCTCCTGCCTTCTCCCTGTAACCTTTGATGCCCTGATTAATCAACAACTGATCAATCTCCGCTTTAAATAAACCCAAAGGCTTGCCATCCACAGCAGTCTGTGCCAATGAATTCTACAGACTCGAACTGAATGTCTTCACATAGAGCAATCCCCTCACATGTCAATTAGTGAAACTATGCTGAATTGGCTCCACAGGATGTATGACCTTCTTCAGATATCAGATAGGCGCTCCATGGGGCGGCGGGGTGGGGGGGGGGGGGGGTGGCATGATAAAACTCCGCACAGTTTCAGCAAGATATAACTGCAATTGTACCTTTGCTTTTTGTCAACATACAAACTCGTGGTAGAGCAGTGCTATTACAGCTCGGGGCATTTGAGTTTGGAGCTCAGTCCCTGTATCCTCTGTAAGGCATTTGTATGTCCTCTCCCTGGAATGCATGGGTTTCCTCCGGGTGCTCTGATATTCTCCCACAGTCCCAAGATGTACCAGTTAGTAGGTTACGTGTTTGTTCATTGCAAATTTCCCCCTTATTAGTCTAGGGTTAAATCGGGGGCTGCTGTGTGCTGCAGGTCCAAAGGCTGGAGGGCCCATTGTGCTCTGTATCTGTAAATAAATAAATAAAATCACTCCTCAAGCCACAGTATGCAGGGGCTTGTGCTAATATTATTCTGTGACTGTGCGACTCCTGTTTTTCATGATGTTCTGATGTTCCTAATATTTGATCGGAATAATTTCTGTAATTGGACAACAGTGTGAAAAATCCCAGATGGTGGAGAGGCCTGCTTCATACTTAGATTGTTAATTTGAATTCATTAACAATTTGCAATTCAGAAATTAATTTGCATTAAATTAAAGCTGCAAAAACAATCCCTGTTTGTGTGTTTAAACATCGCGTTGAGGACCATTTTGTGGTTTCTGTAACGAACAGCGAAAGGAAACAATGGTACATTGTGCTCATGGTTTCAATGATAAGGAAGACATTTTGTGTCTTTGCAGGCCTATCTAGATCGGTTATAGCACAGAAACATTAAAGAACAGAAGTTTTTAAAAACATAAACACAAGAGATTCTGCAGTTGACGTTTTGAGCCATGATCTTTCATCAGGACTGGAGGGGGAGGGGGAAGAAACCAGAATAGGAAGGTGGGGGAAGGGAAGGAGGACAAGCTGGCAGGTGACAGGTGAGACCAGTTGAGGGGTGGGGGGGGGGTTAATGTACGAAGCTGCAAGATGATAGGTGGAAGAAGTAAAGAGCAGGAGAAGAGGAATCTGATAGGAGGGGAGAGTGCACCATGGGAGATAGGGAAGGAGGAGGGGAACCAGGGGGAAGTCATGGGCAGGAGAGGGAAATAGAAGGGTAATAGGGCCACCAAAATGAGGTAAAAAAAAACAGAAAAAAGGGAAAAAAAACAGGAGTCTTGAATAATGAAGATTAGATGTGTCCTTTATAAGGATGACAGTGATGTGACTTGGAAGTGGGGAGACCAGATTATGGGGATTTGCCATTTTGTTATGGGGCGCCAGGTGGAGGCACTAAGGAGCAGGGAATGGGACAACGAGTCCTAGCCTGGTTGAGGCGAGAAAGATGGAGGATCAGTTTCTAAAGTGAGAAATGTTGGTGACCTTTAAACTAGGGGAAGAGGCACCAGTTGCCAGATTAGTAAATGCCTTGTTTGTTCAGCTTACCCCAGACAAGGGTTAATACAGCTTTTGGGTTGCCCCGGCACACACTTAGGCGGTGTTGGTTGTTCATGCTAATGAATGAACGAAAAAATGCATACATACATACATAATCACATGCACGCATACATACAGACACACGTAAACACACACATAAACACATACACATATAAACACACACATACAGACATGCACACACACACACACACAAACACACACATACATGACTTGGATAGGCTGGGTGAGTGGGCAGATACTTGGCAGATGACGTTTAATGTGAATAAGTGTGAGGTAATCCACTTTGGGAGTAAGAACAGGAAGGCAGATTATTATCTGAACGGTGTAGAGTTAGGTAAGGGAGAAATACAAAGAGATCTAGGAGTCCTTGTTCATCAGTCACTGAAGGTGAATGAGCAAGTGCAGCAGGCAGTGAAGAAGGCTAATGGAATGCTGGCCTTTATTACAAAGGGAATTGAGTACAAGAGCAAGGAAATCCCCTTGCATTTGTACAGGGCCCTGGTGAGACCACACCTGGAATATTGTGTACAGTTTTGGTCTCCAGGGTTAAGGAAGGACATCCTGGCTGTAGAGGAAGTGCAGCGTAGATTCACAAGGTTAATTCCTGGGATGTCAGGACTGTCTTACACAGAGAGGTTAGAGAGACTGGGCTTGTACACGTTGGAATTAAGGAGATTGAAAGGGGATCTGATTGCAACATATAAGTGTAACCCCCTGGGTCGCCTCAGGCTCGCTCAGCTCGTTCTTGTCTAGGGGGAGCAGCCTTCAGCCCTGCCAAACTGGGTAATCAGCTGGTGTGGATGCTGTGTGATGTCCCCGCCTCACCCAAAAACAGACAGTACACCATATGCGATTAAATGAGTACAATTTATAAAGGTTACTATAACTAAGTGATTAATAACGATAACGAAGAGAAAATTAAAGAAAAGGCGCCAAACTTATCAAAGTCCAAACCACTTCGTGCACAGCCGTTGGAGCTCAATTTCTGAAGTCTTCTGGCCACCATTCGATCCCCTCCGAACTCCTCGACTCGCAGCTCAGGACCCTCCGAACTCCTCGGACTCTCCAAACAGCTCAGGACCCTCCGAGTGGTCAACCAAGCACATCTAGCTTCATCCCCCCCCCCTCCTCGGAGAATCTCCCGGCCTTGGACCCCCCTTTGGGGTCTGATCCTCGCCCAGCTTAGAGCATTGCGTCCTCTCTCTCGACCCCCTCGCGCCGATCTGCCCAAAAGCCCGTCAACAAAAGCTTACAGACTCAGAAGAAAGAACATTAATCCCCATTTGGTTTACAAAGGAATACCATTCTCGTTATCAGTAAATTAGCATTCCTGCTAGTTAACAAAAAAGAAGAAACCCTCTTTACATAAGATTATTAAGGGATTGGACAAGATAGAGGCAGGAACTATGTTCCAGATGCTGGGGAGAGTCCAGAGGGCATGGTTTGAGAATAAGGGGTAGGTCATTTAGGACAGAGTTAAGGAAAAACTTCTTCTCCCAGAGTTGTGGGGGTCTGGAATGCACTGCCTCAGAAGGCAGTGGAGGCCAATTCTCTGGATGCTTTCAAGAAGGAGCTAGATAGGTATCTTATGGATAGGGGAATCAAGGGATATGGGGACAAGGCAGGAACCATGTATTGATAGTAGATGATCAGCCATGATCTCAAAATGGCGGTGCAGGCTCGAAGGGCCGAATGGTCTACTTCTGCACCTATTGTCTATTGTCTATACATACATACATTCATGCATATACACATGCATACACACATAAACACGTACACACGTAAGCATATAACATATACATACATACATACACACACATACACACATACATACACGTATACATTGTGAAGTTTGTTTGCAGCTGCATAGTACAAAGCATAAAGAATTTCTACATTACAATAAAAATAACGAAATAGTGGATGGCAGGAGGAAGAAGCTATTGCTGAATCGTTGAGTGTGGATGGTCCATTCAGACATCTGACAGCTGAGGGGAAGAAACTGTTCCTAAAACATTGAGTGTGGGTCCTCAGGCTCCTGTACCACCTCCCTGATGGAAAGTGGGCATGTCGTGGATGGTGAGGGTCCTTAATGCTGGATATCACCATCTTGAGGCACCACCTCACTGGTGGGGTGGGTTGTACCCGTGATGGTTCTGACTGGGTCTACACTCTCCCCCCACCCCGCAGCCTCTTGCAACCCTGAGCATTGGAGCCTTCATGCAGGGTCTATTGCAAATTTCACAACGCAAAACCCTTGAGATACAGTTGAGCAAGTATCATCTCATTTCATTGAAATGTCCTGTGGACGTCAACAATTAAGTTTCTAAGGGGGTTTGGCTGCTGTTTGCCTCAGTGCTTTGCCCAGCAGGTCTTTGCAGATCTGTAGATGTAGTGCGGTCACTTGAGTTGAGTCTGATGTTGTCCAGTCGGTGGGTCTTTGGGTGGCTGTAGAGGTCGCTCTGGGATCCACATCTAGACCTCACGATCCTGCCCGCTTCACCACGGGACATAATCCGGGATGTTAGGCTGGATTGTCACCTGCGCATGACCTGGGGAGGCTGATGCACGGGCGGCCACCACAGGGTGCTTGACAACTCAGATCTGTGCTGAAGCAGGAAACAGATATACACTGTAAATGTGGCGTTTCATTTGGCACTCCAAAGGTAAAAACACAGATTAAAAAAGAACTTTAACAAATAGGCAAAGAGTAAAACATCTTGCCGAATGTTGACTGCTGAAGGTGTCGGGGGAGGGAGGTGGTGGCAGTGAGGTGCTGTTGATATCTCTCTTCCAGCAGCCTTACACTTCACTTCTTTGCTTTATTTCCTTTAAGGATTTTAATTTTCACTTTTTACCAACAGCTAACTGGCTTTTTCTTACACCCTGTGTTATTTTCAGAAACATCTACCATACTCGGGTGCATATGGCCTTTTTGCTGTTGGTGGTGTACTGCATTGTTGCATTTCCGACGCTGTCAACATATGTACAGTGACTTGTGACAAGATAATTTCTGGGTACGACTTCACCCGTGCTCTGCAACAGGAAGGGACATGCACAAACCTGAGCTATAAGCTTTTAATTCTTAGGGCTTCTGTGAAAATTAACATCACCCCCTGCCCCTGCCCCTCACTCCTGACCATTGTCAGGAAACATCACCAAAATCATAAACAGAAGGGATTCTGCAGATGCTGGAAATCCTGAGAAACACAGAGAAAATGCTAGAAAGGCAATAAACTGTCGACATTTTGGGCTGAAAAGGAAGGGGGCAGAAACCGGAATATAAAGGTGGGGGAGGGGAAGGAGTACAAGCTGGCAGGTGATAGGTTAGACCAGGTGAGCTGAGTTAAGAAGCTGGGGAGTGATAGGTGAAAAAGGTTAGGGGCTGAAGAAGAAGAAATCTAATAGGATAGGTGAGGGTTCCTTCAGTCTTGATGAAGGTCTCGGCCTAAAACATTGACTGTTTATTCTCTTCCATGGATACCTGCTGAATTCTTACGGCATCTTGTGTGCGTGATGTGCAAGATTTCTAACATCTGTGGAATCTCTTGTTTTGTGATCAAACTGCCTTGTATTCATTTAAATTTGATGAAGACACAGGCACCTCGACTCTGGGTCACATATTGTGGCAAGTCTCTCATTATGTATCATATGTGTGACTTCATATTTTACTTAGAGACACAGACAACACGGTAACCGGCCCTTCCAGCTCAGCGAGTCTGCACCGCACCCGTGTGACCAATTAACTTACATCCTTGGAATGTGGGAGGAAGCTGGAGAACCAAAGGAAACTGTTACTATGTACTATGTACATTTTTACTGTGTACTGTACCAGCAGTTATGGTCGAAATGACGGTAAAAGTGATTTGACTTGAAACCCACACGGTCACGGCGAGAATGTACATACAAACTCAGTGGGAGCAGTGGGATTGAACACGGGTTGCTGGCGTTGTAATGGCCGTGCTGCTCTGCCACCCTGCGCCTTCACCATGCCTTTCCCGGGATGGAAAGTGCAGACTCGGAGTGCTCTGTCCTTCTGCAGAGAGCAGGATAACTCTCGGAGATGTTGATTAATTATTGATTGATTTATTTAGCAATACAACATAGTATATATGCTCGATCAACTCCTCAAGCCACACCACCCAGCAACCTCCGACAATCCCAATTTAACCCTAATCTAATCATGGGACAATTTACAATGACCGATTAGCCAACATACTAACCAGTAAATCGTTGGACTGTGGGAGAAAACTAGAGCACCTGGAGAAAACCCATGTATTCCTCAGGGAGTGCGTACAGCCTCCTTACACACGATGGTGGGATTGAATTCCGAATTCTGGAAAACCCCAAGCTGTAATAGCTTTGCGCTAACCACTACGCTACCATGGTGACCATTTGTTTAATTTAGTTTAATCTACTGGTAAAATGGCAATACCAACGGTTCAGTCGTCAATCATCAAAGGCTCTACAATGAGTAGTCAAAACTGCCCAACACATTCTCAGCAGCAGTCTGCCCACCATCAAGGACATAGATACAGAAAGGTATCGGGATCATCATGAAGGATCCAACCCACCCTGCTCATGGACTGTTTGTCCCACTCCCAGCAGGGAGGAGGTTAAGTAGCATCCACGCCAGGACCACCAGACTCAAAAACAGTTACTTTCCCCAAGCACTAAGGCTGATCAACACCTCCACCCACTAATACTCCCCTCCACACCCCCAACTATCACTGCTTTATCATTTCCTGTCAGTCATCTTATGTCCAGACTGTGCCTAGTGTCACTTTATGGACATACAATCAATCTATGTGTATCAACTCATGTACTTATATTGTTTTTTTTCATTATTGTGTTCTTTATCTTATTATGTTTTTTTGTGCTGCATGGGTTCTGGAGTAACAATTATTTCATTCTCCTTTACACTCATGTACAGGAAATGACATTAAGCAAACTTAAACAAACAAGGCAACACTTTTGGAAAGTGCTGGAAATCTAAAATGTAGGTGGCAAACAGTCGTGTGCCTAGTCCATTAGTCAATATTTGCAAGAGATTGATAGATCCCCTTCGCTCTGTCCACCACAAAAGGCAGGATCCTTCAATGGCTACCCATTTCAGTCCGACATGTTGGTCCATGCCCCGCTCTACTGTCACTTTGAGGCCAGGCTAGTGGGGAGAGGGATGTAAACTGCCGGCGGTTAGGGAAATCGATGTTCATGCCATCAGGTTGGAGATGCAACACATTGTATTCTGCCCAGGAAGCCTCCAACCTGATGGCATGAATATCAGTTTCAAAGTTCAAAGTACATCTATTATCAAAGTACACATAACTCACCGTATACAATCCCCAAATTCTTTTTCTTGTGGGCATACTCAATAAATTCAAATAATCATATTGGAGTCAATGAAATACCACATTAAGATGGTGGACAACCAATGTGCAAAAGACAACAAACTGTGCACATACAAATATAAAGAAAAAAGATAATTAAATAAGCAGTTAAATATTGAAAATACGAGATGAAGAGTCTGGAAAGTGAGTCCATAGGTTGTGTAAACATTTCAATGATGGGGCATTCACTCAATGAAGTTGAATGAAGTTCTCCCCTTTGGTTCACGAGCCTAATAATGGTTGAGGGATAATAACTGTTCCTGAACCTGGTGTGAGTCATGAAGCACCTGAGCTTTCTTCCTGATGACTGCAGTGAGAAGACAGCATGCCCTGGGAGGTGGGGGGCCCTGATGATGGATACTGCTTTCCTGTGACAACACTCTATGTAGATGTGCTCAATGGTGGGGAAGGTTTTACCTGTGATGGACTGAGTCGTATCCATCACCTTTTGTAGGAGTTTCCATTCAAGAATACTGGTGTTTCCATACAAGGCTGTGATGCAACCAGTCAATACACTCTCCACCAGACACCTATCGAAGTTTGTCAAACTTTAGATGTCATCCAAATCTTTGCAAACTGCTGAGGAAGTAGAGTTGCTGCCGTGCTTTATTTGTAATTGCACTTAGGTGCTGGGCCCAGAACCGGCCCCCTGAAATGATAACACCGAGGGGTTTAAGTCGCTGACCCTCTCCACCTCTGATCCTCTGATGAGGACCGGCTCTGGTTTCCTCATCCTGAAGTTAACAATCGCCTCCTTGGTCTTGCTGACATTGAGTAAGAGGTTGTTGTTGTGGCACCAGTCAGCCAGATTTTCAACTTCTCCAACTTCCAGTAACTAGTCTCCCTTCCCCTTTCTTTTTTGTATTTCCTTTTCTGGTTCCCTCTCACCTTCAGTCTTCTCACTTGCCCATCATCTCCCTTTGTTTCTCCTCCTCTTTCCCTTTCTCACATGGTATACTGTTCTCTCTTATTAGTTTCCTTCTTCTTCAGTTTTTTCCCTCTTTCACCTATCACCTTCCAGCTTCCCCCACCCACCCACTTTTCCCTCTCACCTGGTCTTACCTGTCACCATCTGCCAGCTTGTACTCCTTCCCCTTCTTCCAGCTTCTCAACCTAGCTTATGACCCCTTCCTTTCCAGTCCTGATGAAGGGTCTCAGTGCAAAACATCGTCTGTTTATTCCTCTCCATAGATACTACCCGAGTTCCTCCAGTATTTTGTGCGTGTTGCTCTGAGATTCCAGCATCTGTTTATGATAGGTCACCGCCACACATGGAGCCAATCAACAGCACATTTACCAGGATCGCTGCCACAAAAACAACAAGCTCTATCATCAAGGAGCCCCATCATCCAGGCCAAGCGTTCTTTGGGAAGGTGGTACAAGAGCCTTAGATCCCACACGACTAGGTTCAGGATTCCACCCCCCAACCATCCCCCACCCAAACCAACGAGGAGAATTTAGCTCACCTCAATACTGAACTGATACCACAACCTACAGACTCACTTTCAAGGACTCTACCACTCATGTTCTCAGAATTATTTATTTACTTATTTATTATTTGTACGATTTGTCTTCTTTATACATTGGTTGTTTGTCAGTCTTTGTCACTTATAGCCTCCCAGAAATTCTTGATTTTCCTGTAAGATAATGAATCTCAAGGTAATATATGACAACATACAGTATAAGTACATTGATGATAAAATTACATCAACTTTCAGGATTTAGAGATTGATTTTCATTTTCATAATCTTGGCTCTTCCCTTGAAAAATCTTTTTTGTCCACAAGAGGGCACCATGTGTTCAGATTTTACACATCCCCAAATCAATTAGGAAAATGGGAAATGTGCTGAAAAGGAACATGATGTGGAGACCGATAGGATAGCATTCTGAGGTCTTGCCTGCCTCCGAGGAGAGCTCACTTTCCATATAATAAGCTGGATGGAAGCTGAAAAGGTTCATTTACAATGCTCATTTCTTTTTCACAACGTGTAGGCTTCAGTCATGATTAGGCTTACATCCTAGTGTTGACATTTACATTTTACACTAATCTGAGAATGATTCTCTTCACAAATTAATGAGTCTGTGAATAGCACCATGTATTTATCATTTGAATTTATGTTAATACAGCAAACTATCCTGGTGATCTTGATGAGACTTGGCATCAGCTTGAACCCACAAAATATAATACTGAGGCTTTACAAGACATTGGGAAAACCACATATGGAGTACTGTGAGCAGTTCTGGGCCCTTTATCTAGGAAAGGATGTGCTAACATTAGAAAGAGTCCAGAGGAAGTTCACGAGAGTGAGTCCGGAGGAAGTTCACGAGAGTGATTCCGGGAATGAAAGGGTTAATGTATGAGGTGCGTTTGATGGCTCTGGGCCTGTACTCACTGGAGTTTAGAAGAATGAGAGGGGATTTCATTGAAATCTATTGAATTTTGAAAGGCCTTGACAGCGTGGATGTGGAGAGGATGTTTCCTGTAGTGGGGGCAGGGGTGTTTCTAGGACCAGAGGGCACAGCCTCAGAATAGAGGGACATTCCTGAAAACAGAGATGAGGAGGAACTTCTTGGTCCAGAGGATGATGAATCTATGGAATTCATTGCCATGGACAACTGTGGAGGCCAAGTCACTGGGTATATTTAAAGCAGAGGTTGATAGGTTCTTGATTAGTGAGGATATCAAAGATTATGGGGAAAAGGCAAGAAAATGGGTTTGAGAGAAATGGTAAATTAGACATAATGGAATGGTGAAGCAGACTTGATGGGCTGAAAGGCCTAATTCTACCCCTATGTCTTATGGTCTTATGGTCAAGCTGTGCAGGGATCTTTCACCACTTTAACACTCATCCCTTTTCATTGGACTTTGGAGCTTGTCATTGATACACCAATAATAAAGGTGGTTATTGATAGGTTTGGTAATGATCTCTGACATTACATCTGTGTTTTGACCCTAAAGCAGTGAGTAGAAGTAATGGATTACCATTCAGAAAATTGCATTGTGACACTGCAGCCAGGCAGTTAACAGAAGTTCATTTGGGGAGATTGACACTGTGGTAAAGTGGTTTCAAATTTTTACAGATAAAACTTTGGGAAAACTGGTAGCTAATCAGCAGTGTTGCACTGTGGTGACTGCAGGGTGATATTCTTGACAAGCTAACCTAATATATGTAATTCAAGCCACAAAATACTTGTGTTGTCATTTTCTTTGTGGAATTATCATACGGGGTTGACAAATGTAATTGGATTATCAGGGGATCCAAGTGAGGAGAGTTAAACGCAGCAGCTTCCTGTCTCTGTAGTTCAGTGTGAGCTGTCAACGGCAGGTCATTTTTCTGTGAAACAGACACTTGTGTCAGTAGCAGAGAGAATTATCCATTACAATTCTAGTTAAAATAAAACACACAGTAAAAGACATTTGCAGGATCAATTGCAAAGCAAGTAATCCGATCTTGAACTCCCGGAATTAGTAAACAGTATCCGCATTCAGAATAAACCAGAGCTTATAATCTATCGTTAAATGTTCAGGATCGTTTTAAAATATATTTTGTTGACTTAATTGATAAGCACAGTTTGGAAATGAATGAGATGTGCATTTCCTGCATTGGGAACATCAATTTATCGTCAAACAATATTTTTGTTTTGTATTTAGATCACAGTAACCGGGCTTTCCGCACTTGCACTGTCCAATTATACCCAGGTGACCAATTCACCTACTAACGTGTGTGTCTTTTTGGAATATGGGAGAAACTGGAGCATCAGAGGAAACCCGTGTGTGTGTGTGTGTGGGGGGGGGGGGGGGAGAGAGAGAGAGAGAGAGAGAGAGAGAGAGAGCGAGAGAGAGAGAGAGAGAGAGAGAGAGAGAGTACAGACTCCAGAAAGGCCCGTTACTACCATCTAAATATGAAATGAAAAGACAATTTCATCAGTTCATAATCTATCTGTCTATCTATCTACCTGTCTGACCATCTATCCATCTGTCTGACTATCTATCTATCTATCTATCCATCTGTCTGACTATCTATCTATCTATCTATCTGTCAGACTATCTAGCTGTCTATCTGTCTGTCTATCTATTTAGAACTATGGTTGGGAAAAGAGGAAGGGAGAGGGGAGGGAATGGGAAGCACCAGAGAGACATTCTGTAATTATCAATAAACTGATTGTTTGGAATTAAATGACCTTGTCTGGTGTCTCAGGGCTGCGTGTGTCTGCACCCATGACACCCTCCTGTCCTTGTCTGCCACCCCTCTCATGGCGCTCTGTCCTTCCCTTCCCAACATCCTTTGCTCCCTCCAGATTTAGAAACGTGCTCTCTGCTTCACATTGACAAATACAGTACTGCGAACTAGCAAACACGAGGAACTAGCAGATCATCAACTAGGTAGAAGATGCCCATTAGTCTGCCAGCTCATTGAGATGTCCGTGGAGCAGAGTTTCCCAACCTGGGGTCAACGGACCCCTTGTTTAATGGTATTGGTTTTTATATGGTTTTTATTGCCAATGGTATTGGCATACAAAAGGTTTGGGGAATGGTGCCATCTGGCCCATCCCAGCTGCAGGAGTACGTGCTGAGGGACACACTGAAGCCTGGTGCAGTCACCACGGGGGCTCAGTGGGAAAGTGCCTTGGTGTAGGGATCTTCTCCTACTGGAGGGGGAGGGGCCGGGACACTCCTCAACGATCGTAGCAGTGAACCAGCCAGAGGTCCACATGAGTTGCACCAGTGCCGTTGGAACGTAACAGAACAGCTCAGAAAGCGTTGACTATGAACGTAAAGAATGAAAAAGCATTGCGTGTTTTTTATTTCTTATTTTTATTATGAATAAAGTTTATTTTTGATTAAAAATAAGTGCATTAAAGGGTGGTTGGCAACCACTTTGTATTGCCTGCTTGTACAGCCAGAATCCCAATAACACAATTGGTAATCGATTTTCTGTAGCTTTACCATCGCATTCTGGTAATAAATACAGCTGTGTGTAGAGGCCTTACTGACTACTGTTATTAACATTTGCACACTGGTTGTCAGTCTTTGTATATGCATTATTTTTGCTTAAGTTCTGTTGTGTTTCATTACTTTCTTGTGAGTGTCTGCAAGAAAACAAATCTCAAGGTGGTATATGGTAATCTGTACATACTTTGATCATAAATACGGGTGTGCATGGTAGCGCAGTGGTTAGTGCAGTACCATCGGAGTTCGGAGTTCAATCCCAGCACCTTCCGTAAGGAATTTGTACATCATTCCCGTGAGTGCATGGGTTTTCTCCGGTTTCCTCTCACAGCCCAAAGGCCTACCACTTGGTAGGTTACCTGGTCATTGTAAATTGTCCAGTGATTAGATTAGGGTTAATTAGGGCAATGCAGCTTGGTTTGGAAGGGACTATTCCATGCTATATCTCTAAATGAATAAATAATTTTACTTTGACTTTATAATTTTCATTTGATTTTAGATCCAATTCAAAGATTCAATCCACTTATGTTCATTTATGCATCAACACATATGATTAAACAGGAAATACCTCACTTACAATCAACACTAGTGCACCTCAGGGGTGTGTGCTTAGCCCACTGCTCTACTCTGTCTACTCCCATAACTGCATGGAGAGGCACAACTCATATACCATCTATATACTTGCTGATGATGCAACTAATGTTGGCTGAATTTCAGATGGTGACGAGAGGGCGTACAGGAGTGAGTTAGATCAGCTGGTTGAGTGGTGTTTCAGCAATAACATTGCGCTCAATGTCAGTAAGACCAAAGAACTGATTGTGGACTTCAGAAAGGGTAAGAGGAGAGAACACAGACCAGGCCTCACAGAGGGATCAGAAGTGGAAAGAGGGAGCAATGTCAAGCTCCCAGGTGGATCTATCCTGGACTTAACATATCATTGCAGCTGCAAAGAATGCATGACAGTAGCTATATTTCATTTGGAGTTTGAGGAGGTATTTTATGTCACCAAAGTCACTTGCAGATTTCTACAGATGGAGAGCCTTCTAACTGGCTGCTTCACTGTTTGGAATGGGGTCCATTTCCACTGCTCAGAATTGAAATAAGCAGCAAAGAGTTGTGACCCTAGTCAGCTCCATTATGGGCTCTAGCCTCCGAAGTGTCCAGGAAACCTTCAAAGAGGGTTGCCTCAAAAAGGTGGCATCCATCATTAAGGACCCCCCATCACCTAGGTCTTGCCCTCTTCTTATTACTACTATCAGGAAGGAGGTACAGAAGCCTGAAGGCACACTGAATGATTCTGGAACATCTTCTTCCCCTCTGCCATCAGATTTCTGAATGGACATTGAACCCATGGACACTACCTCTGTATTGTTTTCCTTCTATTTTTTGCACTACTTATTTAATGTAACTAATATATATCAGAATCAAATTCAGATTCACGTTTATTATCAACGGCATGAGTTATGAAATTTGTTAACTTAGCAGCAGCAGTACAATGCAATACATAGTAAGATAGATAGAAAGAAAAGATAAGTAAATCAGTTACATTAAGTATATAAATGTATATCGAATAGATTAAAATAGTGCAAAAACAAATACTATATATTTTAAAAAAGTGAGGTAATGTTCATGAATTCAATGTTCATTTAGGAATCGGATGGCAGAGGGGAAGAAGCTGTTCCTGAATCGCTGAGTGTGTGTCTTCAGGCTTCTGTACCTCCTCCCTGATGGTAACAAGGAGAAAAGAGCATGTCATGAATGATGGGGGTCCTTAATACTGGATGACACCTTGAAGATGTTTTGGGTACTACAAAGGCCATTACCCGCGATGGAGTTAACTAATTTTGTGACTTTATGTAGCTTCTTTCAGTCCTGTACCGTAGCTCCCCACCACACCAGCCAGCAATGCAGCCTGTCAGAATGCTCCCCACCACACCAGCCAGCGATGCAGCCTGTCAGAATGCTCTCCATGGTACATCAACAGAACTTTTCAAGTGTTTTAGTTGACAAATCAAATCTCTTCAAACTCCTAATGAAATATATATACATACTTACTGTAACTCAGTTTTTTCTCTGTTATTATGTATTACACTGTCCTGATGGTGCAAAGACAACAAATTTCACAACATATGCTGGTGATATTAAACCTGATTCAGATTTTGACTCTGAAAGAATTGTCAACACATACAAATAAAGAGGCTGCACTAAATAGGAACTTAAATTCAAAAGCACAAGAGATTCTGCAGATGCTGGAAATCCAGAACAACACACCCAAAATGTGTGAGCAACTCAGCAGGTCAGGCAGCATCCATAGAGAGAAATGAATAGTTTCCGACAGAGTCTCTTCATCAGGACTGGAAAGGGAGGGGCAGAAGCTAGAACTAGGGCACCACAGTAGCTTACCGGCTAGTGTGGTACTCTTTCAGCTCTCCCTGAGTGCTGCAGAGCCACTTGCCTGGCTGTTACATTCCACTGTGCATCGTATATGCCCAGTCTGCTGGAACTGACTTCGCATGCTAGGACAGGCATGTCCCTATCTCATAGGGGGGTAAGGCCAAAGGTTACCCTCGCTTAGCCTGCCTGTCGAAGAGATGTACCGGGGCTGTGGCCGCCATTGAACTCATACAACTATTTGGAGCCACAGGTGAGAATTGAGTGTCCGGTGGGGACCAAAGGTGAGTGTGCTGCCCCAGAATGGACATGACAAGCCCCTTCACCAGAGGTGTTGCCACTCCTTGGACACCCCATGTGCCCCTAATTAGTATATTATTATATGTAAAAGAGCTATATAATCAGGGTTTGGACTAGGGAAAACAGAGTCACATAGCCATAGAACACTACAGTACAGTAACAGGCCTTTCAGCCCATTTAGTCTGTGCTGAACTGTAATCCATGAATTTATCCAAACCTCTCCTAAATATTGCAGTCAAAGCAAAATCCAAAATCTGCTGGCAGCTCATTCCACACTGTCACCACCCTATGAGTGGAGAAACCCCCCCTCAGGTTCCCCTTAAACATTTCACCTTTCACCCTTAACCCATGACCTCCAGTTCTAGCCTCACAGGTCATTAAGATAAAGGTGGTTCCTGAGTGAAAATTAAAAGTTAAGAATAAAAATTGAAAGTAGTATATAAAAATAAAATCTTTCATATCTTTGTCAAAAGGAAGAATTGGCTTTTAAAATCTACTGCTTTGAATAAGAAAACATTATTAATAAACCATTAACCAAATGAGTCTCCTAAGAGTCACACTACTGAACTGTTGCAGTGGAAGTTTGAAGGATTAAAATGAAGTGTTTAATATGTCAGGCTTGGCACAATTTTGTTTCAGACTTTATTTCCCAAGGAGTTAGCAATGGTAGAGACAGGGAGCCTCTGTATAGATCTGCCTGTCTTTTGGCTCTTTGCTTGAAGAAGTTACTGTGTGAAGAATGACAGGGGACTGTGAAACTGGTCCACATCGCACATTTCACATGAGAAAACTCATGAGCATTTTTCTCTTCAAGCACTTCCTCTCGCAAGCCTACTGCATTCTTTTCCCACATATATAAACCCAGAAGAAATTCTTTCTGAGGATATTTCTGGGATTGTTTTCAGATCAGCTTTTGCAAAGGAAGTCTCATCTCCACCAGCAATGAATTGGAAGTGATAAATATAGCTTTGAGGGTTACATTTAAGAGACGTTTGGGGGGGGGGGGGGCGCATAGATGGGTTATGGTTCAGGTGCAGGTCCATGGTTCTGGGCAGGTTAATAGTTTGGCATGGTCTAGATGGGCTGAATGGTGTGTTTCTGTTCTTTAGTGCTGCAGGAGACCAGGGGTGAACAGTACAGCACAAGCTGCCAGACTGGGTAACAGTATCTTCCCTCAGGCTGTGAGACTAATGAATACCTTGTCACCACTGAGGTCTTATCACTACGACAGCGAGCTGTTTACTGTTTACCTCTACTGCACACTACATACATTTTGAATTACAGAAACATAGAAAACCTACAGCACCATACAGGCCCTTTGGCCCACAAGGCTGTGCCAAGCATGTCCCTACCTTAGAAATTACTAGGGTTACCCATAGCCCTCTATTTTCTAAGCTCCATGTATCCATCCAGGAGTCTCTTACAAGACCCCATCGTTTCTGACTCCACTACCGCTTCAGGCAGCCCATTCCACACACTCACCACTCTCAGCATAAAAAACTTACTGCTGACATCTCCTCTGTACCAAGCACCTTAAAACTGTGCCCTCTCTTGCTAGCCATTTCAGCCCTGGGAAAAAGCCTCTGACTATCCACACGATCAATGCCTCTCATCATCTTATACACCTCTATCAGGTCACCTCTCATTCTCCGTTGCTCCAAGGAGAAAAGGCCAAGTTCACTCAACCTATTCTCATAAGGCATACTCCCCAATTCAGGCAGCATCCTTGTAAATCTCCTCTGCACCTTTCTATGGCTTCTACGTCCTTCCTGTAGTGAGGCGACCGGAGCTGTGCACAGTACTCCAGTTGGGCTCTGACCAGGGTCCTAAATAGCTGCAACATTACCTCTCGGCTCTTGAACTCAATCCCACAATTGATTAAGGCCAATGTACCGTACGCCTTCTTAACCACAGAGTCAACCTGCACAGCTGCTTTGAGAGTCCTATGGACTCAGACCCCAAGATCCCTCTGATCCTCCACACTGCCAAGAGTCTTACCATTAATACTATATTCTGCCATCATATTTGAGCTTCCACAATGAACCACCTCACACTTATCTGAGTTGAACTCCATCTGCCACTTCTCAGCCCAGTTTTGCACCTGATCAATGTCCCGCTGTAACCTCAGACAGCCCTTCACACTATCCACAGCACCCCCAACCTTTGTGTCATCAGCAAACTTACTAACCCATCCCTCCACTTCCTCATCCAGGTCATTTATAAAAATCACGAAGAGTAAGTGTCCCAGAATAGATCCCTGAGGCAAATCACTGGTCACCGACCTCCATGCAGAATATGACTTGTCTACAATCTTCTGCGGGCAAGCCATTTCTGGATCCATAAAACAAAGTGCCCTGGGATCCTATGACTCCTTACTTTCTCAATAAGCCTTACATGGGGGACCTTATCAAATGCCTTGCTGCGATCCATACACACTAATCTACTGCTCTTCCTTCATCAATGTGTTTAATCACATGCTCAAAAAATTCAATCGGGCTCGTAAGGCACAACCTGCCTTTGACAAAGCCATGCTGACAACTCCTAATCATATTATGCCTCTCCAAATTTTTATAAATCCTGCCTCTCAGGATCTTCTCCATCAGCTTACAAACTGAAGGAAGACTCACTGGCCTATAATTTCCTGGGCTATGTCTACTCCCTTTCTTGAATAAAAGAACAGCATGCACAACCCTCCAAACCTTCAGAACATCTCCCGTCCTGATTGATGATACAAAGGTCATCACCAGAGACTCAACAGTCTCCTCCCTTGCTTCCCACACTAGCCTGGGGTACATCCGGTCTGGTCCTGGTGACTTGTCCAACTTGATGTTTTCCAAAAGCTCCAGCAGATCCTCTTCCTTAATATCTACATGCTCAAGCATTTCAGGTTGCTGTAAGCCATCCCCACAATTGCCAAGGTCTTTTTCCCTAGTGAATACTGAAGTAAACTATTCATTAAGTACCTCTGCTACCTTCTCCGACTCCATGCACACTTTTCCACTGTCACACTTGATTGGTCCTATTCTCTCACATCTTATCCTCTTACTCTTCACATACTTGTAGAATGCCTTGGTGTTATCCTTAATCCTGTCTGCCAGGCCTTCTCATGGCCCCTTCTGGCTCTCCTAATTTCATTCTTAAACTCCCTCCTGCTAGCTTTATAATCTTCTAGATCTCTATCATTACCTAGTTTTTTGCACCTTTCGTAAGCTCTTCTTTTCTTCTTGACTAGATTTACTACAGCCTTTGTACACCACGGTTCCTGTACTCTACCGTTCTTTCTCTGTCTCATTGGAATGTACCTATGCAGAACCCCACGCAAATATCCTCTGAACATTTGCCACATTTATTCTGTATGTTTCCCTGAGAACAAATGTTTCCAATTTATGCTTCCAAGTTCCTGCCTGATAGCCTCATATATTTTCCCTTACTCCAATTAAACATTTCCCTAACTTGTCTGTTCCTATCCCTCTCTAATGCTATGGTAAAGGAGATAGAATTGTGATCACTATCTCCAAAATGTTCTCCGACTGAGAGACCTGACACCTGACCAGGTTCATTTCCCAATACCAGATCAAGTACAGTCTCTCCTCTTGCAGGCTTATCTACACATTGAGTCAAGAAAACTCCCTGAACACACCCAACAAATTCCACCCGATCTAAACCCCTCGTCCTAGGGAGATGCCAATTGATATTTGGGAAATTAAAGTCTCCCAGCACAACAACTCTATTATTATTACACCTTTCCAGAATCTGTCTCCCTATCTGCTTCTCGATGTCTTTGTTACTATTGGGTGGTCTATAAAAAAAACACCTAGTAGACTTCTTCCTGTTTCTAACTTCCACCCACAGACGATCCCTCCATGACTTCCTCCTTTTCTGCTGCTGTGACACTATCTCTGATCAACAGTGCTTCACCCACCTCTTTTGCCTCTCTCTCTGTCCTTTCTGAAACATCTAAAGTCTGGCACTTGAAGTAGCCATTCCTGACCCTGCACCATCAAAGTCTCTGTAATGGCCACAACATCATAGCTCCAAGTACTGATCTACGCTCTAAGCTCATCCACTTTGTTCATAATACTCCTCGCATTAATATAGACACATCTCAAACCGTAGGTCTGAGCACATTCCTTCTTGATCACCTGCCTATCCTCCCTTTTGTACTGTCTCCAAACTTTCTCTGTTTGTGAGTCAACATCCCTTTCCTCTGTCACTTCAATTCGGTTCCCACCCCCCAGCAACTCTAGTTTAAACTCTCCCCAATAGCCTTAGCAAACCTCCCCGCCAGGATGTTGGTCCCCTGGGATTCAAGTGCAACCCGTCCTTTTTGTACAGGTCACGCCCACCCCAAAAGAGGTCCCAATGATCTAGAAATCGGAATCTCTGTCCCCTGCTACAATCGCTTAGTCGCGCATTTATATTTTATTAACTTATTTGTGGTAATGTTGTGGCTGTGTGTGATATATGTTGTGTGGGAGCACCGTGGTCTAGAGGAATGCTGTTTCGTTTGATTGTATATATGTACAGTCAGATAACAATAAATTTGAACATGAAGTTGCCAGTGCACTGGGTCCCAGCTACCTTGTTCTGGTGTGCGCTTTGATGTCATATTGCTATTTCAAAATATAGCAATATATTCCTGGAAAAGGAAGTAAAGCATAGCAACTATGCACTCTCACAAAGCTGAAGTGAGGGACTATAATAACAAGGCTTAGTGGGCATCGGGGTAGTGGTTACTATTACAGCGTAGAGCGTCAGAGTTCAGAGTCCAATTCTTGACTCCTCTATAAGGAGTCTTTGTACGTCCAGTCCATGGAACCTTGTAGGTTAAATGGTGACAAGCACAAAGAATTCTATAGATGCTGGGAATCCAGAGGAACACATACAAAATGCAGGAGGAACTCAGCAGGCCAGGCAGCATCTATGGAAAAGAGTAAACAGTTTGATGTCTAGGGCTGGACCCTACATCAGGACCCTTTTCTTAACTTTGGGTTAAATAGTCATTGCAAATTGCCCCATGATTAGGTTAGGATTAAATCGGGTTGTTGGGGTTTGCTGGAGCAGCACAGTTCAAAGGGCCTGTTCCATGCTGAATCTCTAAATAAATAATAAATAAATCAAAAGGATAATCAAGTACTCGGTGTGCCTCACGAGTTTCACATTATACAGCAAATTCACACTCCCAGCAAGGTGCAACACTCTAAGGAAATACAGGTCAGGAAATTAGTGATATATTGTTAGAAACCCATCTGTGAGCAGGACTCCCTTCCAGTGTAGTGCTCTGTTGGGAATGCAGAAACACTACTCCTATTCCTGTGTGTCAAAGCCCTGTATTCTGCTTGACTTATCGGCAAGGCCGCAGTTCGAATATAGGGCAGAATTTCGAGGATCCTATATCTCAATAGACGTTGATTCATTGGAGAAAGTTCTGAAAAGACCAACAACGGTCCCGGGCCACAGAAATCTAATTTATAGAGAGAGATTTGCAGAATTAATCTTGTGTTTCACAGTAGAAAGGAAAAAAAAAGTACAGAGATACGAACCAGGTCTGCAAACTGCTGAAAGGCATGAATAAGTTACCTGTAAGCAGGTTAGTGAATTAAAATTTGAGAACTAAAAGTTGCAGGCAAAAACAAAATTTATTATCAGAGTTAGATAAGGTGTTACAATTTCCCTGAAGTGTGGAATGCTTCCTGAACATGCTTTGATTCCTTTGAAAACATTGGACAAATACTGCTTGAGAACCAGATCAAATAAAAGTGGAAAGGCAGATGAGGGAATTGCCTGTGAACTCAGATTTCTCCTAGCTTTTTGGGTGCATGGGAAGCCACCTAAAGAATTCAATTTTTCCAGTTTAATTAACATGGATAGTAATGTGAGATTAATGTATTGGAGAGTATTATAAGATTAGATTCAGGAGACAGGCAAAAGTTCCAGAGAACATTGGACCGAGATCTCCACAGCACACTACAGGCCCTTTGGCCCATGTTGTGCCGACCTTTCAACCTTCTCCAAGGTCAATCTAAAGCTCCCCTCCTATATAGCCCTCCATTTTTCTTTCATCCATGTGCCTCGCTAGGAGTTTCCTAAATGCCCCTAATATAGCTACCTCAACCCATCCCCCTGCCAGTGTGTTCCACATACCCACCACTGTGTTATTAATCTACTATTGACATACCCCCCCCCCCATACTTCCTAAAGTCCCTTTAATTTATGCCCCCTCTGATTCTGCCAGGGAAAAAATCTCAGGTTTTTTTGATGTATGCCTTGTATCACCTTGTACACCTCGATCAAATCAGATTCTATTCTGTTAAAGGCTCCATGTATGTTATTTCCCTCATTCTGCTGATTTAATGAATTGCAACACTTCCAGGCCAGCGATAATTATACAAAGTTTGAGGGAGAAACTGAATTGATGGGCTGATTGATATCTTTGTTGTCCGTAATTTCCAACATGTTTTGTTGAGGGACGCAGTCTTAAACTGACTGTCTTGGGTTGATGTGAGATCATGAAAGGAATTCTGACTACTTTATTATGTACCCGCTGTACCTAATACTTGGGTGGTGGGGTGGAGATGCATCTCTACCAAACGAGGTGTAAGGTGCTCCTTCTCTCTGCTAGCCTGAAGAACCCCTAGGGCAAGGTGTAGCTCCTGTTTAACTCCCACAACCCCTCTTCACATCAGGGTCACGTGAAGCCATGGGAGCAGGGGGTGGATGGTCGTGTGAGCAGCTGGTGCATATCGCAAGTCCTGGTCATGTGACTGCTGACGCCAGGCGGACAGTCTCTGAAGATTATTGACAATGGCTGGGATCACTTATCTTGTAAAGACACTGCTCAGAAGAAGGCAACGGAAAACCACTTCTGCAGAAAAATTTGCCAAGAACAATCATAGACAAAGACCATGATTGCTCACGTCAAATGACAAGGGACATAATGACAATGACGGTGTTCAGGAATGCACATAAAGCATGAAATAAGATTCATGTTGTGCTAGTACCAGGTAATGACCATCTCAAAGAAAAGGTCTGTTTTCCCTAGACTTCCAGTATTCTGCCTCAGGTCACTATGATTCATTTATGTCAGCCAAAAGTTACTCAAGTTCAAGTTTATTGTCATTCAACCGTACACAGGTAAACCACCAAACAAGACAACGTTCCTCTGGATCAAGATGCACAACACAATACATATAACTCTCACGCACAATTCATAAAGTAATATTACCACAAATATATTAATAAATAGTAAGGTGCATATACAACACAGGCTAAAAAGTAAACAGAATAACGCTACTGGTGCTTCTTATGTGGTGAGACCTGGGTAATGGCAGGGAGTTCAGCAGTTTTACGGCCTGGAGGAAGAAGCTGTTTCCCAACCTAACAGTTCCTGTCCTAATGCTCCAGTACCTCCTGCCTGATGGTTGGGGGTCAAAGAGATTATTAGACAGATGGGAGGGAACAGTGACAATGCTAAGAGCCCTGCCTGCACAGAGCTCCTGATACATATCTGCAGCCAGAGACACCAGAGGTTGCCGAAACTGGAATCAAGATGCTGCTTGATCCACTGAGTTCCTGCAGCAGTTTGCATTCTTGCTCTGACGCAGCTGCAAGAGTCAATTAAAGACTGACTATCAGATCCACATGTATATCAAACCATACAGTGAAATACTCCATTTGTGTTAACAACCAACAGAACGTACCGATCTGCTGAGGGCAGCCTGCAATTGTAGCCACATTCCAGCACCAACGTACCATGTCCACAATGCCCAGCAGAGCAACACAAACAATCACAGAACAATCCCTTTCATCCCACTCACTTCCCCCCCCACGAACACACACACACACACACACAGACACACACACACACACACACACACACACACACACAGAGACACAGACACACACACACACACACACCACACACACACACACACACACACACACACACACACACACACACACACACACGGTGTGTTCAGCCTTCACATTTCTGCAGACTCGAATACACGGACACTGAGCCTTCAACTTCCCCAGTAGACCCACAGAGACCCGCAGACCCAGTACACCGGCCATCGGGCCTTAACTTCTGCACCTGAGATCACAGGATAAGCGACTTTCCTCTCGATTTGATGACGCCTTATTCCCCAAGCCACATTAGATTTACAAATACATCACCACTGCCTGGATCATTTATTATCAAAGCATGTATCCATATACAACTCCGAAATTAGTCTTCTCCAGATAGCCACGAAACAAAGAAAGAACTGGAAAGTCTTTCGGAGAGGAACATCAAACCCAACCCTCCCCCACACAAAAAAATCCCGATTATTAACCCCGAAAGCCCTTCTCCTCCCGCACAAAACGGAACAGGAACATCGACCCCTAAAAAACAACCCTGCCCCTGCACAAAAAAGCTAACAGACGACAATGGAGCAATAAACCCCCCAATCCCCCAACCACCTTGCACAAAAAAACAGAAAAGGAACAGCTGATAAATATCACAGAGTATAAAAGCCATAAATCTGAAGAAGTCCACAGTCCATTAACACAATAGTCCAATCTATAAATGCAGAACCATGATATCACTGATATTCATCGAAGGAGATGGACGCCACAGAGAGGCCTACCCGCCTGCCACAGCGAGCTGCACAGACTCCTTCTCAGCAGCAATCAAACGGAGGGCAGTCAGTGCTGAACCCTTGCTTGCTTTCTGCGTTCACCCAGATGTCTCAATCAGTGCAGCAAAGGTACAAATGTACTGACGTTTTGCTAAAAACTGTGCAGAGTTTTATCGTGACCTCACGTGGATTGCTTTTTACAGTATTGGCCTCCTGTCTGAAGAAGATTATACTTCCTGTGGGGCCAGTGCAGCAGTTTCATTAATTCATGGTGTGAGGAAGAATCATTGCCAGGGACGGCTGTGGAGGCCAAGTCACTGGGTACACAAAGAGGAGGTTGATAGGTTCTTGATTCGTCAGGACATCAAAGGTTGCAGGGAAAAGGCAGAGGAATGCCAGTGAGAGGGAAGATAAATCAGCCACTCAATATTAGCATGCTCTGTGGACCCAGTAGTTTAATTCTGATCCTATTTTTTATGGATCATTTGACTGACATGCCATCTATCTCGCCAGATATTCACACTATCTGGTGTCCGACATGCACAAAATGCACTGCAGAAACTTACGAAATCTTCACCAAAATCCCATCAAGAAGCAAAGATCAGCAGATACATGAGAAAACCGTGAGCATCATGCTTTTCTCCAAATCACACAATATCCTGAAGTGAAAACACGCCAGTGTTTCATTACCTTTATCGAATCATAGATTCCTATGTCACAGAAACAGGCCTTTTGGCCTATTTAATCCATGCTGAATTATTACTCTGCCTAGTTGCATTGACCTCCACTCAGACCATAGCCCTCCGTATCCCCTCCCCAAACTTCCCTTAACTGTTGAAATCAAACCCACATCGACCACTTCAGCTGGCAGCTCGTTCCACACTCTCACCACCCTCTGAGTGAAGAAGTTCCCCCTCATGTTCCACTTAAACATTTCATTTCTTACCCATGACCTCTGGTTGTAGTCCCAGTCAACCTCAGTGGAAAAAGAACCTGCTTGCATTTAGCCTACCCATACTCCCCCCATAAGTTTGTATATCTCAATTAAGTCTCCCCTCTTTTGCCTACGCTCCAGGGAATAAAGTCCTAACTGATTCAACCTTTCCCTATAACTCAGTTCCTCAAGTCCGGCCAACATCCTTGTAAATTTTCACTGTATTCTTTCAATCTTATTGATAACTTTCCTGTAGTGTGGTGCTGAGGGCAAGGGCTGCGATCATGGTCATTATCATCGTTGGGCGCTGTGGTAAACTGTGTACACCTGTCTGGACACGCCCTTCTGCTGACTGTTTCTGTGGCTTCTCCCACAGACCCCTGTATAAAGGCAATTGGGGCACTGCTCCTCCCTCAGTCTGCGACATGTCATACTCCCTTTTTGCTGTTAATAAAAGCCTATCGTTCACTTCCAGTCTCTGAGAGTTATTGATGTTGCATCAGGCACAGTCTCTGGAATATTCCATCCGACAGTTCTATGCAGGTGTAGTCACATGAAGACATTGCTTACTGCCACCAACAGCCAGAATCTGAATTGGGTTCAAGGTCACCGATGTACGCTGTGAAATTTGTTGTTTTGTGGCAGTAATTCTCTGCAATACATAATACTAAAAACAATAAATTACAGTATGAAAAAAAAAGATATAAATTAAGTCATACAATTAATCATGGAGAGAGGGAGGTAAAAAAAGAATTAAATAGTGAGGTAGTGTTTGCGGTTCATTGTCCATTCAGAAATCTGTTCCTGAAATCTTCCTTCTGTAACTTCTATTTGATGGCAGTAATGAGAAACGGGCACATCCCTGGTGAAGGGGCTGTAGTGATGGATGGGGCTTTCTGACGCTTGGCCTTTTGAAGATGTCCTCGATGCTGGGGAGGCCAGTGCCCATGTTGAAGCTGGCTGAGTTAAAAATTTCTGTAGCTTTTTCTGATCCTGTGCAGTGGCCTCTCCTCACCAGACTGCGACGCAACCAGTTAGAAAGCCCTCCATGCTACATTTTGTAGAAATTTGCTCAAGTCTCCTCAAACTCCTAAAGAAATATAGCTTCTGTCTTGCCTTCTTTGTAACTGCATCAATCTGTTGGGCCATGAATAGATCTTCAGAGATGTTGACACCAGGAACTTGTAACTGCTCACCCTTTCTACTGCTCATCCCTCGATGAGAGCTGGTGTTCCTTTGCCTTCCCTTTCCTGATGCCTGCAATCAATTCCTCAATCTTACTGTTGTTGAGTGCAAGGTTGTTATTGCAATACCACTCAGCCAGCTGATCAGTCTCAGTCCTCTACGCCTCCTCATCATCGTCTGAAATTCTGGTAACAACAGTTGTGTCATTGGCCATTTTATAGATAGTGTCTGAGCTGTGCGTTGCCACACAGTCGTGGTTGTAGAGAGTGGAGCGGTGGGCTAAGCGGGCCTCCTTGAGGCATACCAGTGTTGAATCTCAGTGAGGAGGTGTAGTCACTTCCGATCTGCACTGACTGTGGTCTCCCAATACAGGGGTCAAGGATTCAGTTGCAGAGAGACTTACAGAGTCACAGGCTTTTTGATTAGTACAGAGAGTATAATTGTGTTAAACACTGAGCTATAATCAATAAACAGCAACCTTATTATCAAGATAAAATCCTTTGGCTTGGATAGAGGAATGGCTGACAGGCAGGAGGCAGAGAGTGGGAATAAAGGGGGTCTTTTCTGGTTGGCAGCCAGTGACTAGTGGTGTTCCTCAGGGGTCAGTATTGGGACCACTACTTTTCACATCATTTGTCAACAATTTAGATAGCGGAATTGATGGCTTCATGGCAAAGTTTGCGGATGATGCGAAGATAGTTGGAGGTGTAGTTAGTGCTGAGGAAGCAATGCGTTTACAGCAGGACTTAGACAAAATGGAAGAATGGGCAAAAACGTGGCAGATGGAATGTATGATAATGCATTTTGGTAAAAGGAGCAGTAGTGCAGACTATTATCTAAATGGGGAGAAAATTCTCCATTTGGATGGGAGGTGCAGAGGGACTTAGAAGTCTTGGTGCAAGATTCCCAGAAAACTTAATTTACAGGTAAAGAAGGCAAATGCAATGTTGGCATTTATTTCAAAGGGAAGAAAATATAAAAGCAAGGAGACAATGCTGAGGCTTTATAAGACACTAGTTGGGCTGCATTGAAGTTTTGTCAATAGCTGTGGGCCCTATAACTCAGAAAGTATATGTTGTTATTGGAGACAGTACAGAGGAGGTTCACGAGGACGATTTCAGGAATGAAGGGGTTAACATATGAGGAGTGTTTGGCAGCTTTGGGTCTGTACTCAATGGAATTTAGAAAAATACGTGGGGATCACATTCAAACCTTCTGAAAGCTGGAAGGACTAGATAACGTGGATGTGGAGACGATGTTTCCTATGGTGGGACCATTCAGAACCAGAGGGTTCAGCCTCAAAACTGGGGGACGTCCTTTTAGAACAGAGGTAAGAGGGAATTCTTTTTAGCCAGAGAGTAGTGAATCTGTGGAATGCTCTGTCACAGAGTGCCGTGGAGGCCAAGTCCATGGGTATGGTTAAAGTGGAAGTTGATAGTTTTCTGATTGGTCAGGGTAAGAAAGGATGTGGTGTGAAGGCAGGTGTATGGAGTTGAGTGGGATCTGAGATCAGCTATGATGGAATGGCGGAGCAGACTCGATGGGCTGAATGGCCTAATTCTGCTCCTATGTCTTATGGTCTTATGGTTTTATGGTCTTACATAGTTAATGCTGTTTTCTGGGTGATATAAGGCCGAGTGGAGAGCAGTGAGATCAAAGGATCAAAGGTGACTCGCTATGGACAACTGTCAAGACCAAACTGTAGGTTCTCAAAGCCTGCAGCATACATGTTTATCCTGACCACAAACAGTACAGGTGTTGTGCTCACGGGTTTAATTTTGATGAGGCAAGCCTTAAAAGCTAATGGGAACCAAACTATCACACACTCAGCATGATTGACAAACAGGTAGCATAGCTAGTCATTGTAATACTTGAATGACCAGTGTTCTACGACCCGGGTTCAATTCCTGCTGCTGTCTGTAAGGAGTTTGTAGGTTCTCCCCGTAAACATGTGGGTTTCCTCCAAGTGCTCCGGTTTTCTCCCACATTCCAAAGGTGTGCGGGTTAGGGTGAGGGTTAGTGATGCTATGCTGGTTCGTGAAGCACGACAACACTTATGCATTGCCCCTAGGACATCCTCAGACTGTTGGCTGTGGATGCAAAAATAGCATATTTCCCTGAATGTTTTAATGGACAAGATCATAAAACACAGGAGTAGATTTAGGCCGTTCAATATTCAAAGTTCAAAGTAAATTTATTATCAAAGTACGTGTATGTCACCATATACAACCCTGAGATTCCTTTTCTTGTGGACAATCACAGTAAATACAAGAAACACAATAGAATCAGTGGAAGACCACACTCAACAGGACCAATAACCACCGTGCAAAAAAACTCCAAAACTGTGCAAATACAAAAAAAGAGAAATATCAGAAATATAATTATTAATAATAATAATAATGATCACACCTGACTATAAATACAAGCCTGAGCCAGTTTTAGAATCAGAACATCACAAATTGTATTATGACCAATCGGTTATTACAGATAGGACAATCCATAATAACTGTCTGGATATAGTAATACAGGATAAACAAGCAAGAACAAGAATATAACCATTCCAAACACACATAGCATCCAGAGATCAAAAACTGAAAACACCAGAAATATGCTGAATTAAAAGAGGAAATTGAAAGACTTTGGAACATGAACAGGGTATACACTGTCCCCATAGTAATATCTACAACTGCTGTCGTCCCAAAGCCATTACACATGAAACAGTTAGACCTATACTGCAATGTCTATGTAAATCTTCCGAAAACCACAGTACTAAACACCACTAGAATAGTCTGAAAGTTCCCAGCAATTGAGAAGTGAGTGTGCTTGGCTATGCCTGTACCTCAGGTTTTACCAGCTTCAGCTGAGAAAAAAACATAAAGATTATTATTATTATTGTTAATAACAATAATATGTCTGTCATGTGTGAGGCCCTCCACACCATTGAGCATATCTCCATGAAGCCTTGTCGCAGGAAAGCAGCATTCATCATTGGGCACCCACATCACCCAATTTGTGCTCTCTTCTCACTGCTGCCATCAGGAAGAAGGAACAGGAGCCTCAGGACCCACACCACCAGGTTCAGGAACAGTTATTATCGTTCAACCATCGGGCTCTTGAAGCAGAGGGAATATCTTCACTCAGCTTCCCTGGCACCAGCATTGGGACGTTCTTGTGAACTCTGGACTTGCTTTCAAGGACTCTTCATCTCAGTTTCTTGACATTTAGTTGTCAGTTGTTTATGATTCTTATTTCTTTCTTTTCATATTTGCACAGTTTGTTGTCTTTCACACATTGGTTGAACACCCAAGTTGGTGCGATCTTTCATTGATTTTATTGATTTTATTTTCTTTTATTATTCTATTATTGAGTATGCTCGCATGAAAAACATCTCAGAGTTGTGTATGATGACATATATGTACTTCGATAATAAATAAGTAAGCATTAAATTGAAAACATGAGATGAAGGGTTCTTGAAAGTGAGTCCGTAGATTTTGGGAACAGTTTAGTGACGGGGCAAGTGAAGTTGAGTGAAGTTATCCCCTTTTGTATCCCACAGAGCCTGATGTTGAGGGGTAATAACTGCTCCTGAACCTGGTGTGTGGATTCTGTAGGTTCAGAAACTTCGTCCTGGTGGCAGCAGTGAGAGGAGAGCATGGCCTGGATGGTGGGGCCCTTGATGACAGATGCTGCTTTCCTGTGACTGCGTTCTGTGTAGATATACTCAGTGGTGGCCCATTAACAATAAATGTAGCTGATGCCTAATAAAGGTAAACGCTAATATCTAATCCCCTCATCTTTGATAGTTAAATTGCAGGAAGTGTATATGACTTTCTTTTCAAATCTGAATGTAATACTTAAAGCGAAGACTGCCTGGCTATTTCAGACGCAGTTGAAGAAGAAATGCCTTAATTTGAACTTTATTGTAGGAGCAACAGCATTAGTCTTTGAGATGTGCTTGTGATAAATCTTTAGTATAGGTGAAGTGATAAAGAAATTACTCCTCAGAGGCTATGGTCTTAAGAGGTTGGTGTTTGTTATTAGACCCTGCAGTTTCAGTAGCAATATAATGTTATCTAGGTAATTACAGGATGTGTTTTGTCATTGCAAAGTCCCAGTGGAAAGTCTTTTATTGTTTTTTCCCCTGCAGTTTCTATTTTTTGGTGATTTTTTTTCAAGCTGATTGAGGTGAGGAATGTCAGCACAGAGAATAACACATATTTCCACTTTCAGGACCCACAGTCAGATGCAAGCCATTCCAGGTCAGGTATAACACAGAGCAGATGGAGAGTAAAGCTCTCTCTGCTCTCCCTCAACAACGCACCATAACCCTTAACCTCAGAAGGGCAATTGCAATTTGTTTTTCTTTCCATCGCGTATGGCAATCACTCCGTGACCTTCTGAGAAAGACTGGCAACTCAGTGCCAATTTGTTCCAATTTAGCTTGCGCTGTGGGTGTGAAAACTACTCGGATTATTTTGTGTGGGATCCTGTGGCTAAATAAAGTGAATTGTTTTTAAACCCTGGTCGCAGATCCCAAATGAAAATTGGTGATTATTTTATGGATTATCTAAGAATTTCATATTTAGTTTTATTTCTGTTCATTCATTGAATGTGGATATTGCTGATGACACTTTATTAGGTACACCTGCTTGTTAATGCAAATATCGAATCAGCCAAGCATGTGGCAGAACTCAGTGCATAAAAATATGCAGACATGGTCAAGAGATTCAGTTGTTATTCAGACCAAACATCAGAATGAGGAAGAACTGTGATCTGAGTGACCTTGACTGTGGAATGATTGTTGGTGCCAGAAGGGGTGGTTTGAGTATCTCAGAAACTGCTGACCTCCTGGGATGTTCATGCAAAACTGTCTCTAGGCCAAGTGTTCCAAAGTTTTCTTTATGCCATGGAGCCTTGCCATTAACTAAATGGTCCATGGACCACGTGGGAATCCCTGGTCTAGAGTTTACAGAGAATAGTGTGATAAACAAAAACATCCAGTGAGTGGCAGTTCTGTAGGTGAAAATGGCTTGTTAATGAGTGAGGTCAGAGGAGAATGGCCAGATTGGTTCAAGCTGACAGGGAGGTGACAGTAACTCAAATAACCCCCAACAGTGGTGTGCAGAACAAGCATCTCTGAACACACAATACTTCAAAGCTTGAAGTGGACGGGCTACAGCAGCAGAAGGCCATAAACGTACACTCAGAGGAGTCTTTATTAGGTACAGGAGGTACTTATTAAAGTGGCAACTGGGTGTATTTTGTCCATTCATAATTACCTCCAGGTAAGATTCAACCTATATGCCAGGTTTGGAGTCACTGTTGACTTTATACAGTCATTCAGTCCTAGAACACTATAGCACAGAAACAGGCCTTTTGGCCCATCCAGTCAATGCTGTTGTTCTGCCTGGTCCCATTGATCTGCACTTGGACCATTGCTAACCCTACACCTCCCATCAATGAACTTAGACAAACTTCTCTTAAATTTTGCAAAGGTAAGTTGGGAGAACTTACACTAGAAAAATAATTTCAGGATGTATATTGTATACATTTCTCCGACATTAAACGTACCTATTGAGCTAGTTCACATCGAGTGGTCAGCGGTGGACAGAGTGAGCAGCTTCGAGCTCCTGGGTGTCTGCTGTCTGAACCCACACACTGATGCAGTCATGAAGAAGGCACAACAGTAGCTCCACTTCATTAGCGGTTTGAAGAAAACAGTATTTTACCAAAGATCTGCAAACTTCTATAGATGTATGGTTGTGAGCATTCTGCTTGGTATGGAGAACTGCAAGAGGCTGCAGAGGATTATAGAGTCAGTCATCTCCATCGTGGGCACTGCCATCGCTAACATTGAGGATATGTACGAGATGCAGTGCCCCGAAAAGGTGACATCCACCACGAAGGACCCTCCTGGGACGTGCCCTCTTCTCGTCTCTAACATCCTGCAAAAACTAGTGAAAGACAGACAGACAGACATGCTTTATTGATCCCGAGGGAAATTGGGAAATTGGGAAAAAGACATTATCTTTGACACAAGAGGTACGGGAGATGCTGGAAATCTAGAACAATACATATAATGCATTGGAGGAACTCAGCAGGCCAGGCAGCACCTATGGATGGGAATAAGCAGTCAACATTTTGGACCAGAAAAGAAGGGGTAAAGAAGGTGGGGGAGGGGAGGATGAAGTACAAGGTGATAGGTGAAACCAGGAGAGGGGGAGGGGGGAAGAAAAGAGCTGGGAAATTGATTCATCATCTCTGAAGTTTCCTTCTTGTATTTATTCAGCTTCTCAACAAAACTCACTCAGGTGTAATACCCTAACTGTCTCTACACAATATCCGTTAAATGGCCTTTCCTGCTCTCCTTGTTCTGCTGATAATTATTGAATCTGTTCACATGTTTTAGTAAGATGGCAGTGTGTTGGAGTGCAGCAGCTTCTTGAGGGCCTACAAAAGGTGCACTTTTCTTTTTAAAATGTGTTTGTTATGATCATATGATTCTGCCGTACTCCAAGAGCAATGGGTACAACGGGTCTACTGCATGTTCGTCGTTCGGAGCTGCTGACCGTGGTGTCAAAGCAGCCAGCAGCTGAGGTGGAGAAGGGGAAGCCAGGTGAAAGAGAAGCGGGTGAGCAGCCGGGGGAAGCAGGAGGTGGCGGGAGGCTGCCCGGAGGAAAAGCTGGCGGGCAGCTGGGAAAGGGAAAGGCTGGCAGATGAGTTGGAGAAGGATCAGCCAGCGGGTGGCCGGGAGGAGGAGAAGCCAGCGCACAAATCGGAGAAGGAGAAACCGGCAGATGGCTGTGAGAAGAAGTCGGCGGTCGGCAAGGAGAAGGTTCGGGGGGCTGACCTGGGTGCAGACCGTTCTGCTGTCTGCTACTTGAGCTATCTGGAGTTGGTGTGCAAAAGCAGTGTGCAGTGTAACCGTGAGCGACAGTCTCTCTCGTGATCGCAAGAGCCTGTTGGACATTGATAAGATGAGATGCTGCAGGTCTGTTTCCCTTGTTTGGTGGAGAGACAGGTGACATGGCTGAAGCGCAGCCTCGGTTGTAGCGAGGGCAATAGTCAGTTGCTGCTGAGTTATAGTACTGCCCTGTGTTTTATGGTTGACACTGAACCACAATCTGGCAATAAAATGATTCAGATTCTGATCATCACAGGCCATGAACAGAAATGCCTACAGAAAGTAATGGATAGGGCCAAGTCCATCAAGAGTAAAGTCCTCCCCAGCATTGAGCACATCTACACGGAACGTTGTCTCAGGAAAGCAGCAGCCGCTACCCAGGCCAGGCTCTCTTCTTGCTGCTGCCATCAGGAAGAAGGTACAGGAGCCTCAGGACCCACGCCACCAAGTTCAGGAACAGTTATTACCCCTCAACCATCAGGCTCTTGAACCAGAGGGGATAGCTTCACTCAGCTTCACTCACCCCATCACTGACCTGTTCCACAATCTATGGACTCATTTTCAAGGACTCTTCCTCTCATGTTCTAAATATTTATTATTATAATTATTATTTTTCTTTGCTTTTGCATTTGTACAGTTTGTTGTCTTTTGCAAGTTGGTTGTTTGACCATCCTGTTGGGGGTGGTCTTTCATTGATTCTATTGTGTTTCTCGTATTTACTGCGAATGCCCACAAGAAAATGAATCTCAGGTGTATATGGTGACAAATACTTTGGTAATAAATTTACTTAGAACTGTTTCTCTTTAGTTCAGGACTAACAATAAAACCATAGAACCATAGAACACTACAGCACAGTACAGGCCCTTCAGCCCTCCATGTTGTGCTGACCCATATAATCCTTAAAAAAAGTATTAAACCCACACTACCCCATAACCCTCCATTTTTCTTTCATCCATGTGCCTGTCCAAGAGGTTCTTAAATACCCCTAATGTCTTAGCCTCCACCACTATCCCTGGCAAGTCATTCCAGGCACTCACAACCCTCTGAAAACTTACCCCTGATGTCTCCCCTAAACTTCCCTCCTTTAATTTTGTCCATATGCCCTCTGGTGTTTGCTATTGGTGCCCTGGGAAACAGATACTGACTATCCACCCTGTCTATGCCTCTCATAATCTTGTAGACCTCTATCAAGTACCCTCTCATTCTTTTACGCTCCAAAGAGAAAAGTCCCAGCTCTGCTAACCTTGCTTCATATGACTTGTTCTCAACATCCTGGTAAATCTCCTCTGCACCCTCTCCATAGCTTCCACATCCTTCCTATAGTGAGGTGACCACAATTGAACACATTAATTGATTTTATCATGAGCATTCGTATTTGGTGAGGTGACAAGATTTGAACCAGTGTCTCTGGTTCAATGTCTCATTTCACCAGTCGCTGGACTGGTTTTTCAACCATTCTAAGGAGATTCTGATGTCACTTGTCTCAATGGCATTTAAGAAGCCAAAACTGAAATATTGAGTATCATCTTTTGTTTATGGCAAAACATCTGTTTTAGCTGCTTTGCATTCTTTTAAGACTTACGTCAAACTTCTCGTTGACCTCCTTTCCTCATGGGGTATTTCTGCAATGTTTCTTATTTGACTTCATTAACATCTGGCAAAACCCAGATTATTTTTATTGACAAGTTGTACGGTAGCATTGCTGTCAGTGCGCTGCTATTACAGCTCGGGGCATTGGAGTTCAATTTCAGTGTCCTCTGTAAGCAAGTTTGTACGTTCCTTCCTGTATGTGCTTGGCTTCCTCTGGGTGATCCAGTTTCATCCTGCAGTCCAAAGGCATACTGGTTAGTAGGTTAAATGATCATTGTAAGTTGTCATGTGCCCAGGCTAGGGTGAAGTTGGTGGGTTGCTGGGCAGCTTGTGTTTGTTTGTTTTCTGCTGTATCTTTAAATAAATAAATAGAAATTATGATTCAAATCTTTAGGATAGATATTTATTGCTTTAATTTTCATAATGGTTTTCCCTTCAACGGCTTTCTCTTAAGCCCGAAGGTCAATCAGAAGTCCAGAAGCTGAAGGCCGATGGCTGAAGCCCTGGGCCTGAGAATCATCATCGGAAGTTGGAGGCTCGGTGTCTGCGCGTCCACTGGGGGTTGTAGGCCTAGAGGCCTGACCTGGGTTTGACAGAGTGCGTGTTTGGGTGGGTGGATGGGATGGAGGACAGGGGCTTCTTTTCGCTGCTGTTGTTTTGTTGCTTGTCGTGTTCTGTTTTATCATTGCTCGCGTTGTTCAACTGAGCACTGTGGGCATACCATTTTGGTGCTGGGATGTGAGGCAACACCTGCGGGCTGTCCCCAGCACCTCCTTAGGTTGTTGTTCAGACAGAACGCATTTCACTGCATGCTCCAATGTACTTCGTGCACGTAAATTAATCTGAAAATTCACGTGCAAAAAGATCTTGGGAGTGCAGAAAGAAAATAAGAATATAAGGAATAGAAGCAGAGTGTTATGCTTTGTAATTTCAGGAGTCTGAAATGCAGGTCTAATTTCATGTTTCCATTAAACGAGGTGTGGATGTATCATGTGGTAATATCCTGATGTATGCAATTCACATATAACCAGTAATGAATTATTCAAATAAACAAAGAATGCTTAATCAACAATATATTTATTAGACTACTCAAATATTACCGAAATATTAAATGCACAACATTCAAGCCATTCAACTATTCAACTGTTCCGCTGTTTGCTAAAATCATGGCTCAATCCTAATTTGTTGTTCTAACCGGCTCATCTCCCTCGTAGCAGATACATTAGGGCCATTTCAGAAACTCTTACATAGGCACATGGATGATAGAAAAATGGAGGGCTACGTTGGAGGGAAGGGTTAGATTGATTTTAGAGTAGGTTAAAAGTTGGGCATAACATTGTGGGCTGAAGGGTCTGTACTGTGCTGTAGTGTTCTATGTTCTATAATTATCAAAAAGCATTCACTATCTTCTTAGCAACTTCTTTCAAAGTTTCAGGATGTAGATTGGCTGGGCCTTGGGATTTATTAGTTTGCAGGCTCATTAACCTCTCTAATATTTTGTATTTGTTGAGATGTAGTGTAGAACGGGCCCTTCTGGCCCTCCGAACCGCACTGTCCAGCAACCCTCCTATTTAATCACGGGACAATTTACAATTTACAATGAGCCTACCAACTACTATGTCTTCGGTCCGTGGGAGGAAACTGGAGCACCCAGAATAACCCGTGCAGTCACGGGGAGAGTGCAGAGACTTCTTGCACACAGTGGGGGGAATTGATCCCGGATTGCTGGTACTGTACAGCGTTGTGTTAGCCTCTATGCTATCATGCCATTCAGCACAACTTCAGTTCTCCATTGTTTACGGGATCAATTCTGCACTGTGCTGTAGTGTTCTAAATTCCATGTTTTTTTTGTGCAAAGAAGCATACAGCCATGTTTGAATGACTGAAACTCCACTGCTCTCCTAACAGACAATTCCAAAGATTCATAACTCTCTGAAATATATTCTTGTCTCTACCTTGACACCTTATTCTAAGATTAGGACATCCGGCACGAGACGTTCAAAGTTCAAAGGAAATTTGTTATCGAAGTATGCACATGTTGCCATATACAGTACTATCTTGAGATTCACTTTCCCGCAGGCATTCACAGTGGAACAGAGAAACACAACAGCACGGACAAAACAAACAAAGTGCAAAAGACAACAAACTGTGCAAATACAAATAGAAGAAAATATGGATATAGGGAAAACAATATAATATTTATAATGCATATCCATTTAAATTATTATTATAAATAAAAAGCAAAAACTACACACAAACAAAGAGTGACGTGCAAAAGAAGGGAATAGCTAAGTAAATGAATAACACTGAGAACACGAGTAGAGGAGTGCCTGAAAGTCAGTCTGTAGCTCGTGGAATCAGTTCAGTGCTGAGGTGAGTGACGTTATCCACATTGCTAATAACTGCCTGAACCTGGTGGCAGACGAAAAAAATATATATCCTCCATGTATCTACCTTGTCAATCCCCTGAGTATGCTATATATTTAAAAGAACCTCATCACAAATACAAATTGTTGTTTTAATTGCATGGCATGAATAATATATGAATGGTTTCTTACTCTTCTCTGGAGTCAGTTTGCTGTCCAATATCTGGTTAGGACATTATGGTTCGCACGCCACTATTACAGCTCGGGGCATTCTGGAGCTTGGAGTTCAATCCTGGTGATGACTGCAGGGGTTTATATGTCCCAATGAACTGGGTGGGTTTCCTCCGGATGCTCCAATTTCCTCCCACAGTCCAAAGACATACTGGTAGTAGGTTAATTGGTCATTTTGGCTTGTCCCATGATTGTGGTCCATCATGTCTGACGATGACAGGAACCCTGGGTGGGACAGGTTTTCAAGTGGAGAAGCCATTGCACAGGGACAGGTCCACTTCCTCAATGTCAGAAGTCTGGGTCCGGTAGTGTGAACAAGATTACAAACTGGGGTTGTAGTGGGTGTCCATGACATTACCCGTGCCTTGTCACAGCTGACCTTGCATGCTAGCTCAGGCACATCCCTCTGTCACCAGAGTATGAGGCCCGCCAGCAGTGATGAACCTAGAGTGAAATATTATTTATTGAGATACATCGCAGAGTAGGCCCTTCTGGCCCTTTAAAGCATGCAGCCCAGAAACCCCTCAATTTAACCCTAGCCTAATCATGCAACAATTTACAATGGTCAATTAACCCACCAACCAGTATGCCTTTGGGCTGTGGGAGGAAACTGGAGCACCCGAAAGAAAACCCACACGTTCACGGGGAGATCACATAAACTCAGTATAGATGGCAGTGCGAGTTGAACCCAGCTTGCTGGTATGGTAAAACATTGTGCCAACCACTACACTGCCACACCGTCCCAAGGACAGCGAATAGGTGGCTTGCTGGGCTGAGCAGCTCTTTGGGCTGGAAGGGCCTGTTCTGCACCATCTCTCTAAATAAATAGCTAAATAAAATACTCCATAAGTACAAATTGTGGTTCAAATTAAACAGTGTGAATAATATATGAATAGTTTATTACTCAACTCTGGAGTCAGTTTGCTGTCCAAGAACCAGTCTGGGTATCTGATGTGCTTTTTTTTTCATCACGGATTGTTCATTTGCCAAAGGGTTTTGTTCAGCTTTGGGTTCACTCTTTTGTGTCAACAATGGCTTCTGGTGGAGATACCAGCTGCTGCTGTAGCTCTTGCCAGGTGCGTGATAGTTTTCACACTGAATGATTAATGATTGTAATTAGTCCAAATTTAT